>NC_043713.1:60145546-60147168 GCF_006229205.1 Suricata suricatta | reverse complement strand
ATGTCTGTTGACCAAGGATGGTAAAAGTGGATGTGGATTGTATTTTAAATCAGAAATGAGCCCTCTCTTCATTCTCCGACTGTGGTTTTTTTTCCCTCTTCACCCTGAAATTTTGACTAGTGATTATAATTGGTGGTGGAGGGGGAAGTCATGTGCCTTCATGTAATCTACTTCGAAAACAGAGAATGGCAACATGTGAGACTAGGGTTCAGCTTTTGAAACAAAAGCATTTAATCTCAAATGGTGTCCTTGTCCGTGGAGACACACACCTGTCCACACAGCAGAAGTTGGGCGTGTGCTGCTGCATTCATCCTGAAAGCTCTGTGATGACACGTTGCCATGGCGATGCAATGATGTAATGAGGTCTTTTTTCTCCAGCGGCCAGTCTCTGAGCTGAGCAGTTCAGATCTGGTAGTGAGCGAGTGAGTTCTCAGATCTGTGCTTAGCATCTTTGAAGATGGGCAATCTGAATTGTTGCTCTAGGGGTATGTTCGTACAGATCTTCTTAATGCTGTCTGCAACTAACTGGCTAGTTAACTCTTGCTCAGAATGGTTTTTCATCGTTTAAAATCTCCTCCCTCCATCTGGTCATACAGAGTGATGAATGTGTTTTATAGTTTTGTTTTATTTCTCGATTTCTGTTGTTAGTTATTCTATCAAGATAGCTGCCTTGACTTTTTTCTCAATTTAGAAAAATGGACTAATCCTGCACCCATTTCTTGTCACCACTGGGTGTTCCTAGGGGAAAACATACAGCAGTGTCTATTTTAATGTAAGATTTTTCAAAACTCCCAAAGTATATATACAAACTAGTCATTACAGAAATGTAGAGTGAATCCAGAGTGGTTGATAAGGAAGGTATCTATCATTGTTTTTAACATGCCTTCCCTATGCTCTTTGTACCGTAAGGGGTATTGAGTTCAGTATTTTGGGGGATGTGTTCCTTCATCCATGTAAAGAGTTGTCCAAAAGAGACCCTAAGAATATGAGAGTTTCCATTTATGGCTCCCAAACACACGTTTCCTTTTGTACTTTGGGTGCTATCCAGAATCACATTGTGTACAAATATCAGTTATATGCTGCCACCCAACTCCTTCGGCACTCCAGAGGTAAGCATGGTGATACTAGGATAATATAATCCTCTTTTTTCCTGATTACCCAATGAATACCCAGGCTTTCAGTCTGCTGTGAAAGACAGACCCTCGGGGAATGAATTGAGTTACTGAATGATAGATAACCAAGTGCACAGATTGTTACTAATACAAAAAGAAAAATCGATGGTGAATGTACGTAAGTAGAGCAACAAATGTTCTATATGTAGATAATTGCATGCACAGAATTGTAGCTTGAAAAAGCTACATTGATGTAGTTTTAATGTAATGGGCTTGTTTGTTCTGCTGACCTTTCCTCCAGTCTCTTTCCAATAGCTAGCTATGTTCTTTTCTATGACTTCACCGTGGTCTCAGGAACTCACATTTTGTTTTGAGTCACTTATATTTGTGAGGAATAAATAAGGCAAGATGACATTGTTTCACACGTTTTAAATCTCAAGACTTATCATAGTGATCCTCTGGATTGTTCTAGAGAACAATCACACATCTTTCTGGTCAAGGGCCACCGAG
>NC_043713.1:60143767-60145446 GCF_006229205.1 Suricata suricatta | reverse complement strand
CCTCAGGTGCCTTGGGAAGGTCCCAGGTTTTCAGGGATCTCTGTCTCCAGGGCACCATCTCCATTCCTGTCCTGGACCTCCCACTCTTCAGGATGGTGAGTCACTTAATCTCTCCTAGAAAATATGGGTCACAGACCCTGCCCTATGTACACCCCGGGGCTGATAGGGGGGTCACAGGAGATGGTAACAGGTCTTCTCCTTGTATGTAGGAGGTAAAGCATCCTAGCCATGGACAGGATGAAAAGGAAGCTTCCATCCTCCTTTGCCCTGTATGCATCCAAGTCCCCACTCCAGATTCAACCACTACTGAGTGTTTGGCTTGAGGTTCCAGACACTTAGTGACTGAACACTTGCAGAGCGCTTCTGAACTGTCAGTCATTTACTTGAAGACCCTTCCTAAGTGAATCACTTTTAGCTTCCTACCGAAATACTAATAAGTAGACCCTAAGAAAGTTTTCACTGTGAAGTGAACACAGTGAACGAACAGGGAACTTAGCCACAGCCCAACAGGCACCAAGCCCATGCTCTCGATGACTTGGTTGCTCTGATTGCTGTCTCACGCACATAAACGTACCTGCCCACGCAACAGCTGCTGGAGCTTTTCTTCTGTGTCTTTCGTGGTAAGGGCACTCAGCCTACGAACTCACTCCTACTGATTTTCAAGCAGTTCTTCACAGGCCCTAGGTTGCAAAGGCAGATTTCCAGAACTTCTGTCTTTTGTATAACTGAACCTTTGTGCCCTATCACCAACGTTTCCTCCCTTTCCCCTCCCTCCAGCCCCTATTCTGTTCTCTCTTTCTATGTGCTTGACTATTTGAGGTTCCCCCTGTAAGTGACATCCTGCAGTATTTGTCTTTCTGTGTCTGGCTTATTTCACTTAACACCATGTCCTCCAGGGCCATCGTGTTGTCACAAATGACAGGATTTCCTTCCTTTTTAAGGCTGGAGAGTATCCCAGTGTGTGGATAGGCCACATTGTCTTTGGGCCTTTGTTTGTCAATGGACCTTAAGCTGTTTCTATACCTTAGCCATTGTGAATGCAGGACACGGAAGTGCAGATATCACTTTGAAATCCAGATTTCACTTGACTTTTGGATTAGCCACAACTGGGATTGCTGGATCAAATGGTGATACTTTTTTTTAATGTTTTTTATTTATTTTTGAGAGACAGAGACAGTATGAGCAGGGGAGGGTCAGAGAGAGAGGGAGACACAGAATCCGAAGCAGGCTCCAGGCTCTGAGCTAGCTGTCATCACAGAGCCCGATGCGGGGCTCGAACCCACGGGCTCTGAGATCATGACCTGAGCCAAAGCCGGACACTCAACCGACTGAGCCACCCAGGCGCCGCTGGTGATACTTTTTTAAATGTCTTTGGAAATTTCCATTTTGTTTTTCATAGTGCCTGCATCAGTTGATATTCTCTGTTGTGTATCTTTTAAATGTTATTTATTTATTTATTTACTAACTATCTTACTTACTTATTGAGGGAGGAGGGTAGAATCCCAATCAGGGATTTGATCCCAGGAACCTTGAGATCATGATCCAGGCCCAAATCAAGAGCGGGACAGTTAACCAACTGAAGCAGCCAGAACCCTGCTTTGATGGGTATTTTAAGTACCTGGCACCTCTAAGACCTTCCTAAATCCCACTCTGACTCGTGTGGCTCTGCTAGACAACTG
>NC_043713.1:60139225-60143667 GCF_006229205.1 Suricata suricatta | reverse complement strand
TATTGGTGACCATAAATAATGCTGCAGAGCACTCCTGCCCAGGTTTCTGGGGGACATAATCTTGCAGCTCCACTGGGTAAATGCCGTTGTGTGAGCCTGCTGGATGATACAGCAAGACTGTGTTTTGCTTTATAAGATGTGTTAGCCTTCATCAGTGAAACCCTCTGGGGCTGGCACTTCCTTTATGGGTTATTTATTAATTATTAATCAATTTTCTTTTAATTTGTAATTATTTTGGTTAGTTCATATACAGTGCAATATTAGTCAGAAGTAAAATCCAGTGATTCACCACTTACACATACAACACCCAGGGAGCATCCAAGGAGGTGCTCTCCTTAATACCCGTCCACCCACCTCCCTCCGTCAACCCTGTTTGTTCTCTATCGTTAAGAGTCTCCTGTGGTTTCGTTCCCTCTCTTTCTACACCCCAATTCCCATATGTTCATCTGTTTTGTTTCTTTTTTTAATTTTTTAAATGTTTTTTATTTATTTTTGAGAGACAGAGAGAGACAGCACCAGCAGGGGAGGGTCAGAGAGAGAGAGGGAGGTACAGAATCTGAAGAGGCTGCAGGCTCTGAGCTAGCTGTCAGCAAAGATCCCGAAGCGGGGCTCGAACCCACAAACCGTGAGATCATGACCTGAGTCGAAGTCAGATGCTCAACCGACTGAGCCACCCAGGCGCCCCTGTTTTGTTTCTTAAATGCCACATATGAGTGAAACCAAATGATTTGTGTTTCTCTGACCGACTCAATTTCTTTGATACACACCTTTTCAGATGATCTATTTCTCTTATGTGGGTTTTGGTACTTTGTGTTTTTGAAGGAACTGCCCTCTGTAGTTAAGCTATATTAGAGTTCCAAGTATTACTTCAAGATCCTTTCAGTACCCATAGGATCAGTAGTGATGACTCCTCTTTTCTTCATCGTTAGGCTAGAGCTTTATCCATTCTTTGTAAATGAACCAGCTTTTGTCTTGCTTTAGTTTTCTCTGATAATTTTGTTTTCAAAATTATTGATATCTACAATAATATTTTTTCCTCCTGCTTCCTGTTATGTTCCATTACTGTACTTTGCCTTGTTTCCTAAGGGGGAAGCCTGATCGATTCACGATATGTCTCTTATTTTGTAACACATGGCATCCAGGACCATAAATTTCCCCGAAATGCTGCTTTCCACAATTTTCTATCATATCCTATTTTCACCTCATTTAATTGAAAGTAGTTTTCAGTTTCTCTTGAGACTTTATGACCATTGTGTTGTTCAGAAGTGTATTTTGAAGTCTCCAGAATTTTGTGTTTTCAAAGGTTTCTCTCTGCTGTGGGTTTCTAGTTTAATTTCACAGAGGTCTGAGAGCACACTATGCCCATGTTTACAGGACAAGGAACACAGTGTATTCACTGCATGTGTTGTGGGTGTGTGTGCATGAGGCTTCATGGTGTCTTGTCTGTGTGACTCTATGTAGTGTGATTATCAGTGTATGTGAGAGAGAGAGACAGAAACAGAGGGACAGAGAAAGAGATAGAGAAACACACAAAAGGAGAAAGAGAGATAGAGAGAGAGAGAGAGAGAGACAGAGAGAGAGAGAGAGAGAGAGAAATGTGTTTCCCCAGGAGATATGTCCCACTGACACAGTAGAATGGCCAATGTCTACCTTCTCAAAAACACCCCTCACACTGCACACTTTAAGGACTGTTGCTGAGGGTGACCCAGCAGTAGCATTCAGTCCGTGCAGGTGACCAAAAGCCTCCATATGCTCTGGCCCACGGTCATATCACGCACCAGTCCCTGAGTTCTTCTTGAGCAGCACCACCAATGTACTGACATCTGTTCTGTGTCCTAGTTGTCCCTCAGGAAGGAGAGCGTACAGAAGTTTCTTCTCTGCCCACAGCATCATCCTCCAGATGGGCATTTCCCCATGAGGTGAGCTTGTCAGTCTTTGCCTGAGGAACACAAATTGCTTTCTTAGTGACATTCCCAACCAATTTGGTTGTAAATATGACAATGTACATGTTAGATGATATTGTAAATCTCCCTGCTGGGGAGACGGGTGAGTGGTTGTTTCTTGCCAACTGCTACCTGGGTCAGGAGGACATTCACACTGGCAATGCCAACCCTGCCTAAAGACAGAGTCGTAGGATCCTTTTCCTCTACAGCATTTTTCCCTGCCTGGGTGTGAATTCTGTAGTCGCCATCCTAAGTGGACCCAAGAGACACATTCCCCAGCAAGAACCCCTTCCGACATGCATCCTGTTCACTTGCTTTTGGGGCCTTTGACTCAACCACTGTGTTCCCTATCTAAAGTCACCAAGAGAACTAAAGAGCAGTGCAATCAGTGTACATGATGGTCTGGCCCTGATGCTATTTTCTTTTCTGTAGGTCCCTTTGGCCGTCGTAAAAGATGTTAATGGTACATATTCTAGAATCAATAACTTGCTGTCTTGAGTCAGGAGAGTCCTTCTGAGTTTGGATTTCCAATGAAATGAGGATCACAGACGTAGTGAAAAGGTGGATGGGGTAAACCATGTTCATGTGTTCACAAGCAGCTGTGTGGCATTCACATCGTGAGTGTGTGTGTGCATGGAGACTGGGCGTGTCTTTGTGAACTGAGAAAAGTGACTCTGAGCAGACATATGCTTGTGTGAGGGTCTCTGTGTGAGTAGTTTATGTATTCCTAGATTTGTATCTGCCTCAAGTAGCACAGCTGCTGGTGTGAAATTTGCCATGTAGAAGAAAAGTCCCGTCACCTAGCTTCATGATGTGTGTGTCTGTATGTCAAAGTATATAAAAATGTACAATTTCAACAGGGTTAGTGTAGGGACGCAGGTCTGAAACAAACTGACTCTAATCATTAGACAACAGAAGGGCACACGTTGCCCAAGGCAGGAGGGACCACCCTTGTAACAATCAGGAAAGGCCTGCTAACATATTTAACATTTCTAAGGGCAGGCCCAGAAATGGAAGCTATAGGTAATCACTTATTGCTTGAGGCTAGTTACACCCTACGTGAAGGTCCTGGGTCCTGGGCCCACTCTGTAATTGATTAACACTCTAAATGTTGTGATTGGGTCCCGCCAAAAGTAACAAATACTCTAGGCAATGTGAATGGTTAAACCTGCTGTCAATAATATTGTATAATAATGATTGGACCCCTGTACCTGTGTCACAATTTCCTGTAACTCCCCCTTCCCAAACCCATAAAGGCCCTATCCCAACTTTGTTCGGGGCTCTCAGCATGGATCCACTGTGCCGGTAAAGTCTGTGAGCCCGAGCTTAGTCCTGGCCAGCCTAAACTCGTAATAAAGCCTTTTGCTTTTGCGTGTGTGACTCGGTCTCCCTGGCGGTTTCTGGTTTTTGGGGACAATAATAAAATCTGGGTATAACATTAGTATATTGTATGTGAAATATGCCTTGTTTAAGCTGAAACACAAAATCCCATTCTGAGGCAGGAAAATTGGCACAGGATTCTGAAAGGGAAATATGTTCTCAGAATCAATATGATTCTGTGAATCACGACTTTGTTTCGGGATAGATGCCAACTCTGAGGAGGCTGTTTCATTGCCCTCAGGGCCCTTGGATCAATCCTCAGGCCTCTGAGAAAAGGAAGCTGGAGGCAGTGATGAATTATGGAGGGGGTCCGCACCACCTGTGGGGATGGGGAGCCAGGCAGTGACATGATGCCCTTTAACCCCAAATCTCTAGTACCTTCTCTCACGCCTCTACTTCCTGGGCAAGACCCTAAATTTCTAGGCTGGGTTTGTCATCAGGAATCATTTCAGTTCTTTTTTGGCTCTTCCCTGTGTGGGGCACCCACCAGCCCTGAGCCTACAGTGTTGCCAGAGTCTTGGCTCCATCACATTTCAGCATTCAAGGGATAGATCATCCAAGGATCCTGCCCTCCTGCCCTTCCTGTCCATTCCAAAAAGGGGATTCAGGGGGCCTGTGAAGGGGTCCTCCCTGTAAGATTTAATAAATGTAGGCAGAGATGGGAGGAAAAAGAGACCACGTTATGGAGCCAAGAAGGCATTTATTCAAGTCTGCAATTTCCGGGCGAGGTTCCGTGACTCTGGAGCTGGGAGTCAGGGAAGTTGCGCCTGGTATGGGAGAGCAAGGTGTTTTATGGGTGCAAGAGTTCTGGGTTTGAGCTCAGGTGGGCCAATAGCCAAGTAAGGGCATCTTTGGACGGTGGCAGGACTCAATTGGCTGTCCAGTTCGGTGGGGAGGGGGATGCTGGAATTCCATGGTGAGGCATCCCAGTTTGAGATCCAGCCAGAAGTGCTGTGTGGCCTTTGGGACCCTGCTTCTCCTACTTGAAAATGTGTGCGCTTGGCTGCTTGACCTAAATGGATCAGAGACTGGAGTTAGTTTTCCTATTATTCATGCCACTTGGTAATTACGGTTTCAGTAAATGGGCAGACTTTCTTATTGAAACTTCCTCCCTGGTTA
>NC_043713.1:60135329-60139125 GCF_006229205.1 Suricata suricatta | reverse complement strand
GTTTCACAGTAAAGTGTGGTCTCTTCCGCCATTCATGTTGTCTGTGTTCTTTCTTGTAGATATTTCACCGACACCAACCCCCTACTCAGAGACCCTTAGACTGGTGCGTGGGCTGGTCCCCCACATTGAGACAGTCCAGATTCAGAGTGGGGGTTGTCAGTCCTGGTGGTGCCTGGATCTGTTATCTGACCTGCAATAAAATGGCTGCTGGTGCTTTTCAAATGGCTCGGGTCATCCCAGGTTTGCAAGTGGGGGTTGTCAGTGCTCGCAGCTCTCCGCCGCAAAGTGGCCGCTCAGTTGCCTTCCCATCTTTTTGGTGTTATGGGGCGGTGTTGGGTCTCTGGCTACTTCCTGCTGAGGAGGGGCGGCATGATGATCGGGGTTGTGGTTGGAATGGGAGAGTACCGATGGATGAGCAACAAGTGGGAAGCGGTTCGGTTGGTGAGTCTGGTCACTGGTTCATGTAAAAAATTGGAAAAACAGCGAAACAGACAGGGCCCCAGTAGGGCTATAAGAAGCAAGCAGGCCAAAGGGCCCAGTAGTGGCAGAATCCAGGGTAAAATAGGTCCTGATTGCTTAACAAAGTAGCAGCATTCCTCTTTGGCATACCCCCCCCCCCCAGTGGCTGTTAGCAAATTTAAGGCTCTGGGATTCTGCAGCACTACACCTGCAAGGGAATTTATTTGGTTTAAGACAATTCGGACCACTCCCTGCCCAGCTTTGTGAGTCGTGCTTTGTGGTAGCTGTGACCAAGATAGGAGCAAAGGGTGGGAGTGTTGCCCTGATAACAAGATTTGTCCACTAGGGTATAAGAGATAAATGAATTTGGCCTGGGGCCTTTACATTCGGGTAAGCAGGAGGGACTGGCAAGAGAAAGAGTGAGTAGAAGACTCATTGTCGGAAGAAAGGGAGGTGTTAAAGGGAGCATGCTGATTAGAGGACAGCTATCAGACATAAGAGGAAGAAAGTAAAAAGGGATATTTTGTCAGGAGTGTATTCTACAAGGCTTCCCTGCAACCAACAATCGGTGACCCAGGTGAGGACTGAGGATGGGGAGCAGAAAGGTGAGTAAGAGGGGCTAAGAGGTAGTTCAGTCAGAAGTATTTGCAAAAAGGCTGAAAACTGGGACATGAGGTTAGCGAGGACCTGTTTCATGGGTAGCCTCAGGGGCTTTATCGGGATATTCTGAAGGAGGGTGTTTGCTGATTCGAAGGGTGAGGGGTCCTGTGGGGTGAGTACCAGGGGTCAGGGACCTTTTCGGGGATGGGTGACAGTGGGGTGTGTTTGATATTTGAAATATGTACCCAAGGTTTATGGCCCAATAATTTGACTGCCGTAGGGGTGGTGAGGATAACGGTGTAGGGCCCTTGCCAGCGTGGGGCTAGAGGAGATTTATCATGGACCTTAAGAAGGACCGAGTCTCCAGGGTTTATGGGAGGCTGATGTGAGGCAGTAGCGGCGGGAGAGGGGAGTGATTTTGTTATGCCCAGATTTTAATACCGCCCCCCAAAACCAGAGATTACCTGGGAGACAGAATCACGCATGTAAAAGCAAAGGGCATTTATTATTACGGCTTAGGCTCACTGGGCCTAAGTTTGGTCTCACAGCCTTCACCAACGCAGTGGATCTGTGCTGAGAGCCCCAAACAAAGGTGGGGTAGGGCTTTTATGAGTTTGGGAAGGGGGAGTTACAGGAAATTGTGACATAGGTACAGTGATCCTATTATTATTATACAATATTATTGACAGCAGGTTTATTCAATTACAACATTTAGAGTATTAACCAATCACAGAGTAGACCCAGGACCCAGGACCCTCACATAGGGTGTAACTAGCCTTAAAGCAATAACTGATTACCTATAGCTTCTATTTCTAGGCCTGCCCTTAGGAATGTTAAGGGTATTACAAGGGTCCCCCCCTTGCCTTGGGCAATGTGTGCCCTTCTATTGTCTCAAACCTGCATCCTTACATTCCCCCCTCTGTCTTGTAACTGACCCAATCCTGGGTCAGTCGAGTTACCATTGTTCTGGTTTAAGGCTACCTGTTCTTAAGACCATTAACTGAATAACATTTACATGCTCTTTGACAAATGCTTATGATCTTATTAATGATACAAGAGCCAAATGTTAAAAGTATACCAATTTTGGTTTTGGCTCCTAGATCTTGTCCTCTCTGTGGCCGTGAACCACAGCTAGACTACCCTGTACACTTCCTGAGCTATTGGCATAGAAGTAACATTGTTCCCCTAAAGCCTGGCATAGCCCTCCTTGGTGTAAGGGGAATTTCTTACCCTGTAAAGGGCATAGGGAAGGAGAGTTTACCCAATTTCCGCCAGTCTCTATGGTTAATTTGGTAAGGGTCTCTTTTAGGGTTTCTAATATCTGGCGCTGTCTGGCTTACAAAAGTAAGAATGACAGCCAATTTGTTTCCTCATTTGTCAGGATCCTTGGGCGTATAAGTACAATACGCCTTTATGATTCTACATTACTAACCTTAGCCAAATTGGTGAGCCATCTAGTGGCCACCTGAGGACCCCCCATTAGAGTCTGGCGGTAGAGGCGTAGGCTCCCCTTACCTTTTGCCGTGTTGAAATCCCATGCCCAGATCAGAGGTAATTAATACCAACAGAATATTCTATCAGGAACTTTTGCTGTTTTCCCAGCTTTCTGGGGCAACATTTGCCAGTCCGATGGCAAAGAGGCAGGACAGTTTATTTTACTCAACCGATGATTCCTCAGGCTTCTGCCGTGCTAGACCAGCCAGCTTCCGGGGTGTGGCTGGAGCAGGGCTGGAGATCCCTGGAGTCAAGAGTCTTTTTGAGGATCAGTTCAAGCTGATCGACTGGATCTGGATCACCTCACCAGGTTAAGGGTTCTTCTGAGTCGGTTCACTTAACTCCAGAGAGAAACCTGAAACTTTAATAGGGGCTGACCCCCACCTTTAAGTATCATCCTCACAGACTAACAAGCCTGAGTAAGATCCACTAACAAATATTTAAAGACACTCAGAACTAGAATAACATTTACAGTAGTGCATTGCTGATACATAGTTTTTCTCTCTAAAAAAACCTCCATTATCAGAGATAGCCAAATCAAGACTAATGCATTGGTGGAACGAGTCCAGTCTTAACAACCCTGGCCTAATTATTTACATAAGCTCAGCACAAATAAAGATTGTTCATGAGGACTTTATAAGGCTTGCTTTGCTGGGTCCTTTTATAAGGAATCTCCAGTTTGAACTTTTAGTAGCCACTCTGGGCCAGAAGCCAAGACAAGCACTTTCTATCAGACGGGCCTGCAATACCTGTTAAATTGGGCAAACTCCTCTTCCCAAGGTTCCCCACAAATTGCTTTCTTAGTGTCTTTCCCAAACAATTCGGCTATAAATATGACAATGTACATTTTAAATGATACCGTTAATCTCCTTGCTGGGAGACGGGTGAGTGGCTGTGTCTTGCCAACCGCTACCTGGGTGGGGAGGACATTTACCCTAGCAATGCCAACCCTGCCTATAAACGGTGTGGTAGGATCCTTTTCCTCAGCAGAATTTTTCCCTACCTGGGTGAAGTATTTGGTAGTTGCCATCCTAACTGAACTTGCGAGACACATTCCCCAGGAGATATATTTTTCTGACAGGCATCCCATTAATTTGCTTTTGGGGCCTGGGACGCAACCACTGTGTCCCAGCTTGTTTCCCCAAGTCCCCAGGAGAACTAAAGAGCGGTGCAAACAGGGTACATCATGATCTCTCCCTGATGGTGTGTTGTTTTCTTTCCATTCAGGAGAATTGCAGTGATC
>NC_043713.1:60133980-60135229 GCF_006229205.1 Suricata suricatta | reverse complement strand
CGAGACACATTCCCCAGGAGATATATTTTTCTGACAGGCATCCCATTAATTTGCTTTTGGGGCCTGGGACGCAACCACTGTGTCCCAGCTTGTTTCCCCAAGTCCCCAGGAGAACTAAAGAGCGGTGCAAACAGGGTACATCATGATCTCTCCCTGATGGTGTGTTGTTTTCTTTCCATTCAGGAGAATTGCAGTGATCCTGAGAGTGGTACGTACTGCAGATCAGTCTCTTGCTGTAGAAAACTTTAGATGGTAAGGGAGGCGGGGCGTTCTTGCTGTCTTCAATCCAGAGAGCTACCCTGCTTCCAGGTTCCTAGTAGGACTGAGGCTAGAGAATGGGGGAAAGAGAGCTTCCCAGGTGAAAAACTATGTCCATGTTTCTGCAGCGTGAGCGTGAAAATGGATTCCTCGTGTGAGGCGTGCTTGTACATGCATGAGTCTTAGGGTGCTTATGTGTGTGTCTGTGTAGTGTGATTGTGAGTGTGTACGTGTTTGTGTGTGTGTTAGCTAGAGTCAGACACAGCGATAGAGACACACACACAAAGAGACACACATGGAGAGAGACATAAAGAGACAGAGATGTGTATTGTTTGTAAATTTAACTGGGCTCTTCCTTTCTTTCCGCTGTAAATAAAATATAGCCTCAATATCCCGTTTAGAATGGCTGATACACAGGATTTGGACGCTTCTTACACGTCTCATAATTTCCCCGAAGCCAACATTTCTTCCCGTCACCTCATTACAACTTCCTAGCACCGTTGGATCCTCACCCTCTCTTATACCCACTTCCTTTGGTGTGTCTTCTTTGCTGTGTTGAATAGCTTAATACTTGTTCCTTGGTTTCCCTAAAATAAATACACACAAAGCAGTTAAGTGAGTGGCAAAGTTCCACAAAGGTGTGGGGTTATGGAGGACATTTACGTCCTAGAAACACCACTTAAAATTGAATAATGGACCTGTTTGTTCTATGTTGAACCTTCACCTAAACAGGCCCATCCAGCTAGAAGTGCTGTGTGGCCTTTGGGACCCTGCTTCTCCTACTTGAAAATGTGTGCACTTGACTGCTTGACCTAAATGGATCAGAGACTGGAGTTAGTTTTCCTATTATTCATGCCACTTGGTAATTACGGTTTCAGTAAATGGGCAGACTTTCTTATTGAAACTTTTATTGAAACTTCCTCCCTGGTTAGAGGCACCTTACTCACAGACTATTGTTAACCTTTAAAGAAAAATAGCCTTGTCATAAGCC
>NC_043713.1:60131810-60133880 GCF_006229205.1 Suricata suricatta | reverse complement strand
ACCAGGTGGGTTACCTCACTAGTGCTGACCAGGTGATTCCTGATTGGTTGGTTAGAGCTTGCATTCCTGGGAGAGGCTGAAACTGCAAGTAGGTCAGGTGTGAGGTCTTGGTCTACTGACATAGGGCCTAGCACAAGTGACTCCATATTGGACTTAAGAAAAGTGATAAAATTTTATTTTAAAAATACGTATGTTGGGATACCTGGGTGGCTTAGTTGGCTAAGTGTGTGACTTCAGCTCAGGTTTTTATCTGAAAGTTTGTGAGTTCAAGACCCACATTGGGCTCTCTGCTATCAGTGTGGAGCCTGCTGTGGATCCTCTGTTCCCCTCTCTCTCTGCACCTCCCCCACTTGCACTCTCTCTCTCAAAAATAACTGAACATTTAAAAAATAATATATATATGTATGTATATTACATTAAAATATATATGTGTGTATATATATATACACACATATACTAAATTGAAGTTCCATTCTCACTGGACCCACGCAACAAAACAAATGTCTGCCCAGCTCTGTGAATATACATTTTCTGTCCAGACAGTAAGTTTGAGTTATATTTTGATATGTTTGTTCCACTGAAGTTCTAGCAAAGAGGTCTAAAAGTGGTAGGTATGTTTGCCCTGAATGGGATATAAATTTCTGATGTTAATTTGAGGACGAGAAACTCCATAGAGAGAAAACTGAAATTCAGAAGTTAGGCCTTATTCCAATAAAAGAAGGCACTGTAAATTCTTGTGATACTTCATTTCTTTTGGTGTAGACTTATGGTTCCCAATCTGTGGCAGCAGAAGCTGAAGTAGGCAAGACATTACTATGGGGTTCAATTATACAATCCATCAAACATTATTTGTAAAATGAATAAATATCTCAGGTAGATAGATACAGATTTGAAAATACACATGGCTGCTTTTTAAAATTAAGATTTATTTAAAAATTTTAAATGTTTATTTATTTTTGAGAGAGAGACAGTGCGAGCAGGGGAGGGGCAGAGAGAGAGGGAGACATACTTTGAAGCAGGCGCCAGGCTTTGAGTCGTCAGCCCAGAGCCCAATGCGGGGGCTTGAACTCAAGAATTGTAGGACCCTGTCTGAGCCAAAGTCAGACACCCAACCGACTGAGCTACTCAGGCATCCCAATTAAAGTTCATTTTAAAAAGGATTTTTAAACGAGCAGATTTTGTTCATTGTGTATTTTCTTCAATATATAAAATAGGTACATAAAAGTATAGCTACTGTCAAGGAGACTTCAACAATTTAGAGGCTAAGGCTACTTAGTTAACTTATTTAAAAATCTTGAAAACTTCCTTTTTTTAATACAGTTTTTTAAAAAGTTTATTTATTTATTTTAAGAAAGAGTGCCTGTGAACGACCAGGGGAGGGGCTGACAGAGAGGGAGAGAAAGAGAATATCAAACAGGCTCTGTGCTCTGAGCTGAGCTTGACTTGGGGCTCAATCTCAGGACCCTGCGATGTTGACCTGAGCCCAAATCAAGAGTCAGATGTTCACCTGACTGAGCTCCCCAGGTGTCCCGAATCTTGAAAACTTCCGATCTCGACTTTAGACTGGGCCACGGTCTAGGGTGCAGTCCCTGGCATTGGCAAGGGAAGACCTAGTTGGGTTGGGCATCATATGCCAGAGAGAATAGCCGTATTGTGTACACAGAATATCTAGAAGCAGGTTACTCTCTTGTGTTCTTTTCATCTCTGAGCTTTAGGAAAGCCTTGTACACCTATTCTTCCAGAACAACAGTTTTCAAACGTCAACCTGTGTAGGAATCTCCTGAACTCCATCACCAGATATTTTGATTCAGGAGGTTGGGCTGGCGCTTGAAATGTGCATTTCTCCCAAGCTCACAGCTGCTGTAAACAATGCTGGTGAGATCTACTGCCTCAGGCCCTCGGCTGCGCTCAGCAGCACGGGCTGTCAGAGGGCAAGCTCTACTCCCCCTGGGAGTTCCAAAGGGATGGTCGAAATCTGGTGACCGAATTGTTGCTTTTCGATCAAGATGCTCTTCCTTTTTATAGGAACACCCCACTATTGCCAACCTTGGAGAAAATCCGTTGATTGAA
>NC_043713.1:60126663-60131710 GCF_006229205.1 Suricata suricatta | reverse complement strand
AGCAGTGGTGTGGGATGGGGGAGTGCAACAGGTGAGGAGAAGGAGATAGTAGAAGAGAATGCCTTGTCATATTGGCCATCTCTAGGGACAAGTGGTTCCCATTCCTACCTGCACCTTATAAGAAACCTTAAGAAACATCTCTCAGAATTGTGTGCCTGACGGATGAAAGAGAAGTCTTCATTCGTCAAGGGTGGTCCCCCTGGTGCTGAGTTCCCTGCAATTCTGAGTTACACGTGTTTGGATGAATAGTGGGTTCTTTAGGGTCTGCCATGTGACAGCATCAGAGAGACCCCAGGGCAGAAAATAAAATGTGTCAGAGACAGAATTCATACTGCTATGATGCTGAGTGCAACTGATTAAGATTTGGGCACTTGAATGTATATCCGATAGCACGAATGTATTTCATTTGACTTTTTCTAATAAAAATATTAACTAAAACTGCATAGAGTTTCTGTCCCACTTAGGAGTAAAAGTGTTTTTGCAAAAAGCATTAATTTAGTTGTAACTCACCTTCTTTTGTTTATTTTTAGACAGTGAGAGAGAGCATGAGTTGGGGAGGGGCAGAGAGTAAGGGAAGAGAGACAATCCTAAGTAGGCTCTGCACTGTCAGCAAGGAGCCCGATGTGGGGCTCCAACTCACAGACCATGAGATCATGACCTGAGCCAAAACCAAGAGTTGGACATGCAACCGACTGAATCACTCAGGTGTCCCTAGTTATAACTCACTTTAGAAGCAGCTCAATTTAAACACAAGCATAAAACAGTAGGAAGGGGGGAGAATTATAGATAAAAAAGAAAGCAAAAGGAAAACAACATAATGCACTCAAATATCCTAAGTTTGTTAAAAGTAACTCTGATTACTAACACTAGTAGAATGTGGGCAAACTCATATGATTTTAGATTTCTACCGTTAGTATACATTGGTTCTATTCTTTCATAAAGCAATTTAGCAGTGTGTTTCTTTTTCTCTTCTTTTATTTCTTTTTTGTTGAATGACAAAAAGAGGGTGCAAGTGAGCGAGGGGCAGAGAGAGTGAGAATCCATGAGGGAGAAAATAGAGAGAGGGAGGAGAGAGAGAGAAGTGGGGCTCACCCAAAGGAGGGCTCATGCTCATCTGAAATGGGGCTTGAGTTCACCCAATGTAGGACCCAACCTCAGGAGATCATGACCTGAGCCAAAGTCTTAATGACTGAGCCACCCAGGTGCCCTAGCAGTGCATTTCAAAAGGTGTAAAAACACCTCAGTAGATGGCAAGTGCCCTGCCCATACCCCCCAACATTCACCTCCACTCTCAGAGGCTATTTTCTGCTTAAAGATACTCTAGCTATGGGCACTGTTGTTGTCCATTTAAGCCCTTTCACTAAAAATGTCATAGCCTGAATGGCTTAAGCAACATTTGTTTCTCACAGTTCTGGAGGGTGGGGATCCAGGGTCGGGGTGCCAGCAGCTTTAGTGTCTGGGAGGAGACCGCTTTCTGGTTCATAGATGGCTGTCTTCTGTCTGCTTGTTGTGTCCTCGCGTCGTGGGAAAGGAGCACACGGGCTCTCTGGGGTCTCTTTTATGAGGACACTTATCCTATTCGTGAGGGATCCAACACCATGACCTAATCCCTCCCAAAGTTTCCATCTCCTAATGCCATTCCCTTGGGGATTAGGACTTCAACATATGAATTTAGTGGGAACATATTCGGTCTATAGCGGGGGCAGACTTACTCATGCAGATCAAGCTAGAAGTGCCAGGGACCTAATAGCCTCTAGAAGCATTCTTCAGACCATGGCAACTGGGGAGTTGATGGTGGATAATACCCCAGTTCCTTGCCCTTCAGTTTGGATAACTCAACAGTATGCACCATACTTCCTCTTGGGGTTCTCCAGTGGGACTGAGGTCCAGTTGCCTATGGTGGTAACTGGTTGTTAGCAAACTCTTTATTAGCTTCCATCCTTGCCTTGCCTCCCTTCCACATTCTCTTACCAGTGTTTCCAGGCGTCCCCTCCCACATGGCAGACTTACATTCAAATCTCCACCTCATGGCTTGCTTCTGGAAAAATCTAAATGGAGATAACAACAATACTTTTTTTTTTTTTTTTTTTTGGCCAACAATTCCCCTTCTGGGTATTTATCTAAGAGAAAAAGGAGGAACTAGTTATATCCAAAAAAGATACTATGGTATATGGTATTTTTACATGATGGAAAAATTGGAAACAATCTAAATGTCCAACAAAGATCCATTCAGTCATTCTCTCAACCACATATATTCTGCATCTGTTCTATTCCAGTAACGATGCTGGCACTCAGGACATCCAAATGAAATGTCATATAATTGAATTGGACAGGAGACAAACAGGAAAATGATGGAGACCTGGACTAAGATACTAGCTGGAGAAGACAGAGACTAGATTATACATCGATTTCAGGGATTTCTTAGAAGGCAAGAATCAACAGAACCAAGTGACCCATTAAAAACAGGAGATAAAGGACAGGGAGATAATTGGAGAAAACTTCCAGGTTTGTGCCTTGAATGAGCCATTAACTGGGATAGAGAATGCAGGAAAATAAGCTAGTTCCTTTCTCTGACCTTAATTTTGTTCTGTAGATAATGGAATCATTTTTAATTTTTATATATAACATATATGCATATGTTTTGGCGTGTCTGAAAATATATTCTAATTCTAAAACTGATTGAATTTCAAAATCTCTGTTCCCTTCTATAAATGTGCCATCCTTTTGTGCCTTGTAAAAGTTTATTTATTTATTTTGAGAGAGACAGAGGCGGTATGAACAGGGCAAGGGGAGAGAGAAAGTGAGAGAGAGAGAATTCCAAGCTTGAATTCAGGAGACCGTGAGAGCATGACCTGAGCCGAAATCAGAAGTCAGATGCTTAACTGACTGAGCCACCCAGGAGCCCCTCATTCTTTCTTTCTAGGCACATGCTTTCTCTGTGTCTCTGGCCTTAATGGTGTAATACTGGTGTAGTATTTTCATTCCATTCACCTACTGACACAACCTGGTAGGCTCATGCTAAATTTTTGGGAGATGCTCTGATTGGATCAGTTAGAGTTTGGCATCTATTTCTGATCCAATTGGTTGCACATATATTACTTTCTTTTTAAACTTATTTATTTATTACAGAGAATAGTGAGAGAGACAGAGAGAGAGGGAGAGAGAGAGAGAGAGCACGCTCACACATGCACAGTGGGGGAGGAGCAGAGAGAGAGAGGGAGACACAGAATCTGAAGCAGGCTCTAGGCTCCAAAGCTGTCAGCACAGAGCCCCACATGGGGCTTGAACTTGATCATGAACTGAGCTAAAGTTGGACACTTAACCTGCAGAGTCACTCAGGCTCCCCTATTTTCTTTATCAGAACAAAGAACTAGTCAGTATGTATAAAGTCCTTTTTTTAATGGTTATTTTTATTTTTGAGAGAGAGAGAGAGTGAAAGAGAGAGAGAGAGAGCTTGTGAGCAGGGAAGGGGCAGAGAGAGAGGGAAACAAATGACCCAAAGCAGGCACTGCGCTGAGAGCAGAGCCTCATGTGGGGCTTGAACCCATGAACTGTGAGATCATGAGCTGAAGCTGTGTTATGCCCAAGATTTCAATATCGTCCCCCAAAACCAGAGACCGCCAGGAAGACTGAGTCACACATGCAAAAGCAAAGGGCTTGATTATTACGGGCTTATAAGCTTGGACTCACAGACTTCACCAGCGCAGTGGATCTATGCTGAGAGCCCGGAACAAAGGCGGGTAGGGCTTTTTATAGGGTTTGGGAAGGGGGAGTTACAGGAAATTGTGACACAGGTACAGTGATCCAATTATTATTATACAATATTATTGACAGCAGGTTTAACCATTCACATTGCCTAGAGTGTTGTCTTGTTCTACAACATTCTTGAATTCCCCTTTTGAGTGTAGCAACTATTTCTTCCTAGGACAGTCATGGATACATCCTAAATTTCAAGAATTGAGGAGATTTAAGAACCATGTGGCACAGGGGTGCCTGGGAGGCTCAGTGGGTTAAGGGTCCAACTTCAGCTCAGGTCACGTCTTCCCATTCATGAGTCCGAGCCTTGCATCAGGCTCTGCACTGGTGGTGTGGAGCCGGCTTGGGTTTCTCTCTCTCCCTCTCTCTCTGCCCCTTCTCCACTTGCATGCCTGCTGTCTCTCAAAATAAATAAATGAACTTAAAAAATAAAAAAGAACCATCTGGCACTTACAAGAGAATATGATTGTAATAAAGTATTAAAAATGAATCATTTTAGAATCCTGGTGACCGACCGTTACCTAGTTTTTGCCTTTTTCACCCATTGTTTATACTTCCTTCCAAGATTGCTCAAGGCAAAATGATGTGGCAAGTTCCATATTTATCCCTCTCAGGCAACTTCGGTTTTAACTGATTTTCATGCCACCTTTTGTCCTCTAGAATGGTTCAGTGTGGCTCCACCTGCTAGAGCCTTCCTTCCTTCCAGTCCAAATGCACTTGTTCAGCAGGGGGGAAGGACTGTGGCCACTCCAGCTCCTGCCATTCTGGCGGGGGTGAGGGGTTATGTCTGTAGGTTGACTTTGTGTTCTCTAGTGGCCTCTTCCAATGTTTACTGGCCATCCGAATACCCTCTTCACAAAATGCTGTTTCAGATCTCTTGCCCATTTTCACATTGAGTTGTCTTTCACACACGGATCTGCACCCATTCTTCATGCATTCTGGACTTGAGTCATCTGTTAGATCTATCCATTGCGACACTTCTCCAGCCTGTGGCTCACTGTTTACCTTTCTTAATACTGTCTTTTGCTGAACAGAAGTTCTTAATTTAAAGTAGCTCAATTGATATTTTTGTCTTTGTTTCCTTTAGTGCTTTCTGTGTCTTATTAAGGCTGTAATATGTCTTTTTTATAGGTCTTCTTTTCCTCAAAACTTTATTATTTTACTCTCCACGTTTAGCTCTCTAGTCCATCAGAATTGTTCACTGTGAATGGTCTGCAGTAGAAGGTCAAGATTAATTTTTCCATATGCTTATTCAATGACCTAACTTCATTTATTTTATGGTCCCCGCTCC
>NC_043713.1:60124603-60126563 GCF_006229205.1 Suricata suricatta | reverse complement strand
GCAGCCTCACCTCCTCTGGCTGGGATCGTGTTCAAGGGAGAGCACCCCCTCCCTCCCCCCACGCCCAACCGCCAACACCCCCTTGGGGCTGAGAGCCAGACCTCCCTGACAAGTCATGCCCCCGACACACTGAACGGCCGAGAAGTCTCTGTGGAGCTGCAGCAGTGGAACTTGCTGGAAATCCTACACAGCCGGCTGCCATAATAAATCACCCCAAACTAATTCGTTTCCAGTTCTGGAGGCCAGACGTCAGAAATCAAGGCTCCTGCAGGGCTGTGCGCCCTTGGAAGGCACCAGGAGGAAGTCTTCCCTTGCCTCTGCCACCTCCTGGTGGCTGCACCACTCCAATCTCCCCCTTCAGAGTGCCGCTTCCTGTCACAGACATGTCTCTGTCCTGCTTTTTAAAACACGTTTTTCTCATTGATTTTGTGAGAGAGAGTGAGCATGGGAGGGGCCGAGAGAGAGGGAGGCAGAGAATCCCAAGCAGGCTCCACATTGTCAGCATGGAACCCGACATGGGGATTGAACTCAGGCAGCATGAGATCATGACCTGTGCTGAAATCAAGAGTCGGACACGTGACCGACTGAGCCACCCAGGGGCCCCATGAAATCTCTCTCTGCCCTTGTAAGGACAATTGTCATTGGATCTAGGCCCTTCCCAGGTAATCTGGAATGACCTCATCTCGAGACTCGTACCTTAATTACATCCTCAAAGACCCTTTTTCTGCACAGGGCCACACGCACAGGTTTGGAGCAACATATTTTCCGAAGGCCACCATTCAGCCCACTCCACTGCTCTCTTTGCTGGAAACAGCGGTGACGCACGCCCAGGAAAGTTGTTCGTGGGAGAGGTCTCCCAGAAGGCACTTTGCCACAACCCCCCCAAGGAACAGGGTGCCGCAGGAGCTCAGTGCTGGAGAAGCCACCTGGGCTGCAGGAGCCTGCTGAGCAAGCACAAGGGAGGCAGGAAGCAAATCCTTCTCTCTTGCAAGGTCTCTTCACTGATCTCAACAAAATTTAACATTGTGTCAGCTGGCAGAGGGGAAGTGTTTAAAGGGCCCAGATCTGTTTTCACAGAGAAGACCAGAAAGGAGGCTTCGGAGCTTAAAGGCGGTACGTTGATAACCAACACACTCAAATGTCATGAAAGTACATTTGGAAGTCTACCACATTTGCTGTGGAGTTGGGATATGTAGTTAGTTTTGAATTTTTTAAAAGTTCTTTAAATTCCAGTGAGTTTACAGCGTAATATTCGTTTCAGGTGTACAGTATAGTGATTCAACGCTTCCATACAACCCCTGGTGCTCATCCCAAGCGCACTCTGTCTTCACCGCCTGTTTAATCCTCCCCCTGCCTCCCTCCCCTCTGGTAACCACCAGTTTGTTCTCTGTAATTAAGGGTCTGTTTTTGGGGCTCCTGGGTGGCTCAGTCTGGGGCTCTGAGGTGAGAGCTCAGAGCCTGGAGCCTGCTTCCGACTCTATGTCTCCCTCTCTCTCTACCCCTCCCCACTTGTGCCCTGTCTGAAAAACAAATAAACAAAAGAAAAGGTGTTTTTTTTTAAGTCTGTTTTCTCTCCTCCCCTTGACCTCTCCTCTCCTCTTGATCTCTCCTCTCCTCTTTTCTCTAGGCAAAGAACTTTATTAACTTTGTTTCAAACTGTAGTCCCAGGCTTCTTCAGCCTAATGAGCTGCAAAGAATCAATAGTGGCGTATAAGCAAAAGCAGAAAAGAGTTGCAGTGTCCAAGGAGCTAGGGTTGAAAAATATTCGAGATCTAGATTTCATCAGATCCAGAAACAAAATTTTAAAAAGCAATCCTAATATAAAATAGCAGCTCCCAGTAAGTTCTCCAAGATTTATCTTCTTCAGAAGTTGACTCAGTTCAGTTTGCTTCATTCTTGGAAGCTTCCTCAAAATTCTCCAGAAGATCTGGAACTTCACCATCACCATCCTCTCTGGTAG
>NC_043713.1:60122382-60124503 GCF_006229205.1 Suricata suricatta | reverse complement strand
GAGAGTGCCTTCTGGGATCTGGAAATATTCTATATGTTAATCTGGATTAGATATACTACGCACATATTTGTGAATCTGTGTATAAAACTTTGTTGAACTATACATTTAAGATGTTTATACTTTATTGTATGCACGCTAACCTTAGTAAACATTTAAAATGTAAAATAAATAAAGGTAAATGATGCTTTCATTTTCTTCAGGTAAATACCCAGTCGTGGAATTATTGGCTCATATGGTATTTCTATTTTTACTTTTGAGGGACTTCCTGTTTTCCACAGTGGCTGTGCTGATTTATTTACATGCCCACCAACAATTCATGAGGGTTCCTTTTTCTCCACGTCCTCACCAACACATGTCATTTCTTGTTTTGTTTTGCGTGTTTGTGGTGTATGTGTGTGTGTTTTGAGACAATGTATACACCTCTCTGTTTATTGCATTACTTACAATAGCCAAGTGATGGATGCAGCCAGGTGCCCCCGATAGATGAATGGCGAAAGAAGATGTGAGACATATATGCAATGAAATCTTACCCAGCCATAAAAAGGATGTGATCACAAATTTGTGACAAGGATGGACCTACATGGTTTTATGCTAAGTGCAATAAGTCAGACAAAAAAAGACAAATACTATTTGCTTTCACTTATTGTGTGACCTAATATAACAAAACAAATGAATAAACAAGCAGCAGAATCAGACTTTGTATACAGAGAACAAATGGACAGTTGCTGAGGGGAGCCAGGGTCAAGGAATGGGGAAAATGGGTGAAATGGAATGGGAGATCCATGCGTTCAGTTATGGAATGAACAAGTCAGGGGAAGAGAAGGCACAGCATACGAAATACAGTGAACGGTATCATAATACCATTGTACGGTGACCCGTGATAGCCACACTTGGGGTAAACATGGCATAATTTATAGAGTTGTTGAATCACTGTGTTGTATATTGAAACTAATTTAACACTGTGTATCAACTATACTCAAATTTTTTAAAAAGTAAATGGTGTTGTTAATTAGAAATAAAAATCAGACACAGGATCTCACATGATCTTTAACAGGTTTATGACATCTAGTGAATATAGCAAGAGACTGTACACAACTTCCAAAGCCACAAAATGCACCTAGATTTTCTCAAATGGCCAGCAACAACAAGGTATAGATATGAAGCTCAAGGGATTGAGATGAGAATTCACCATTTCATATTCTGGAGCCATAAACTATACCTGCTGCCTAAGTTTGTAGCAAATACAATTGATCTATCTAACAAAAATGCTACTATTTATTCAACTTCATGGACACTTCCAAAATGGCTTTGATAAAAGCCCAAACAAGTTATAACTTCAAAAAATGTCATTGAAAAGAAACAACAGGTGTTGGCAAGAATGTGGAGAAAGGGAAGACCTCTTGCAGTGTTGGTGGGAATGCAAACTGGTACAGCCAGTTATGAAAACAGTATAGAGGTTCCCAAAGAAGTTAAAAATAGAACTACCCTATGAACTATCAATCACACTACTAGGTATTTACTCAAACTATACAAAATACTAACTCAAGAGATGAGTGCACCCCAATGATTATTGCAGCATTATTTACAATAGTTAAATTATTGAAACAGCCAAAGTATCCCTCGATAGATGAATGGATAAAGAAGATGTGGTATCTATATGAAAATTTTTTTAAGTTTTTTCATTTTTGAGAGAGAGAGACAGAATGTGAGCAGGGAAGGGGCAGAGAGAGGGATGGAGACATAGAATCTGAAGGCAGCTCTCCAGGCTCTGAGCTGTCAACACAGCCCAACGTAGGGCTCGAACCCATAAATCATGAGATCATGACCTAAGCCAAAGTCAGATGCTTACCTGGTTGAGCCACCCAGGCACCCCATGTGGTATCTATGTGCAACAGAATATTGTTTAGCCATAAAAAGAATGAAATCTTGCCATTTGCAATGATGTGGATGGAGCTAGAGAGTATTCTGCTAACTGAAATAAGGCAGTCAAAGAAAGGCAAGTACCACATGATTTCACTCCTATGTGGAATTGAAGAAACCAAACAAGCAAAGGGGAAAAAAGAGAGGCAAACCAAGAAACAGACTCTTGTCCTCTGGCTGCCATCTTGTGTCCCCATGTGT
>NC_043713.1:60100528-60122282 GCF_006229205.1 Suricata suricatta | reverse complement strand
AGAGATGGCTGCTGTTTTCCTTGTTTGTCTTAGGGAGGAAGAGCTATAGGGCAGACCACAGGCATAAGCCCTAGAAACCTGCTGTTCAAGCCAGCCTCAGAGACTGGTGACTTCATGGTTCTCTCGAGACTAGACAAACTTTACTGTGGGTCACCTACATAAAAACCAGGTGAGGGTTTTCTTTTTGCCCTATTCTATGTCTTAAGAGCTTTGACCAGTGAGAATTTTCTCTGGTCCCCGCCTGCTGGAAGGTACACTTACCAAGCTACCACATCTTGGTGGCCATTTGAATAGACTGGGTTTCCCAGACATGAAGTCACAAGCAGTGCTCTCTCTGAGTATGCCATCTCTCAGGGGAAATCGTTATAAAGGGCCACAGGACATCTGGGGTCTTTTTTCTGTCTCAACCTTCATTGTCTAATTAGTGACATTCCAATAGCACCTGCCCGGTGTCACCAATTAGCAGGGGTGAATGCAGATGTCTTACATTCTTGGGGAAAACCGAAGACCCTGTTTTCACTACACTCTCCTTATTACCTGTCCAGTGAAGTCCTTTGCTTTTATTAGTCTAAGTCTGGGGGTGAATTTTCTAGATCTTGTGAAGGTTATATCCTTTGTGGTACCTCATGTGTCCTTGGGTAAGCCATAAAAAGGCTTATTGGTTTGAGTTGCTATTGAGATTAATGAGATTCTGCTGGTCAGTGGCCAGACCATGGATCCTTTGAATTGGCTATATCTAAAAGATAGAAAACATTTAGAGAACTCTCATCCTAAAGTGTCTTGGGGCACCTGAGCAGTTAAGGGTCCAACTCTTGGATTCAGATCAGCTCGTGATCTCACAGCTCCTGGCATTCAGCCCCTCATCAGGCTCTGCTCTGACAGTGTGGAGCCTGCTTGGAATTCTCTCTCACTTTCTCTCTCTCTCTCTCTCTCTGTCCTTTCCCCCACACTTGGACATACTGTCTCAAAATTAATTAATTAAAAAGAATTAAAAAAAATGAAAATGAAACAACTGTCTTATTGGTATCTACAAAGGGGCCAAATTAAATAGGGTACACACAAAAATATAAAGATGAGCCTTGAGGACTCCCTTAACAAGATTAAAGAACAGAAGTTAGACTTACACAAAAATTAAATCCAACAAATGTCCCTTTTCACAATCCAGCTCCACCGCTGGTTTTCACTTCCTTTTCCCCACCAGATTCTCAGAGAGCACTCTGGCCTGATCTCCAGGGCCAGGTGTCCGGGTTACTTGTGTAGGAGCCGGAAGTCCGGAAGTGAAGTTAGCAGAAGCCCCTGGCACTGGCGGAAATGCTTGCTGGGGGCGGGGTTTCTGTGATCAGCTTCTCCCAGCCCAGGTCTTCCCCTGCCATGTCCTCCGCAGATGGATCCTAGCCCGGCCCCCAGACGGAACCCGGACGGCAGCAGCTTCTTGAAGTTATAAAGCCCCTTTCTACCCACTTTTAGGGGATCCCACTGAATTTAAAAGGAATGAAAAGGACTAATGGCCATTTACACCCCCACACAGGAGGATCTTGTTTGGCTTCTAAGGAAGAGTCTTCCCATCCATGATTATACTGTAGTTATCACACTAGCCAGATAACCCTCTGGAACATCCCCGCTCCAGAGGAAACAGACGATCAGAATTTCTTCTAGTCCCTCCTACAAATGATTCTCTGAAGATCAATATTCAGGGACTGATAGAGAGACTTTTCCCCTAAGGTGAATCAATCCAAGGTTGAATTGCACACTCCGAAAGGCCTCTGTTAAAACACTTTGTACAGACTTTAACAAAGGCACATTGCGTTAAACCCTGAAAATGTTTGCTATTTGTCCTGGCTGAAAACTGATAAGATATTTAAAATATATATTTTTTAACGTAGCCCTGTAGTCATACTTGGCCAGATTGGAAGCTGATACTCAGAGCATGATAGAGAAATTTTAAGACCTTCTCCCCTAACATAAAGTAAACTGATGTACCCAGGGGGAAAGTAGCAAATTCAAGATAATGTATTTGGATGGGTGGATCAGTGACATTTATGTTGCAACCCAATTCCTTGAGGGATTAAAAGCAGCCTGTCCCAATTTTACAAACCCTTGCAAAACTGGACACATGGCCTCTAGAAACAATTCAAAGTCAATCTTTCCCTTTTACCCAATCCCCAAACCTCCTTTCTTTATCTCAAGAGACTTGTAAGTATTGTCCTCAGGAAACCAACATTTTTATTGGAGGAACTTAGATACTTTCTCTGTACCTTTGTGATGAAGATTTTCTTTTCTTTTCTTTCTTTCTTTTTGTTTATTTATTTTTGAGAGAGGGGCAGGGGAGGGGAGAAAGAAAGGGAGACACAATTCAAAGCAGGCTCCAGGCTCTGAGCTGTTAGCACAGAGCCCCATGCAGGGCTGGAACTCACAAACCATGAGATCATGACCTGAGCCAAAGTCAGACAGTTAACCAACTGAGCCATCCAGGCACCCGTGTGATGAAGATTTCTACCCCCATTTTCTCTATAACCAAGGAACCATTCTTTGAAATGCAAACTTTAGAGAGAAGTTTTTCATCTGAAGCGGGGGGGGGGAAAAAGGAGGAGAGAGGAAGCATAGGAAATTGGGCATAGGAAAAATCTCCACAAATGCTGGTAGCTATAAGGTCTCTGTGTTTATCTATATGTGTGTGTATTGCTATGTGTTTATGTTTAGATATGTGATAGTTTTCTGTCTCCGTCTTGTTAAAATTAATTTGTAAATGAGCTCTATTTAATTGACTTAAAATTAATCTATTATAAATGAAGCATTTCTAAATCTCAGAAACATGATTGAAATTAATCCAAATGTTTCTTAAGTTCCTGTGATCTACGATAATTTTAAGTAAAATAAAAGCTAGTTTAGTTTGTTGGTTTAATTAATACAGACATGTCTTTAGTCTTAAATATAAAACTTTTATTCCACCTAGGTTTACTAAAAGTCAAATAAGCTTATATCATCTCTGTTACAGAATTTATCAGCAAAACTGAGAACTTATGACGATGGTGAGCTGTTTAAATCGCATGAAATTTTCATGATGAATCTAAAAATCGTTGTTAAGAAAAAGTGAATTAAATAGATGTAAGATAAAAATTTATAAATGAAGTTGTCACAATATTTACATTTTAAGGTATGTTTACTTAAATACTTACCTCAAATCATTTTGATTACTTAAAACCCTAGAGGTTTGCCAAGCTAAATTAGATGATGGATAATCATCAAGTGTCTAGATAACTTCGAGATAAGAGGAAATATTGAACATTTATTACTGGCCCTTCTGCCTACGAAAGCCTTCCATTTTGTTCAGCTCCAAGAGCTTCTTTCCATTTTCTAGATGAGATTCTGCTTGATTCATGAATTTTGCCAATTACATATTTACTTAGTTGAATTTTGTGGGTTTTAGAATTTTTAAGTTTATTTATTTATTCTGAGAGAGAGCAAGTGGGGGAGGGGCAGAAAGAGAGAAAGAAGGAGAAAGAATCCCAAGCAGGCTCCCCAATGTCACAGAGCCTGGCGCAGGGTTTGAGCCCACAAACTGTGAGATTATGACCCGAGATGAACCCAAGAGTTGGATGCTCAACCAACTGAGCCACCTAGGAGCCTCATGTGTTTTTTATGTTTGTTTGTTAATTTTTGAAAAAGAGCGAGAGAGCGAGAGCAAGAGTGAGAGCGAGAGCAGAAGATCTGAAGTCAGATCAGCAATGACAGCAAAGAGCCCTGAGTTGAAATTGGATGCTTAATGGACTAAGCCATCCAAGTGCCCCTGTGGGGTTTAAAAATAAAAGTTTATTTTTGAAAGAGAAAAAGAGAGAGAGAGAGAGAGAGAGAGAGAGAGAATGAATGAATGGGGGAGGGGCTAGAAGAGAGGGAGAGAGAGAATCCCAAGCAGGCTCTGCACTTATAGTGCAGAGCCCAATTTGGGGCTTCATCTCACGACCTGTGAGATCAAGACCTGAGCTAAAATCAAGAGTCAGATGCTTAACTGACTGAGCCACTTAGGTGTCCCTGCTCTTGAGGATAAGAGATTGTGAAAGGATTTTCCTTGATCTTTTTTTTTAAACTTTTATTTTGAGAGAGAGTGCATGTGTGAGCAAGAAAGGGACAGAGAGAGAGAGAGAGAGAGAGAGAGAGAGAGAGAGAGAGAGAGAGAGAATCCCAAGCAGGATCCATGCTGTCAGCACAGAGCTGACACAGGGCTCAATTTCTCCAATCATGAAATCATGACCTGAGCTGAAATCAAGAGTTGGCTGCCTAACTTACTGAGCCACCCAGGCACAACAGGATTTTCTTTGCTCTTAAAGTAATCTATCTAGAAAACAAAATTTTTGTATTTTACCAAAATAATATCCTATGCTTCATTTTGTCTTAATTAGGACTTTAATTACTTAAGAAGATTTCTTCTCAGTGTTCTTCATATTAAAAGAGCTAAGTTTTGCCTTTAAAATGTTTTATTGTCATTTTGATTAAATAAATAATTATTATTTCATAATGGCCTATGATCCTATGTAATCAAATGTTCAAATCTTTTGATATTTTTGACAAATTTCCCATAATATAAATTCTAATCAAAGGCTTTTTGAAGCACCTGGGTGGCTCAGTTGGTTAAGCGTCTGACTTCATCTCAGGTCAGGATCTCGTGGTTCACGAGCTCAAGCCTCACGTCAGGCTCTGTGCTGACAGCTCAGAACCTGGAGCCTGCTTTGGGTTCTGTGTCTCCCTCTCTCTCTGCCCCTTCCCTGCTCACACTCTGTCTCTGTCTCTCTGGCTGAAAAAGAAATAAACATTAAAAAAAGGCTTTTTGACTTAGAAGTAACTTTGAGATATAAGATATTCCAGAGGATCCCTGGAACATCTCAAAGGATTTGTTATCTCTTTTTATAAAACAGAGATAGTAAACTGGTTAAACTTCTGTAGTATGTTAACTTACATGGGAAGCATTGTCAGATAAGTGATGATAAACTTTCTTAGGTTATATTGTATGGGCAAATACTATTAATACAAGAGTTCTAGATATTGTATAAAATTCTTAAAATTCTGTTATGTCCTAGTATAATCATAATTCTAGTTACTCTTAAGATGTATGTCATAAAAACGACACAATTCCCTCATCAATTACATTATAATGAACTCTCATCGGCTCTTTAACCATGGCATTTTTAAGTTTTTGCTATTTATAGGCAGTTATTGTTTTACTCTGATGCTTTTGCAAATGTGTTTCATCTTCAAGGAGATCTGTGGAAAGGATTTTGACTAACGCAGGTTTCTGGTAATTTTAAGGTCATAAAACTGCAGTGGGTAAGAATTCCAGAACTAATGGGAAAGAAAAAAAACCTGGATTCAAGCAAAACAAGTATTCATTACATGGGACTACACGACTAAGGAGGATAATGATAAATATTTATGAGTTTTTTTTAAATATTGCTATTTCTCAGGGTGTCTGTTTGGCTTAGTCAGAGAGCATGGAACTCTTGATCTCAGGATTGTGAGTTTGAACCCCATGTTGAATGTGGAGATTTCTTAAAAATAAACAAAAAACCTTAAGAAAAAATGGCTGTTTTTCAATTTTTTATTTTTCAGATATAAGGAGTCCTTCCTGTCCAGCTAACAATGACTTACAGAAATTTGGTAAGTTGGGGGGCTCAGTTAGACTGAGCATCAGACTCTTGATTTTGGCTCAGGGCACGATCTCACGGGTTGTGAGTCTGAGTCCCGCATCCAGACCCTGCACTGGCAATGTGAAGCCTGCTGGGATCCTTTCTCTTCCCCTCTCTCTCTGCCCCTCCTCTGCTCTCTTTCTCTGTCTCTCAAAATAAATAAATAAACATTAATTTTTTTTTAATTTGGTAAATTATGCCCTTGCAAATAGAGCTGAAAATTTTCTATGTTTTCTCCTTCCTGGATCCCTCCAGAATTCAGAAACTCTTAGTGAGTATTCTTATTTTCATGGCAATATAGTTATTGACATAAATTCAATAAGAATCTATTCTCTTTGTACCAGGGCACAATTGGAAACATTGGTTATAGTGCCAAGGCTTTCACTAAATATTGTATTTGAGAGAGATATAAATAGACTTAGATGCAACCAGATAGCTTGAAGGAGCTCGCGTTGACTGTATGGAGCCAATAAAGCCCATTGGACAAGTTGGCCTGGTGCCTGCTTACAGGGTTCCCAGCAGCCTTACTAGGTAAGAAAAGTCACTTCCTGGCAAGCACAGGATATTTTGGGGACCTTGAGAAGAGAGGAATTCATCCAGATCTCTAGGTATTGCAGTTAAAGTCTTATGGTAAGTCCTTGGTGTGGCTTCTTAGCCTCAAGAGGCTTTTAAAAATTCAACCTTAGATTCCTTATGAAAAGGTCCAGCCGAGTAGATTTAAAAGAGCCTCTATGGCCAATTACTATCCTTGATGCACTTATGTAAATAATCAGGCCAACTTTATTGAAACTAGGTTTGGGTTGCAGATGAATTAGTCTTGCTGTGATTATCTTTGATAAAAATGAGAGCAACTGTATAGGGAAAAACTACGACTCAGTAATAAACCTGTGTGGGTGTAAATTCTAGTCCTGTTAATTGTCTCTGAGATTTTGTTTTCTACCTGTAAACTGAACTGTATTCTTCTAATTTACCCCAAAATTCATCCATAACTCTTCAAACTAACATTTCCTATTTTCTCTCACCCTTCTGACTTGGAATCATTGAGAATTAAAACTACCTTATTCCTGAAGCCATGTAAGCTTTGATATAAACTTGATACAAACTTCAGATAAATCACCACAACCATTAATGTGCGGACAATCTTCACGCCCGCTGCTTTGCAGGCCATTTAGAAAGACCACCAGAGACATTCAAACTGCAAATCAGGAAAATTTATCAGATTTCCTCACTCCATCCAACGATGCTTCAAGCTGGACATCTAGAAGTCTTGTCTGACTGTCCTCAAAATTCAGAAACTCGGATTATAGTCTGCTCCAGTTATGAACCTTTATTATTCTTTCTCTCCTGCTCCCCCTGCCCCCATAGAAATGGCTCTTATTAAATATGTGATCGCTTGCACCATAGACCTAATTTTGGGAGCCTACCTCAATCACTCTCTTTTGAAATGAGACACAACTAGTTTTTTTTTTTTAATGTTTATTGATTGATAGAAAGAGAGAGAGAGAGAGAGAGAGAACGAGCATGAGTAGGCGAGGGGCAGAGCGAGACAGAGACACAGAATACAAAGTAGGCTCCAGGCTCTGAACTGTTAGCATAGAGCCTGATGTGGGGCTCAAACCCAGAAACTATGAGATCATGACCTGAGCTGAAGTCAGACACTTAACCGAATGAGCCACCCAGGCTCCACTGAAAGGAGATACAACTGTTTAACTTAATTGGCCTATTATCAAGACTAAGAGCCTGTTTGAGTTGGAGTAATCAACCAGGATAACTTCTGGACTGTGAAAATTCTTGGGGAAGTTTCAAAGGTGCGAGTGAAGGGGTTCAGAAGAAGTCTCCCCAAAGGCACCTGGGTGGCTCAGTCAGGTAAGTGTCCAACTCTTAATTTTGGCTCAGGTCATAAACTCATGGGTCATGAGTTCAAGCCCCCAGTCAGGCTCTGTGCCAACAGTATGGAGCCTGCTAAGGATTTTCTGTCTCTCCCTCTCTCTCTGCCCCTCCCCTGCTCATGCTCTCTTTCTCAAAATCAATAAGTAAACTTATAAAAGAACAAGTTTCCCCAAAATGTGCCAGGTTGGCATGTGGACTATTTTCAGGGGAAGGCACTTAAAGCCCAGCAGACTCAAGATAAACTTGTACCTCTCCTTAAATTACCTGAAAGAATTGAGGTAGGGGGCTTGGCCCAGAAAGAGAAGTTTACCAAGTGATAACTTTTATTCATATGGTAGGATAAACATCTAATTACCAAATATCTGCTCTGCTCTTATTGTTCTGTGAATCACCCTCCTCCTCTTTGAACCCCTAGACCTCTATCCCATTCCTTAGCTTAAGATGGCACATAAGCCTCAATTGCCAGGTTTGTCCTGGAGTTTCATGGCCTTATGGGGCCCCCATATGCGTGTAATCAACTTTGTTATTCTGTTAAGTCCGTTTCACGTTAATTTGATTATTAGAACCAGCCAAAGAAACTGGAAGGGTAGAAGGAAAACTTTCCTCCTCAACGATCTCGGGAGATACCATGTCTTTCACATAAATAATTAGTTTCAGTTGCAGAACTTCAGAAACCAGGACCATTAGATTGTGGCATATTTCTGGAGGGAGGTTTCATGTATTTACTTGTAAATTACACTATGTAAGGGGAAAGGCTGGTGACTTAATTTTTTTTACTATAACTTCTACTTATAATTTATTGTCTTTGCTGTTAAAAATGTTCACTATGTATATAAGGACCTTTTTTCCCATGTATTTAAAAACATTTTTTTAATCTTTTTTATTTATTTTTGAGAGACAGAGCGTGAGCAGGGAAGGTCAGAGAGAAAGGGAGGCACAGAATCTGAAACAGGCTCCAGGCTCTGAGCTAGCCGTCAGCACACAGCCCGACACGGGGCTTGAACCCACGAACCGTGAGACCATGACCTGAGCTGAAGTCGGATGCTTGACTGACTGAGCCACCTAGGTGCCCCTCCCCCATGTATTTTAATCCTTTCAGGCAGTTCTGTCCATAGAACATAGATAATATGTGAGCTCTTTGATACATTAGCCACTAGGTATACATGGTTATTGAGCATTTAAAATGTGGCTAGTGCAACTGAAGAACTGGATTCCTAATTTCTGTGAATGAAAAAAATATTCACGAGATTTGTTGAAAATGGTGAGATAGGAAGACTATTCAAAGGGAGGGAGTCTACTGCAATGGATTATGTGGTGGTGGAGAGATTGAGATCAATTTTGAATGGGGCAGCATCCAATTTAGTAGATAGAAACGACCTGAGGAGCTGTACAAATTGAAAGACTTTTAGAGGCAGAAGGGGGCAGTAAAAAATTACTTATACTAAGCAGGAATGGAGATTGGTTACTGCAAAGTTATTTTCCTTCAGAGGATGGCTTCCGTCCATCACTCAGCTTACCTAACTCATGCTGATCAGGTGACTCCTAATTGAGTCATTTAAGATCCTATTTGAGGGAGAACTGACATATTAATTAAGGGTAGGTTTGGTGAAGGGGGCTTAAGCAGCAACTCCATTTTAGGACTGTTGTCTTATTTTTAACACAGAAAACAATCTGCATTCTGACTAAGCAAACCTAATAGGATTCTTGCTGAAGGCAGGCCAGGGTGATCAACATCACCTGGGGGGATAGTGGAAGATAAGGAACCTGATTAAATATCCAGGGTAATCAGATATTGAGAATGGGGAATTCTGGATAAATTGGCTTTAGTAAGATTCTTGCTAAAATTGGACAATGCAGAAAAACACGAAGCCCAAAGTCTAGGCCTAGTTGAAAAAGTGCTCAGAGAAAACTGCACAGAATTTGGTCAAGGAGTGACTCTTCATTATTTAATTTTAATTAAAATTTAAACCTGATACTGGATAGCATAGCTAAAATTTTTCTAACCCTTCACATTTCATATGATGATATAACAAATACTATAAGCATTTAGAGTTTACCAGCAATGAATTACCTTAATCTGAAGAAAGATGATTTGCATAACCAGCATGTTTGTGGTGTAAAAGATGATTTGTCCTTTTTATAGGTAACATTAATTTTTAAGTCATGTGACGTTTACTTACCCACCTGTATTCTCCCTAACTCTAGGAGAGGCTGCCTCTCCTTTTGCGATGGTGGCTTGTTTGGCACAAACTCCTCAAGTATACAAGAGCTAGCATTAGGGCTGGTTTATGCTCTGCGAGAGCTGAGAAATTTGTTTCAAAATTGGACACAGGCTGCTAAACTGACCTAGATGCCATTTAAAATAAAATGACAATACCGCATTAAAAAAAATTAGTAGGATCAAGGAGAAAAAGAAAAATGGGACAGCAAGAATTAAGGACATCTTCCCAAGGGACTTTGTTGGCTTGCTCCATTCCTGGGAAATTCGCGGTACTGCCTCTCCTCCCCGGGGCCAGTGGGCACAAAACCAAGGAACGAGCCACCTTCAGCTCAACTTTACGCCAACAGCCTCAGGGTGGTCCCCTCGGCCCCGCCCCATCCACCTGGGCGCCCTATGGATCACACCCCCCCCCCCCAGCGCCCCGCCCCACCGCCTTCCGATTCCGGGAGGCGCGAGTCGGCGCGCTGACGTCCGACGCTCCAGGTACTTTCCCCGTGGACTGCCGGGCCCGGCGTGGGGACGGGGCGGGGCGCAGAGCGCGCATGCGCCGCAGGGCCAGCGCTCTCCCCGGATGGTGAGGGGCCTGAGGCTCTCAGCCGGCGCAGGCTCCGCTAGCACTAGCTTGCTCCCGCCGCCATGTCTGCCACCGTGGAGCGGGAGTTTGAGGAGTTGGATGCTGAGAATCGCTGGCAGCAACTGTACTTGGTGAGTCACGGGCTCGCGCAGCAGCCGCAGTCCTCCACCGAGGACCTAGGCTGCGCCCGCCGGCTCCCTCCCGCCTCCCCCGCCTCCAGCTCTGGGCGGAAGTGGCGGCGCGCGGGCCGCGTCAGGGGCGCGCCTGCGCCGACCGAGTCTCTGGTCCCCTTGGAAAAAAAAACTTTAGATTGGGGGTGTTCTTCGTGAGCGCAAGCGCAAAGTCAGTTCTCAAAGTCGGCTCCACAGCGGCACCTTATGGGGGGCGAGGACGGGCTCCGCCGCCGGGGCGGGGGAGGCCGGGGGTACGGTGAGACCCGCGGGCCATCCGAGAAGCCGGTGGGGACCGTGAGGAGCCCTGGCGAGGCGGGGGCGGCGAGGCTTGGCGGGAGGGCGCTGGCGGGCGGCGGGGAGCCGGCTGCAGCCTCGCGGTCGCTCGCACGGCCCGGTGCCAGGCTCTGCCCGTGGACATCTTTCTCGCTGGCTAGGTGTTCCGTGGCCGCGGGGGCCGGGGCCGGCCGCGGGCCGCATTTCCGAATTCGGGGCCGGCTCTTGCTCCGGTTGTGGTGGGTGGCTCCTGGGCCTCTCGAAATGGTAGTGCCAGACCGTAGTGGTGGCGGACGCTCCCGACGAGTCAGCAGTCTTCGTTGTTTTCAGAGAGCCCAGTGTCTTCAGCGCGTGGGTTGTCCTCCACAAACAGCTTCCAGAAACGAGAACAGGATTTGGTCGTGTTAGTTAAGGAATAAGGATGTTCTCTTTTAAATTTTCTTTACTGAAAAATACTTAATATAAGTAAAATGTATAGATACTCTCCATGGAATTCAGCGAGTTTTCTAAATGTATCAAGTCAAGAAAAATAAAGAGCCTTTGTATTACCTCGAAGGTTCTGTCACGCTCTTCTAAAGTCCCAGAGACCACCACTGTTCTGATTTCTTACCACCATCCAACAATCTTGCTTGCTATCAAGCTCGTCTGAATGGAAGCATGTAGTTGAATTCTTTTGTGAGGAGCTTCTTCAGATCAATTGAACCCTTTAATTCAAAGAGGACTTTATGTCTTTTAAAATGATATAGGTGCCTGCTCTGTACTGTTTAATTATTAGCATATTCTTCCCAAGATTGAATTGAGTGGTTGGTGAGTTAAATGCTGCTCCAGCTGTTTGGTTCACACTTTTTTTCAAAAAAAATTTTTTTAATGGTTTTTATTTGTTTTTGAGAGACCGCGCGATCAGGGGTTGGTCAGATTGAGAGGGAGATACAGAATCGGAAGCAGGCCCCAGGCTTTGAGCTAGCTGTCAGCATAGAGCCTGACGTGGGGCTCGAACCAACAAACTGAGAACCTGACTGAGCCACCCAGGCGCCCCTCTTTTTTTTTTTTTTAATGTTTTATTTTTGAGAGACAGCGTGAGCAGGGGAAGGGTAGAGAGAGAGAGAGAGAGAGAGAGAGAGAGGGAGGGAGGGAGACAGACAGACAGACAGACAGACACACAGAATCTGAAGCAGGCTCCAGGCTCCGAGCTGTCGGCACAGAGCCTGACGCGGGGCTGGAACCCTAACACCCCGAGGTCCTGACCTGAGCCGAAGTTGGCCGCTTAACCGACTGAGCCACCTAGGCGCCCCATGGTTCGCTCTTTTTACAGTTTAAAAAAGAAAAAAGTTTTCCTGTAAATTTGGATGATCCTGGGCCCCCCCCTCCCCACAATTTCATTTAATTAAATGATAGTAAAAAGTGTTCCCTTGGTCATTATGATTAGAATGTAGCATTTTCTTTTTGAACACATTGTCAGGAAGTGTAGTAAATACTCTGATTCACCTGAGTACAGAGTATGTAAGAATAGAATACTAACTTTCAAGAATGCTGGTAAGGGCTTTACCATTTATAGAACATTTTAAATGCAAATTTGAGTAGGAATCTTTATGTGAGAGCCTGCCAGCTGTGTCTTCTCCAGTTCCATTTGATTAAATAGAAGCTACTGTCTCCAAGTTGCTAGTGATATATCAAAATACAGATTTGAGAAAAGAAAGGTGAATGTTGCAGCTTTATTCAGCATAACATTTCTGTTAGGCAGTTTGATTTGGGGGGGGGGATGGGGTATCATTAATATCTTTGAATATTTAATGGAAACTGTAATCCCTCTCACCAGAAAAATGTACTTTCTTACATCCACTGAAAATTTCACATTCAGTTTTAAGGAGTTCAGGAAACTTCCATGGACTCATGCCAAGGAATCCTTCAGTGGGTTGGTCATTGCTCTTATTATTTTTTCCTAATGGAAGAAGAAGAGCATTAGTTTGGTCAGTAGAAATCATGCAATACACATTGCAGTAAAAGTAGGTTGTGAACCAATAAAGTTAGTAATGGAAAGCAAGTCTAGCAAGAGATTTTCCTTTGACTCTAGAATATCTATTAAGCCGTAGTATAAATGTACAGAGCATCAGTGATGTGCCAGTCCTGGCTTTGGGCCTTGGAGATTCAACAGGGAATGCAGCAGAGTTCTTTCTCTTGAGGCGCTCACATTCTAGGATGTGTTCTTTTGAGGGCCTCATTGCAGTTCCCCATTTTCACTCATTTACTCATGAGATTAAGTCCCAGCCTGGAGGATCCAGCCAGCCATAGAGTAGTAAGTGGGTAAGAAGAGGAAAACGTAAAAGAAAGGCAAAAGCTAGTGTTAAGCACAGGGTGCTGCCTAATCACCCAGAGGGCTGCACCTGGGAATTCTGGTGCTCCTTTTTGGAGGAGGGATGACCTTACCTAAGTCTTAACGGACAAATTGGCCAGGTGAAGAGAATAAGGGAGGGGGAGAGAATCAGTGTTCCATAGGAGGAAGGAATGTGTACAAAGGCACAGATCATAGAATGCCAAGAGGACTACCAAAAAATTAAGCAGGATCATTCTACAAGTGTGATGGATGGGACTAACTGTAGGCAAGTAGCACAGGGAAGTAGTCTTTTGAAATAAACCTGAAGGGAAATGGTGACCTCCTGAGCTAAGGCAGTGGCAGGAGGAATGAAGGAAAGGGAGATACAGATTTAAGTGGTAGGGGGATAGGTGTATTTGGTCTTGAAACTGTTCAATTCAGTTTGAGATACCTGTGAGACATCAAAATGGAAATGTTTAATATATAAGTTTGGAGATCAGGAGAGGCCTGAGCTGTATATAGGATTTTGGAAATCATGAGCACATAGGTGGTACTTAAGGCCCTAGATATGGATGAGTTCCTCCAGGGAAAATATGGAGAGTTTGGCAGTGCTGAAGGCCAACAACAGAATTTTTTTTTAAGTTTATTTATTTTTGAGAGAAGGAGACAGAGCACAAGTGGGGGACGTTTAGGGAGAGGAGGAGACAGAATCTGAAGCAGGATCCAGTATCTGATCTGTCAGCACAGAGCCCTATTCGGGGCTTGAACTCACAAACCATGAGATCATGACCTGAGGCAAAGTCGGACACTCAACTGGCTGAGCCACCCCACGTGCCCTCAGAAATCTCGGTCATCAACAACAATTAAGGCATAGGTGAAGAAGAGGAGCTTGCCAAAAAGAGTGGAAAGGAATAGCCATGGAAATGGGGAGAAAATCAATGGTGGGTGTGAGAGGAGTTGGTGGTTAGGAGGGCCACATACAGCACATGGCACGAATAAAGTCAAAACTGGAAGGACCCATTGACTTAAGGACTGGTTGATCAAGAGAAGGGACAGAGTGAGAGGGAGACACAGAATCTGAAGCAGGCTTCAGGCTCTGAGCTGTCAGCATAGAACCCGGCGTGAGGCTCAAACCCATGAACCATGAGATGTTGACCTGAGCTGAAGTCAGACGCCCAAACTGACTGAGCCACCCAGGTGCCCCAACAGATACTTTTTTTTTTTTGCTCCATAATATTTTATTGTCAAATTGTTTTCCATACAACACCCAATGCTCTTCCCCACAAGTGCCCTCCACCATCACCACCACCTCTTTTCCCCCCCTCCCCCTTCCCCCTCAACCCTCAGCCAACAGATACTTTTAAAGAGAACAGTTTCGGTGGAGTACAGAAGTCAGATGCTGGGCATTGAGAAGGAAAAGTGGGAAGAAGTACAACCGAGCAAGTGTAGACCGTTCTTTTAATAAGCCCAGCTTGACCAGTGGAGTGGGGAAAATAGGTACAATGAAGCACAAGTTAAGCTCCTTCTCTACTGAAAACCTTCAGTGGTTTCCCGTTGCTCATAATGTAAAATTCAGACCCTTCTGTGGCTCACTAGACCACATGGCCTGTCTGCCCATATGACTTTCTTCCCTCTTTTCTCCTGGGCTCTGTTACTTGAAATGTGCATGACGATTCTCCCCTGAGGGCCTTCATAATTGTAGCTTCTTGGCCTTAGCACAACTCCCCCCCCCCCCCCCCCCCCCCCCCCCCCCCCCCCCCCCCCCCCCCGGGACTTTTGCTTAACTACCTCCTACTCATCCCTGTACTCTCACTTCCTTAGGGGGTGTCTTCCTGACCCTCCCATGCAGGATATGATCCCCTGTTACATACTCCATAGCATCCCACGACTTCCCCTTTCATAGCAATGTGTTGGATGTAAGGCAGCAGCAGATTATTTAGGGAACACAAATTTGCATTAAGCAAACCACTATTAACTTGAGTAGGAAAAAAGTGCTTAAGTGGGCTCTCTGCTTTGACTATCACAAGACTGGGTGATATTTGTGTTACCTTTTTTTTTTTTTTTAAGTTGTAATAGGGAACTTTAATCAAATAGTATCAAACTGTATAACTTTTTAAAAATTAACCAAAGTTGTTATAAACTGTATAAAAATGATATTATTCTTCCAGTTCTCCTAAAAGCTCTACAAAATCAGTGATGTACCATTCAGCGTTGTCTTTTACTTGTTGTCTGATCACATTTCCTCCAAATCCAATGAAAACATCAGCAGGAGGACAGGCTTCCATGTCTGTGGCTCCGTCTCCAATCATGACTATTTTCTTAAAATGAAACTTTTCCTTTAAAAGTTTTATAACTTTTCCTTTCCCACCAGATTCAGCTGTCGGCTGCATCTCATCAAAGCCTGCATATTCACCACTGAAGTAGAATTTCAGCCTATTGGCAAATAGGTCGATGGGATATTGAGCCTTGAGGCAACATGCTCCACAGTGCTCCTAAAGCCCCCAGATATTAGGAAAACCTGAACATTTCGCTCTTGCAGGCGACTTACTAGCTCCCTTATGCCAGGAGTCAGGTGTGGGGGTGCTCTGCTATGAGCCTTTGTACCTGTTCCCTGGAGGGCTGGATCAGAGCTAAGCGCTCTGTGGGAGCAGCCTTGAAAGGCACTGCCCCGCTCATGGCTCGCCGTGTCATTTCCGACACAGCATCCTCAACTCCACAGAATTTGGCTAGCTCATCAATTCCTTCTTCTCTGATAACTGTGCTATCAACATCAAAGCATACTGTGTCAGCTGAACAGAAAAGTTTCCTCAACTCTGAATGGGAGACCATCCTTGGAAGAATTCTCCTCTTATGTGCATGTCACCTCCACTCCTGGACTGCAAGCTCTGTAGTATACTGAGATCCAAAATTTTCCAAGACCCCAATTTAAGCCTCTTTTGAGTAGATGCTCAATTAATTTCTGAAGGCGGACAGTATTCAGGTTTGGCTTGTGAGGAATGTTTCTCTAGTACTGGAGTCCTAGGAAATGACACTCTTTTCTTCCTGCTTCTTTCCTGAATAAGAATGCAGCACAAAGCTCTGACTACAAATTTCTTTAAGAGAGATCTTGGGAGTTCTGCAAGAGCAAGAGCCCTGGCGAGCGCTGCTGCTCCTTCCTGGGCCGCCGCCACCGCCTCTCGGGCTCCCACGGATGTAACCCTCCGACTGCAGGGGGGCCGAGGGCCGGCTCCGGCTCCGATGTTCAGTCGCCAAGCTCCAAGGGAGGTGACCTGTGCAAACCCGCAGAGCGTTTACCAAACAATCATAAGAGATCTGCTGATAAGTACGGTGGCTTCTCGTAGGTTTTGCACAGGATTTTCTAAACTGGAGACTTAAAGATTCCTGTTAGCTTTTTAAAATTTTTTTTATTTTTTGGTATTTTTTTGGCAGTACTGGTTGGATTAGGAAATGAAAGGCTTTGCTTTTGTTTTTAAAAAAATTTTTAACGTTTATTTGTTTTGAGAGAGAGAGAGCACAAGCAGAGCAGAGGCAGAGAGGAGAGAGAATCCCAGGCAGGCTTAGGCACCATCATGATGCACAGAGCCTGATGCAGGGATTAAACTCATAAACTCTGAGATCATGACCTGAGCCAAGATCAAGAGTCAGCCGCTTAGTCATCTGAGCCACGCAGGCACCCACAGAAAAGCTTCGCTCTTGAGCAAAAAATAGATATAACTAAAAGTTGGACTTGCTTCTTGGTATGAGAATTTTTAGTTTATACCTTCTTGAAAGTCTTGCAGGAACAGTGTATTTATTATTTTGACTCTAAAACTCTTTGGCCCCTTCATTTTACCCAGTTTGAAAGGTTGGTTTTATAACAGAGCTTTTGATAATAGGAGCTTTTGGGTCAGAACGGAACAGACTGAATTATCTTCACTACCTCATCAAAGCTTTATGCCGGCAATGTCAATGCCTTGCACAGCATCAGGCACCTAGTAGGTAACTGGTAAATATTTGTTGAATAATGACTTCTTACCAGAAAAGGGTGACTTGATATGTTTACATGTTGGTGAGGGTAGTGGGGGGAGGATAAACCTAAAGAGAGAGGTTGGAGGGTGAAGAAATAGAAGGGATTACTATTCCCTTTTATTGGACTAGAAGGAGCTAGAAACCTTGGAAAGCAGGAGCTTATGGGAGCTCAACTGGCCTTGAAAGGGCATAACTAGCAGAAGTGAGATTGCTAGAAAAGTCTAATTTGGTATGACCGAGAAACTAATGATAATGTAGTCTGAAGTTAACTCTGGCTTTTTGAGAAGTGTTCCTGATTTTTTTTTTTTTTCCCTTTAGTCACTGTTGATTGCTGTCTGAATCAGGCTGGGCATGAAAAGAGCAGAGAAAGAATGGAATTTTGGGAACTTTCAGGGAAGGGAGTAAAACTGTAGGGAAATAGCAAAAACAAAACAAAAACGTAAGCCATGAAATAATGTTTCTAGTAAATGGTAGCTCAGAAAGAATTTGGTTGACTAATCAGGGTTCGGGAACCATGGAACTCTTAACTGGTCATTTTTCTTTATTAGAAATTTGTAGTTCGGGACGCCTGGGTGGCTCAGTTTGTTAAGCGTCCAACTTTCATTCAGTTCATGATCTCATGGTTCATGAGTTCAAGACCTGCATCCGGCTCTCTGCTGTTAGTGCACAACCTGCTTTGGATCCTCTTTCTCCCTCTCCTGCCCCTTCCTCCGCTTGTGTGTGCACATACACTCCCCCCCCACCCCCTCTCAAATAAACATTAAAAAAAAAAAAGAAATTTGTAGTTCAAATATTGTCAGAGTAAGAGCAGGTTTTTTAAAAATTTGTATTTATTGTGTGAGAGGGAGGGAGAGGGGGAACTGAAGATCCAAAGTGAGCTCTGTGCTGACAGCAGCTACTCCTTTGTGGGGGCTCAAATCTCATGAGTCACGAGATTATGACCTGAGCCGAATGCTCTATCGACTGAGCTACCCAAGTGCCTCAAGCGCAGTTTTTACCAGTTGGGAGTCAGCTAAGTTTTGGAAGTAAGGTATCAGGGGAAGTCTTCCTCTAGTATTTATAGTGGGTAGTCATAGGGTAAAGCAAAGCTTTCTTACTCTAACACACGGCCTTTGCAGTGTGTACTACACATTGTCTTACAGTTGTTTAATCTTAGGACTTGGGGTTTCACATCATTGTATGTGCTCTTGCTGTATCAGACTCCTTGAATTTCCTTGAGAAGAACCTGTTTTCTCACACCTTGGAGGCTTTGCTCATGCTGGATATATTCTGTGTCTACCTTATCTATCTAGGAAACCTCTTTAAGACTAGACTCTGGTCTCCTTAGGCAAATCTAGATGTTCTTTCTCTGATTCCTCTACCATCTATGTTCTTTTATTGGAGTATAAATCACATCGTTTTATAACTGTCTAGTTGTCTGTCTAGCTCTTTAAGGAATGCTTGTTTTTGTTTCCCCAGCATTTGCCGGTAGTTCGGAGACATGTTAGCTGCCCAGTATTCATTAAACAAAATAATACTGTTTCCTTTTAAAATGTGATCACCTTGGGGCACCTGGCTGGCTCAGTCAGTGGAGCATGTGACTCTTAATCTCAGGATTGTGAATTCAAGCCCCACATTGTGTGTCGAAGTTACTTAAAAGTAAAATCTTAAAAAATATGTCAGCCCAGCACCTTGGTTTGTTCCAGCCCTCTCTTTCACAGCTGAGGAGACACCTGTCCAACATGTTGTGACTTATGTAAGGTTACCATATCCAACAGTGATACAGATGGGACTCAAATTTTGTCCTTATGATTCTTATTTCTGTGTTACCCCAATTTGTCAGTGTGACTGCTTACATTGCTTTCTCCTTAACATCTACTTGAGATTAATGGAACGGAGGGAATCATTTAAATTTTTCATAGCAAGGAGGGAGTGTTATAATAGGTAGGGTCATTTTGCGATTGGAGGCCTTTAACACAATATCTGGGATCCATGGACTAGACTGGGGAGTGATTTCCCAGTCCCCTGAAACTGTATATTAAATTGTGCATATGTGTGAGTATTTCATTTCTAGGTGATTCCATATCTTTTGTCACATTCTCACATGAATCTCTGTGACAGTAGGTAAGGACCACGCTCTAAGTGAGAGCAGCCTTGGAAATGGGGCCCCAGTAGAGAATATATAGCTGGAAGTTATAACTAGGTTTGCCTCTGTCGTACGTTCTATAGTACTGAGGTCTACCTGTAATTGTGGAAATCCAGACAGTCAGAATTGTCCTCTAGCCTTTCTAGCTTGTCTCTTTTTCAATTTCTGGATATTAATCAGAAGTTCCAAGAACTCTTTTTGGCTTCTTGCAGATTCCTAATGTGCACATGATTCTCTATTCCCAGTTGAAAACCTCTTACAGCTCTTGCCGTCTCTTGTTCTATCTCCCTGCTTGATATCCTCTCTTACCCTGCGCATTGTTGTCCAGAGAATAAACCAGAGAGAGGGACAGATAGCTCTAGGGAACCAGATGAAAATTCACATGAGTGTGCTCTTCACATTCTCAAATGAGTATACACAAGATTTTTCTCCCTTGGAAATTCTTATCCAGATTCTTTGTGTTCTCTGTTCCTGTCCATGGTGTGGTATTTTCCACTTAGTGCTCCGTTAAGGTCGCTGTGTTTTGGTGGTAAGCTCTTGGGGCTTGTTTAAACCCATTGGCAGATTATAATTTTTATAATACTCTCCATTACTTTGGGCAATATGCTTAGTTATGTACTAATTCAGTGTGTTATGTAAAATTTAAAACAGCAGCTGAACTGAGAAAATGGTTCAACAGGATAATTTTAAAGTTTATAAATTCTGACTCTACTGTTCTGAGTAGAATAGTAAACTTTTTGTGTTACAATCTTAATTGAAATGATATTCTGGCTTGCTGGGCTATTGTTTGAAATAGCTATAAAAATGAGTGTAGTGCCATTAAAATTTTTTCTTAATATTCATTTTTGAGAGACAGAGAGAGACAGAGCACGGGCAGGGGAGGGGGCAGAAAGAGAGAGAGAGAGAGAGACAGACAGACAGATACAGAATCTGAAGCAGGCCTCGGGCTCTGACCTGTTAGCACAGACTCTGATGCAGGGCTCAAACCCATGAACTGTGAGATCATGACCTGAGCCAAAGTCAGACGCTTAACTGAGCTACCCAGGAGCCCAGTACTATTTTAAATGTATTTAATGCAGTGCTAATTTAATGTTCTGTTTATGATATAGTAGTTATAAAGGTTCAGGCAGTTATTTTAGCTTAACAGTGAAATCCTTGCTTTTAAAGATCTTAAACGTCTTTAGACACCTTTAATAATGAAACCTATGAATAATAGGAATGTTCACATACTTCAAATCCCCTAAAATTTAGCATGTTGATTTCAGACTGGTGGGGTTGATGAGCTCCAGGAAAGAAGTCTTGGTCCAGAAACTGATTTCAGATTACAGTTTTATCTATGGATTTCCGGTATTTTTTTTAATGTGGTATTTTTCATGTTTGTTTTAATGTGCTCTTCTGATTTTTTTTGCCACTAAATATGTTTCATTTCATATGTTTGTTTTGCCTGTTTCATGTGGTTTATGTTGCTGATCATTTGTAGCTGTTTCAAACTGCTTTAATTCCTCTGGATAAAATTTCATACTGAATTATTTTGTTTCTTCTTTCACTATACTTGAACAGTTTTATACTCTGAGAGCTATCATTTTTGCAGTTTATAGTTGACCCTTGAAACAGTGTAGGGTTAGGGGTGCTGACCACCTACACAAAAATCTACATATAACTTTTGAATCCCTGAAATTTACTAATAGCCTACTGTTGACTGGAAGACTATGGTAACATAGTCAATTAACATATATTTTGTATGTATGTGTATTATATACTGTATTGTTACAATAAAGTAAGGTAGAGAAAAGACGATGTAATTAAGAACATCATAAGGAAGAGAAAATACCCATTTTGCTCAAGGATCAGCTGTACTTAATAGTGCTTCTGGGAATTCTTTAGATAGGTTAGGGTAAGGTGGTATGATTCCCAGGATGTGAATCATTCACTCTGTTCCTAGTCAAGGGCTGGTATGCTGGTGTAACCTTAGAAAACTGTAGTTACTCCATGACAGTGGGAACTGCTTCTGCACTGATTTATGTTTTAATCATTGGTTGCCTCCCTCATTCCCTCCCTTGTTTATCACACCCCTCTGAAACAAATACTAGCATACTGTTCTATTCTACAACCTTGATTTTTTCACTCGGTGTATTATTGGAAATCTTTCCATCTAGAAGTGTTCATTTTAACAGTTTAGTAGTATTCATTCTTTAAGCATTCATCTATAATGGACCTGCAGATTATTTCTAGTGTTTCACTATTACAAACATTGCTGTGATGAATAATCTTCCAAAGAAGTTGTATCAATGTGCACTTCCATTGATGGTATGAGAAAGTGCCTGTTTCCTTATACTTTCCCCTACTGAGTTATATTATCCAACTTTTTGATCATTATCTGAGAGGTGAAAAATGGTCTCACTGTGGTTGTAATTTGCATTTCTGCTGTTAGGAGTGAAGTTGAGCAGCGTTTCTTTTTTCTTTATTTATCTAAAAATTTTTAAGTGTTTATTTCTTTTTTT
>NC_043713.1:60096956-60100428 GCF_006229205.1 Suricata suricatta | reverse complement strand
CAACATCCAACACAGGGCTCAAACTAATAAACCCAAGATCAAGAGTCGCATACTCTACCAATTGAGCCAGTCAGGTGCCCCCCCCATCCACATTTTCAGCACTGCTATTCAACACAGTACTGAAGTTTTTGCCAGAGCAACTGGGCAATAAATAAAATAAAATAAAATAAAATAAAATAAAATAAAATAAAATAAAATAAAATAAAATAAAATAAAATAAATAAAATAAAATAAATAAAATAAAATAAAATAATAAAATAAATAAAATAAAATAGGTATCTAAATTGGAAAGAAAGCTGTTAAACTACCTTTATTCACAAATGACAGATTTTATGTAGAAAATCCTGAAGAGCTCACATAAAAAAGCCTGTTAGAGCTAATAAACAAATTCAGCAAAGCTGCAAACACAAAACACAAAATCAACACACAAAAATCAGCTGTATTTCTATACACCAGCTATGAATCCAAAGAAGGAAATTAGGAAAAAAATCCCATTTACAATAGAATCAAAAAGAAGACAATACTTAGGAATAAATGTAACCAAAACGGTGAAAGACTGAAAAATACAAAATACTAAAATATACAAAACACAACTGAAACTAAAGAAAACCTAAATAAATTCAAAAACAGCCTGTATTCATGGATTGGAAGGTTTAAACACTAAGAAGACAAAACGACCCAAAGTGATATACAAATTCAATGTGATCTCTATAAAAACACCAGTGACAATTTCTGCACAAATGAAAAAACTCATCCCAATATTTGTATGGAATTTCACAGGACCCTGAAGAGTCAAAGCAACCTTGAAAAAGAATAACAAAGTTGGAAGACTCATACTTCCCAATCACAAAACTTACCATAAAGCTACAGTAATCAAATCAATGTGGCATAACATGAAGACAGTCACAGAGACCAATAGAAGAGAACACAGAATTCAGAAATAAAACCTGAGATCTGTGGTCATTTGATTTGCAACAAGCAGGCCAAAATCATTCAATGTGGAAAGGGAAGTCTCTCAACAAATGTTGCTGGGAAAAATTGGATACTCACAAGCAAAAGAAGGAAACTGGATCATTATCATATGCAAAAGTTAAGTAAAATAGATCAAAGAGCTAATGTAAGAGCTAAAACTACAAAATTCTTAGAAGAAAACATAAGGATTGAAAATATTCATAACTAGGGCGCCTGGGTGGCTTAGTTGGTTAAGCCTCTGAGTTCAGCTCAGATCTCACATTCGTGGGTTCGAGCCCTGCATCAGGCTCTGTGCTGACAGCTAGCTCCAGAGCCTGAGCCAGCTTCCGGTTCTGTGTCTCCTTCTCTCTCTGCCCCTCCCCCTCTCATGCTCTGTCTCTCTCTGTATCAAAAATAAATAAAACTTTTTAAAAAAAAGAAAATACTCATAACTATGAATATGGTAATGGTTTCTTAAATTATGACACCAAAAGCACAAGGTGACCAAAAAATACATAGGACTTCATCAAAATTAATCTTTTGAACATCAAATCACAATATACAGTTAAAAGGAAACACACATATTGGGAGAAAATATTTGCATACCATATATCTGACAAGGGATTAATAACCACAATATACAAAGAACTCCTACCATTCAACAACAAAAGGACAAACACCATAAAAATAGGCAGACACTTATTAGAATGGCCAAAATCTGGTACACTGACAACACCAAATGCCGGTAAGGACTTAAAACACAGTAATTCATTCATTGTTGGTGATAATACAAAATGGTACAACCACTTTGTTTTGTTTTGTTCTTCCAAGATTTTATTTAAATTCAAGTTAGTTAACATATAGTACAGTATTGGCTTCAGGGGTAGAATTCAATGACAGGTCACTTGCATTGAACACCCAGTGCTCATCACAACTAGAGCCCTCTTTAACAACCATCACCCATTTAGTTCAACCCCTAACTCCACTCACCTCCCCTCCAGTGACCTTCAGTTTGTTCTCTATAGTTAAGAGTCTCTTATGGTTTACTTCCCTCTGTTTTTATCTTATTTTTCCTTCCCTTCCCCTAGGTTCATGTTTTGTTTCTTAAATACCACATAAGTGAAATCATATGGTATTTTTCTCAGACCTATTTCACTTAGCAGAATATACTCTAGTTCCAACTACATCATTGCAAATGGCAAAATTTCATTCCTTTGATGGCTAATATTCCATTGTTGTGTGTGTGTGTGTGTGTGTGTGTGTGTGTGTGTGTGTGTACACACTACATCTTTCTTTATCCATTCATCAGTCAATGGGCATTTGGGCTCTTTCCATAATCTGGCTATTATTGATACTGCTGCTATAAACATGGGAGTGCATGTGCTCCTTAAAATCAGTATTTTTGTATCCTTTGAATAAATGCCTAGTATTGCAATTGCTGGGCCATAAGATAGGTCTGCTTTTACGTTTTTGAGGAACCTCCATACTGTTTTCCAGAGTGGCTACACCAGTTTGCATTCCAACAGGTACAGCACTTTTATGAAGTTTGGCTGTTTTGGCCTACAAAACTAAGCATACTCTTACCATTAAATCCAGCAATTGCACTCCTTGGTATTTACCCAAAGAAGTAAAAAACTTATGTCTACACAAAATCCTGATGGTTATAGCACCTTTATTCATAATTGCCCAAACTCCAAAGCAACCAAGATGCCCCTCAGCAGGTGAAGGGATAAACAAACTATGATACATCCAGACAATGGACTATTATTCAGCGTTCATAAGAAATGAAGCCAGAACACGTAGGAACCTTATGTTCCTACGTATTCAAGCCATGAAGACACACAGGAACCTTAAATGCGTATTACTAAGTGAAAGAAGCCAATCTGAAAAAGCTACTTACTATAGGATTCCAACCATATGACATTTTGGAACAGGCAAACTATGCAAACAGTAAAAAAAAAAAAAAAAATCAATGTGGTTGCTGGGGTTGGGGATAGAGGATAGGAATGAATAGGGAGAGCACAGGATTTTTACATATGATGCCATAATGCTGGATACAAGCACAGTTGTTTAAACCCACAGAATGTACACCACCAAAAATGAACCCCAAGGTAAACTATGGACCTTGGACAATTATAATATATCAATGTAGGCTCATCAATTGTAATAAACATACCACTCTGGTGAAGGATTTTGATAAAGGGAAGGATATACATGTGTGGGGACAAGAGGTATGTGAGCATTTCTGTATCTTCCCCTCAATTTTGCTGTGAACCTAAAATTGTTCTTAAAAATGAAGTCTGGGGGCAGGGGGAGTGAAGGAATTAAATAGACATTCTCCAAAGATATACAATCAGTCAATAAACACATGAAAAAGATAGTCAACATCCTTAGTCATTACAGAAATGCAATCTAAACCATTTCATGCCTACTGGCATGACTATAATTTTAAAAATGGAAAATAACAGGTGTTTGTGAGGGTATGAAGAAATCAGAATCCTCAAACACTGCTAGTAAGAAT
>NC_043713.1:60088179-60096856 GCF_006229205.1 Suricata suricatta | reverse complement strand
TTGTGTTTTGTGTTTGCAGCTTTGCTGAATTTGTTTATTAGCTCTAACAGGCTTTTTTATGTGAGCTCTTCAGGATTTTCTACATAAAATCTGTCATTTGTGAATAAAGGTAGTTTAACAGCTTTCTTTCCAATTTAGATACCTATTTTATTTTATTTATTTTATTATTTTATTTTATTTTATTTATTTTATTTTATTTTATTTATTTTATTTTATTTATTTTATTTTATTTATTTTATTTTATTTTATTTATTGCCCAGTTGCTCTGGCAAAAACTTCAGTACTGTGTTGAATAGCAGTGCTGAAAATGTGGATGGGGGGGGCACCTGACTGGCTCAATTGGTAGAGTATGCGACTCTTGATCTTGGGTTTATTAGTTTGAGCCCTGTGTTGGATGTTGAGATTGCTTAAAAAGAAAATATTTTTAAAATAAGTTAAAAAAAAAAAAAGAAGTAATGAAAGTGGAAATCCTTGCCTTGTTTCTGACTGATTTTTCTCCCTGAAGAACTTCCTGCTTTTAGGATATGGTTTGCTGAGTATCCTATACCTTGTTCCTTCCTCTTACCCCATTTACCATGTTTATAATTTGTGGAATCCCTCTCTGTGTATTGGGTGAATGAAGCATGAGCAAATGCCTGTATAATCTCATCTCTGCACTTCTTCATCCCCATTTCTTGTATTTGCCTCTCTCAAGGACCACAAGTTTTGTGCTCCTTAGACTTCTTGTAAGATACCAGTTATTCATGCTTTCATTTGTTTGCTTTTTATGTACCTTCATATCTTTGTGACATTGCACAAACTGTTTTGTCTGCTTGGGCCTGTCATTCTCTACTTGTGACATATTCCTGGTCACTCTTCAGGTCTATTCATGCAATGTGCTCTTCACGCCCCCTGGTGAAAATAAATCCACCTTCTGTGTTTATTATATTTATTTGTTTATTCATTTTTTTCATTTGCTTACTTTTGAGAGAGACAGAATGCAAGCAGGGGAGGGGCAGAGAGAGAGAGAGAGAAGGAGACACAGAACCTGATATGGGGCTCAAACTCCTGAACCATGAGATCATGATCTGAGTTGAAGTCAGATGGTTAATCGATTGAGCCACCAGGTGCCCCTCTGTGTTTATTTTAAATGTGAGCATACTTTTCTTATGCTACTCATGAGACTGGCTCCTTGATAGTCTTCTGAAAATTCTCAAGTCTTGTTACAAAAAAAGAGAAAGTCATTAGATACAGTTGTACAAATAGCAGTAAACATTGACAGCAAGAATAGTGATAGATGATAATAATAAGTAGACATAATTTTCCAGGCCCTTAATCTCATGCAGTAGAAGCCTTTTGTTGTTCTTATTTATCATTGAAATGACCAAAATGCAGTGACAAGAAAAACATCTACATTATTATTTGACACAAGAGAAGGGTCTTACCCATATATTTGAGATGTAGAGAATTTTTTTCAATTTTACTGAGAAATCACTATACGTTTAAGGTGTACGGCATGATGGTTTGATTTACAAGTATTGTAAAATGATTATTACAGTAGATTCAGCTAACATCCATCTTCTCATATAAATACAATTAGAAGAAAAGAAAGGAAGGAGAAAATTTTCTTGTGATGAGAATTTTTAGGATTTACTCTCAACAGTGTTTCTCTCTATCACACAGCAGTGTTAGCAATAGTTACCACGTTACATCACCTCCCTAGTACTTATTTATCTTATAACTGGATTAATTCTAAGACTTAGAGGGGATTTTGATAGTAAACAGTGTAAGCATCCACAAAGACTTGGGTCATCTAGCTGATGCCTAGATATTCTGTGAAGATGAACAAATGATAGACATATGAAAACTTCAGCTCAAAGACTCACGAGGCACCTGTGTAGCTCAGTCGGTTAAGCACTGACTCTTGGTTTGAAGTCATGATTTCACGGTTTGTGAGATTTGAGCCCTGTATCAGGCTCTGAGCTAGCAGCTTGTTTGGGATTTTCTCTCTCTCTCTCTCTCTCTCTCTCTCTCTGTCTGTCTGTCTCTGTCTCTTTCTCCCTTTCTCTCTCTCCCCTGCTTTGTGTGTGTATTCTCTTTCTCTCAAAATGAATAAATAAATTTAAAAAATTTAAGACTCACTAGCAAAATAGTGCAAAATACCAAGCTAGCTTGAGAAAAATCTCTGAATTTGGGGAAAAGATTTTTAAACTGAATATTTTGAGAAAGCATTTAAGACTCATAAAGGTCTCAAATCTTTGTGATAGGCAGTTTTGAAAGAATAGAGGACCCTGAGATGAAGCAGTGACCAAAGAATTAAGGGAATAATAGCTCTGAGCTGAAGAAAGCCTTGAATTTGAAGATCAAAGGGTCCACAAAGTCTTTATCAGGAATATATTTAAAAGGAATGAAAACCTTGGTGCATCTTGATGAATTTTCTAAGTATTCAGGATAAAGAAAAAGCTCTGCAAGGTAGAAAAGCGAGTAATCTTTAAAGAAGCAGTCAGATTTGCATCAGACAAACGCACTCTGACATTGGATGCCAGTAGACAATAGAGAAATGTCACCCAAGAGCTGAGAGAAATGGAATAGGTATAGAGAGTAGGTTTGGGCAGTGAAGCCAAGTACAATCTAGAGTTAATGCTATATAGTTACAATTATACTTGTGAGGCTTACTTAAATGATAAGTATTTCTGAAATAACTGCAAATGTTAAAAATATTATGGATCCAAAGTTCTAGATTATTTCACGAAGATATGGGGGATTGAGCTTTAGGAATAGGGAAGTGAAACCTATGGTAATTGTAATATAGATTTTACCACACATTAGTATAAGAATACAAGTTCAAACATGCCTTTGCAAAATTTTAAGACTAATTCCCGGTAAAATAGGAATGGTGCTTTTACTTCTAAATTATTAGAAGGAGAGAAGAACAAAGAAAACTTGATTAATACAGAAAAAAAACAGGGGGAAAAGGATATAAGGAAGCATTACATTGAAGACAGCTAATCATTTTTTGGTGAAAGAAGAAACCAAGAGTGTCGATAAAGACTAGAAAATAATGAGATGACGCTATTCTAAAGTTACAGGATTTGAAGTATAGAAGTTTGAGAAGTCTTTAAGACAAACAAAAAATATTAATGAGCTAAGTATTTTATTCAAGCTAGAGAAATCATAAAATGAAACATAACTTTAGAAGGGCAGATGCAATACAGAGGAAAGGTAGAAATACATGAATAAGCATCTCCTCTTCCCCTTCTAAAAAGGTAGTTCAATTTTACCTATGATTATAGCCCCAAAACTAATGTGTCATTGACAGATATTTTCTAAAGTATAAAACACCATTCCCAGATTTATTCTGGGAATATAAAGATGATTAGTGTGAGGAGGTGTAACACTATAGAACTCAACCTCATTGATTAAAGGACAAAAAAAGTCTAGTCATATGAGATCAATTAAAACTAAGCAAAAAATTTTTTTGCATACTTAAGAAATGTGTTGGGTTTTACAGTTGCACCAAAACCCACAAAATACCTGGAGTAAACCTAACCAAAGAAGTGAAAAATCTATACACTGAAAACTATAGAAAGCTTATGAAAGATAGTGAAGAAGACACACACACACACAAAAGGAAAAATGTTCCATGTTCCTGGCTTGGAAGAACATTTATCATTAAAATGTTGATACTACCCAAGTCAATCTACATATTCAATACAATTTCTATCAAACTAACACCAGCATTCTTCACAGAGCTAGAACAAACAATCCTAAAGTTTGTATGGAACCAGAAAAGATTCTGAATAACCAAAGCAATCCTGAAAAAGAAAACGAAGGCTCCAGGCATCACAATCCCAGACTTCAAGCTGTATTACAAAGCTGTAATCATCGAGACAGTAGGGTACTGGCTTAAAAACAGACACTCAGAGCAATGGAACAGAATAGAGAATCCAGAAATGGACCCACAAGCATATGGCCAACTAATCTTTGACAAAGCGGGAAAGAAGATCCAATGGAATAAAGACAGTCTTTTCAGCAAATGGTGCTGGGAAAACTGGACAGAGACATGCAGAAAAATGAGCCTGGACCACGTTCTTACACCATACACAAAAATAAAAAAATGGATGAAAGATCTAAACGTAAGACAAGAAGCCATCAAAATCCTAGAGGAGAAAGCAGGCAAAAACCTCTTTGACCTCGGTCACAGCAACTTCCTACTCAACCTGTCTCCAGAGGCAAGGGAAACAAAAGCACAAATGAACTGTTGAGACCTCATCAAAAAGCTTCTGCGCGGTAAAGGAAACAATCAGCAAAACTAAAAGGCAACTGACGGAATGGGAGAAGATATTTGCAAACGACATATCAGATAAAGGGTTAGTATCCAAAATCTATAGAGAACTTATCAAACTCAACACCCCCAAAAACCAAATAATCCAGTGAAGAAAAGGGCAAAGACATGAATAGACACTTCTCCGAAGAAGACCTCCAGATGGCCAACCGACACATGAAAAAATGCTCAACGTCCCTCATCATAGGGAAATACAAATCAAAGCCACAATGAGATACCCCCTCACACTAGTCAGAATGGCTAACATTAACAACTCAGACAACAACAGATGTTGGCAAAGATGCAGAGAAAGAGGATCTCTTTTGCACTACTGGTGGGAATGAAAACTGGTGCAGCCAATCTGGAAAACAGTATGAAGGTTTCTCAAAAAGTTAAAAATAGAAATACTCTATGACCTGGAAGTTGCGCTACTATTTATTCAAGGGATACAGGTGTGCTATTTCAGAGGGGCACGTGCACCCCAGTGTTTATAGCAGCGCTATCAACAATAGCCAAAGTATGGAAAGAGTTCAAGTGTCCATCGATGGATGAATGGATAAAGAAGATGTGGTATATATATACAATGGAGTATTACTGGGCAACGAAAAAGAGTGAAGTCTTGCCATTTGCAACTAGGTGGATGGAACTAGAGGGTATTATACTAAGCAAAATTAGAGAAAAACGAATATCTCATGACTTCACTCCTATGAGGAATTTAAGATACAAAACAGATGAACATAAGGAAAGGGAAGCAAAAATAATATAAAAACAAGGGGGGGTGACAAAACATAAGGGACTTTTAAATACATAGAACAAATTGAGTGTTGCTGGAGGGAGTGTGGGTAGGGGGATAGGCTAATTGGGTAAGGGGCATTAAGGAAGACGCTTGTTGGGATGAGCACTGAGTGTTATACATCATTGGAATCTACTCCTGAAATCATTATTGCACTATATACTAACTTGGATGTAAATTTAAAAATTAAAAAAAAAAAAAGAAATGCATTGGGTTTGCTTACATAAAAACAAGCAATGAGGAAGACTTAAATAAGTGGAGAAAGAGAAGCAGTTCCTGGTGGAAGAGATGTCAGCTCTTCCTAGATTGACAAGTAGATAACATGTATGTAATTTTTAAAAAATGAGCATAAGGAAGACTTAAATTTAAGGTTCATCTGAAGGGTTAACAGTCCAGAAAAATCAGACAACATTTAAGGACCAAGAGGAAACAAAGGATAAGGTGTTAGTCCAACTGATATTGTTGAAAGTGAGGCAAAAACCTCATTTGTAGCTTTTTTGAGAAATATTGGCAAATTATGCTCTTGAACCAGAAGTTCCATTTTTAGAGGGTTATGAAAAAATACTTTGAAATGTATGTGAGAACATGTTTAAGCTTATTCATCATGTTGTTTTTTTAATAACTGTGATGTTTAGGAAATCTAATTGTCCAAGGAATTGGACAAAAGAAGTTACAGTGTATTTTATGATAAAAGATTTTACATTCAGTAATTTAAAATGATGGTTGAGAGTATATGGACAGGAAAACAATCCATGCTATTTTAAGAGATTAAAGCAGTTGTATAAACAGTATGAATATGTAGTTCGATTTTTATTTTTAAAAACTTAAAATTAAGGAATATATTAATATCTATTTATCCACAAAGCAAAAAGTCCAGAAAGTCTTGATTATTTCTGATTGTGTGGTAGTGGGTAATTTTCCTTTTTGCTGATCTGTAGAGTCCTCTAAGTTCTGACAATGAATATATATGTATTAAGGGGCGCCTGGGTGGCTTAGTCAGTTAAGGATTGGACTTTGGCTCAGGTTATGATCTCACAGTTTGTGAGTCGAGCCCTGTATTGGGCTTTGTGTTGACAGCTCCATGCCTGGAGCCTGGTTCAGATTCTGTGTCTGCCTCTCTTTCTGCCCCTCCCCTGCTCATGTTCTGTCTTTCTCTCAAATATAAGTAAACATTCAAAAATATATGTAGGGGCGCCTGGGTGGCTCAGTCAGTTGAGCGGCCGGCTTCGTCTCAGCTCATGATCTCACGGTTTGTGGGTTCGAGCCCTGTGTCAGGCTCTGTGCTGACAGCTAGCTCAGAGCCTGGAGCCTGCTTCAGATTCCGTGTCTCCCTCTCTCTCTGCCCCTCCTCTGCTCATGCTCTCTCTGTCCCTCAAAAATAAATAAACATTAAGAAAATAAAAAATATATGTATATATATTTATTAAAAAGTAAAAAAAAATTTTTCTCTCCCAGCAAATCACATGTAAAAACTCAAAGCAGAGCACTATGGCCAGTTGATATATAGACAAAAAAACTGTATTATAATCCCTTGAAGCTATAATTGTGTTATCCAGTTAAGTTAATGTTTTTGATGACTCCTGAAGCAGTTAGATGATGTTGAGTATGTTCTTGTTTTAGGAGACAAATAGGTAATGAATTTTAGAAATGATTTTATGAAGATGTAAATATTTTGTGTTTTTAAAAAGTTCAGGGTATTTGAAAATTCTACTTTTATATATTTGTTTTTAAATGTTTTTTTAATGTTTATTATTTTTGAGAGAGAGATGGTAGTGCATATAATTACTAAAAGTGATTTAAGAAAATATTTTCTGCCATGTATCTTTATGAATGACTTAAGTTACATATTTAAAAAACTCTTTAATGCTTATTTATTTTTGAGAAAGAGAGAGCATGAGCAGTGAGAGACAGAGAGAGGGAGACACCGAATCTGAAGCAGACTCCAGGTTCTGTATTGGCAACACAGAGCCTGAAGCAGGAATAGGACTCACAAACTGTGAAATCATGACCTGGGCTGAAGTTGGATGCTTAACCAACTGAGCCACCCAGGCGCCCCTACGTATTTTTAAAATATAAACATTTTGTTTCAGGGGCGCCTGGGTGGCTCAGTTGATTAAGTGTCCGACTCCGTTTTGGCTCAGGTCATGATCTTGCAGTTGCTCACGTCAGCTCTGTGCTGATGGTGCAGAGCCTGCTGGGGAGTTTCTCTCTTCGCCCGCTGTCTCTGCCCCTCCCCCATGCATGCTGTCTCTGTCTCTCTAAATATACTTAAAAAAATATATAAACATTTGCTTTCAAATGGATATGCCCATAAAAATGTTAGTAACCTAAGTGACAGAAAATTCCTTTACAATCTTGTTAACCCTAACAGCCTAAGATTTCATTCATCTTGTTTAATCTGATATACTTTTAAAATTTCCAGCAGCACCTGGGGGGCTCAGTAAAAGCAACTCTTTTTTGTCTACTCTTGATTTCGGCTCAGGTCATGATCTCATGGTTCGTGGTATCCAGCCTGGTGTCAGGCTCTGCCCTGACAATGTGGAGCCTGCTTGGGATCCTCTCCCTCTCTCTCTGCCCCTCCCTGGCTCATACTCTTTCTCCTTCTCGCTCTCTCAAAATAAATAAATAAATAAATAAATAAATAAGTAAGTAAATAAATATTTAAAGATAAGTAAATGGGGCACCTGGGTGCTCAGTCAGTTAGGTGTCTGACTCGGCTCAGGTCATGATCTCATGGTTTGTGAGTTGGAGCCCCACATGTGCTCTGTGCTAACAGTGTAGAGCCTGCTTGGGATTTCTTCTCTTCCTTACTCTGCCCCTCCACTGCTCTCTCTCGCTCTCTCTCTGTCTCTCCCCCCCCCCCACTTTTCTCTTAAAATAAATTAAAAAAAGAAAGAATCTTCTGCCTGGATATAAGTTATTAGATCATTGGTTGAAGTGGATTGTTTTATATACCAGAAATTAGGCTTTGTTGGAAAAGGAGGTGATGGGTAATCTTAATATAGTCATGTATGTATATAAATTGCAAATATGCCGAAGAGCTGAATGAGGTTTTTTCCCAAATAGCAAATAGTGGCTCAGTTCCATTTGTTGATTTTGTCATTCCTTTGTTTATCTCATGTGTTATCATCCCAGGAGACTGTGTGAGTTTACGCTACTGCTGAGATGGTAGAAGTGCCTGGTTTTTAAACAGCTACGTGATACTCAGTTGGATGAGAGAGTTTTTTCAACCAGTCTTTCTCCTGTCATTGGACCTTTAGGTTATTTCTAGCCTTTCAACATTTTAAGTGACTCCATGAAAGAGATCTTTTACATAAGTTACCTGCATTTTGGATTATTGCCACTGAAGGAGAAATAACTAGTAAGCCCATAATTTCTAGTGTTTTTTTGAGCCAAAATAAAAAAATAAATCGGATTTTTAAAATTTTTGGTTAAACTGTTCTTTAAAACAAAGATTCTTCCCATTTAGATTTTAGCTTTAATCAGGTGAGAGTTGGTATTAGATTAGAACAGTGGTTTTCAGCTGGATATTGGTGGGGTATATTTGTGGTGGATTTAGCTGCCCATGGACATCTGGCAAC
>NC_043713.1:60008757-60088079 GCF_006229205.1 Suricata suricatta | reverse complement strand
GTGTGTTGTGTATTCTTGAAAATGCTTCATCAGTGTCAGGCTTAGTTATGGTTGAGATTTGGTTCTACTGTGTGAATTAGTTAGATACCTGCATTTAGCTGCACGAGGAAGAAAATCGGGCAGTAGCAAACCTAACAGATAGAGGTTTACTTTTCCCGTATAGTGACAGTTGTGGAGATTGGAGTCCAAGCTGTTACTGTGGCTCCATGATGTCACCCGTAACCCAGCTTCCTCTATTTCTGCTTAGCCTTCCTTAGCATGTGCTCTTTACCTTGTTGGTACCTAGGGCAGGCAGATGTGAGAAGGACACAGGTCAGCAGAGCCAGCCCAGTGATTTCTGCCTGTTCTCTGGCTGGAACTGTGTCCCATGACTATTCTTACCTGTGTCGGAGGCTGGGAAATACAGGTTGTTAGTTGGGTTAACTATAAGTAGGAAAGCAAAATTAGGAACTTTGAGTAAGAAAGAGTGGGTATTGGGATAGGCAACTAGTATGTACCTATGGAGCTGCTTTTTTTAAGTATTGGGGGTTCTGTGTCGAGCATGACTGTAGTCTGGCGTGGTGAAGAAAACAAAGTATTAGGGGTTCTGTTCCTAAATGCACTGAAATTAAAGAAACGTAAAGAGGAACAAATAATAACATTGGAAATTTGAAAGAATGGACCCTATAAGAGTTATGGTGGTTTTTTAATTTTAATTAAATGAGAAAATAGAATGTATTTGTTATGAGTGTATCTCTTAACCCCAAGAGCTTGGCTATTTTATAGTGCTTTGTAAATTAAAATGTCTTCCCTACCTCTGTACTTTAATTTTTTTTTAGAAACCTCAGTAATGATTTGTCACAGTGTACACAAATAAGTGTGTTTCTTTAGGCTAAAAATTGGAATCAGAAACTGACAGAGGGACTTAACTGTGGAAAATAGGTTTAAAATTTTTTTAATGTTTTAATTTTGAGAGAAAGAGTGACAGACAAACAGAGTGCAAGAGAGGGAGGGGCAGAGAGAGGGAGACACAGAATCTGAAGTAGGTTACAGGCTCTAAGCTGTCAGTGCAGAGCCTGTCACGGGGCTAGAACCCATGGACCACGAGATCAGGACCTGAACGAGATCATATCCCACTGAGCCACCCAGGTGTCCCTGGAAAATAGGTTTATATGCATAACACAAGCATTGAAGAAGGACTTGTGTAATGGAGGGACCCTCTTTGCCCATTAAAAAACATTTTTTTTTTTAAATGAAGAAGTTCTTTATATAATCTGGATAGCAGTCCTTTTTCAGGTACATGATTTGCAATGGTTTTCTCCCATTTTGTGGATTATAACAACTTTTCAGTCTGATTTTAAAACTATATAGCATTAGGACTGATATTATACTAGTATTTAATAGAATTTTAGTTTATTTTAAGGTAATATATCAACTCAATAATATATAAATATATGGTTTAAAATATACATGGCACAAAAAGTGCCCAAGAAAAAGGAATTAAAAAGACAGGTTACTTTGGAAAGAAAGAGGGGTAGGGTAGGGGAAAAGCCTTTAGTTATATCTGATGTGCAGGGTTTTCTTTTTTTAATTATGTAAGGTTCAGGTGTACAACTTTACTATTTGACATCTGTATACACAACAGAGTGATTACCACCCGGGACTAGTACCATCCAACACCATGCAGTTGGCCACCTTCACCCATTTCACCTGCCCCTAAACCCCCTTCCCCATAGTAAGCTCTAGTTTGCTCTGTGTATCTGTAAGTTTTTACTTTTGTTTTTTTAGATTTTACATGTGAGTGAATCATGCAGTATTTATTTGTCTTTCTCCTGTGACTTATTTCATTAGCATACCTCAAGGTGTGTCTGTGCTGTAACAAATGGAAAGGTTTCATTCTTGTTTATGGCTTAGTACGATTCCATTGTTTTTTATTTATATATATCTCACATCTTTTTTATCCTTTCATCAATGGATGTTTGTTCTTTCCATATCTTGGCTATTATAAATAATGCTGCAATGATGTGTTTTATTTCTTTTCCAAAACGAGGTATTCAAAAGTGGCAATAAATGTTTAACTTCACTGATGGTAACATGAGTGTGATATTTATCTGTATTTTTCTGTTTGATATCTTTCATAATTAAAACAACTATTTAGTTACCTAAATCTGTACCCCTCCCTAGATGTTCAGTCTTCCTCCCTGGAAGTTACTAACTTCTCATCATCTTCTAGAATTAGTCAGTATATTCTCAGGCATATTTATGTTTGAGTGGAATGCTTACTCCTTCCATAGGAGCCTATTCTTTTGTGCTCTTTTTTCACTACACAGTTTATCTTTGAAATTGTGTCATCACTGTGTCCTTTTTACTGTCCCATGTATTCTGCTGCATTGGTGCATTATTATTTATCTCCCCAGTTCACTCCTGAAGGACACTTAACATTCTTGCTAATTTTTCACTCTTATGTACAGGGGACGTCCTTGTGCATAAATCTTTGCATGTAGCTGTGTGGCTATTGATATAAATTCCTAGAAGGTAAAATGGGTGAGTCAAATTTACGATCTTAGTAAATCATTCTCAAACATTGCATCTGCATATATTCTGTCAGAGAGAGAGAGAGAGAGGGAGAGAGGGTGTGCGCACGCGAGTGGAGAGGGACAGAGAGAGAGGAAGACACAAAATTTGAAGCAGGCCCCAGGCTCTAGGCTATCAGCACAGAGCCAATGTGGGGCCTGAACCCACGGACTGCGAGATCATGACCTAAGCTGAAGTCGGACGCTTAACCACTTGAGCCACCCAGGCACCCCTCTAGCCAACTTCTTATATGAGGCTGTGTAACTGTGGCACTAAAACTGAATAAATAACATGCAAATAGAAAATTAGAGGTCAAACTTAAAAACATAGTGCATACATTTTAAATTAAACAATGATGGTACATTCAGACAGTGGAATATTATTCTGCAATAAAGAGAAGTGAGCTATCAAACCATGAAAAGATGTGGAGGAACCTTAAAGTCATATTATTAAGTGAAAATCTGGTAATTGTAATTTAGCACATTACCAGAGTAAAGGAAAAAAGCTATATGGTCACATTCATAAATGTAGGGAAAACATTGAATAAAATTCAACACCCATTCATGATAGAAAATGTTTAGCCAACTAGAAGTTGAAGAGAACAATCTTAATTTGAAAAGGGTATCGATCAGAAACCCAAAGCAAATGTTATATTTAGTGGTTAAACCGTAGAGGCAGTAGTTTCCAAATCAGGGGGGAAAATGTCTATTTGACATTGAGTAGGTGATCCTAGCCAATGAAATTAGGTAAGTAAAAGAGATAAGAGGTGTAAATAAATAAGAAATATGAAATATAGGGAAGAGACAGAATGATCACTATTTGGTTATATTGAGAAATTCAAAGTCACTGCAAAATAATAGAGAGCTCAGCAAGATTGCTGGATGCGAGAGAAGCATTAAAAGTCAGTAAAAACAATTGGGGTGTGTGTGTGTGTGTGTGTGTGTGTGTGTGTGTGTGTGTGTGATTGCATTTTCCAAAGTGGCCAAACCAACAAACGCTCTTTGCACACACAGTGTGACTGAGACTTCCTCCCACTGAGAGGTGGTCTGTGTGTCCCTACTCTTTGCCTCTTAGAAGGCCCAGTGGGTGAAAGTACGAACTAGAAAGTTACCTGTACTTGGGCTGGTGGCATATAAGAAGGTGAGGAATCTGTAGTAAGGTCATTTGCTAAGTGACTTCAATAGTTTATGTCTAATTTATAAAATTATCTGGTGCCTCACTTTTAAAATGCATTTTTTTCACATGTGATAGCAGTGGACTAAAGATCCAATTATTTTTCTGGCAGTGCACACTTTAAAACAATTTTTTTTAAATGTTTGATTTTGAGAGAGAAAGAGAGGGAGGGAGGGAAGGAGGGGCAGAGAGAGATGTAGACACAGAATCTGAAGCAGGCACCAGGCTCTTATTAGCTGTCAGCATGCTTAACCAACTGAGCCACCCAGCTGCCCCTCACTTTTGTTTTTAATGTTTCTTTTTTTTTACCAGAATTCTCAGAATAACGTGTTCTATTTGGGTGAAAAAACCTGGTCCTGCTGGATATACCAAATAGCTGAGTGCCCAGTGCAGCTGTATCCTCACGGAATTTCTTCCATTGGGGAACACTGAAAGCTCTCAGGATCCTAAAATGAGCTTCTGTCCTAGTGGTGGTTGCTAAGCACTTATGGCTCTAGAAATAAAATTTGAGGATATTTCTGGACTCAGAGTAACAGTAATATGGCATAAAGATGAAGAAATAGATTAAAGTGTTTAAAAAAATTTTTTAATGTTTATTTATTTTTGAGAGCTAGAGTGTGAGCAGGGGAAGGGCAGAGACAGAGGGAGATATAGAATCTGAAGTAGACTTAGGCTCTGAGCTGTCAGTATAGAGCCTGATACAGGGTTCCAACCCACGAACCATGAGATCATGACCTGAGCTGAAGTCAGACACTTAACTGACTTGAGCCACCCAGATGTCCCAGATAAAGAAATTAAAGTTTTAATGTAGAAACTCCAAAATAGAGATAGATATTATTGAGTTTAGTCAGAAATCTGAGTGTGGTGTGGTTAGCCTAGATACCTCCATGGTATTAGTTCTGTATTACATAAAGTATTTAAGGTTGCTTATAGGGGTTGAATATTGCATGGCAATATATAAATTCATCAAGAGCAGAGTCTTTGGTGCCTGAACATCCTTTGTTCAGTCGTGGGGTCTGCCACTTACTGGTTTTGTGACCTTTGACAGATTGTTTAATCTCTCAAAGCCTGTCATCCCTAATAGGAATAATTTTTTCTACTGGTGTTGTGAAAATTAAAATAGATAATGTAGGCAACGTGCCTTGTGTTGTACTTGGCATATCATAAGGGTTCAATAAATGTTACTTTATACTGGCTGGGAAGGTATCTTTTGCTATATACAATTTAAGAGGAATATTAAAATATATTTTTGTTATTTTAAGGAAATTCGCAATGAGTCCCATGACTATCCTCATAGAGTGGCCAAGTATCCAGAAAACAGAAATCGAAACAGATACAGAGATGTAAGCCCATGTAAGTACTTGTGGGTTTGTGTACATGTGTTTGTTTGTTGGTTTTAGGAAGCAGGTTACAATGAAAAAAAGATTTGGGATAGGGTTGATAAGTACAGTGTTTTTTTTTTTTCATATTAACATAATAAACATTCTTTAAAGAAGAATTTCAAGGCCTAGAATAGTAGAAGGAAGGAAAATTGCTCATAATAATTTCATCCTTCAAACACAGCCACCGTTACCTTGGTGTAATTTTTACTAATCTTTTTTTCTTATGCATAATTTCCTTTCTTTAAAATAATTATAGTCATTATTATTGTGTATGTGTATTCATAAAATACTTCTTTTTCATATTATTCCATAGGCTTTATAAGTATTACTTAAAATAGTTATCAGTATAGTTTGCTTTTTTCCCCAGATTATAAGTTGTATGTACACACTGTAGAAAACTTTTAAAACAGAAATGTGTAAAGGAAAAAAAGCCACAAATTAAAAACAAATGCTTTTGGGTTTATATTCTTTTTGTATTTTTTCTGAATAAATATATATACATATTGTTTTAAATTTAAAATTAGAATCCTTCATATATTAAATGTAGCTCTTTTCCCACCTAGCACTACATTATAAACATTTTCCTATATTAAGTCTTTTCATGGCTTTAATAATGGCTTTGGATGTGCCATTTTTTTGTGTAACGGTTCCCTTGTGATTGAACTTTTGGATTCTGATGTACCCACTCATGTACATGCAGTGATGGTTGGGCTGTAGTGTGCCAGGTCCTCCTGTATAGGCTGAATAATCTCTACTCAAGGGCACAGATTATATACCCTTATGTATGTTGTATTTCTTGTTAGAAGGGTATGGACAGTCCATTGAAAATCTAATTACTGGGAGAAAAGTCCATACTTTAGTTCTTCCATGAACAGAATGTTCTTCTTTCTGTTGACCAAGTACATTTCCATGAAGAGTATGTTGGCTAATTTTGAACAAATCAAATGAGAACTAATCTGTTAAAATACTTCATGTCTATTATCAATCGCTGTTAAATACCATGTTTCTCTTACATGCTTTTTTCCTTACCAATTAGCAGTGTTTGTAAAGATTAGTAGCCAGCAGAGAGTGGTTTTCTGCTCTTTTTCACTTGTAGCACACTTGAAGATATGACCAACTTCCTCTGAAACCTGGCTCACTATGGGTGTGTGTGTGCAGGGAATGGGGCTGTGAGCAGTGCTTCTAACATTTAGGTGCTCCTTCACCCTCTCCAAACTTCTGGTTGAATATCCTTGAGCTAGAGACACTGATCTCCAGTGTTAACCATGAGTTTAGAGACCATATGTTACAGTTGTACACTTTGCTTTGTTGCCTTTAATTAAAAAAAACAACAACAACTTATTTTGATTATTGTAGATTTGCATGCAGTTGTGAGAAATAGCACTTAGACGTCCTGTATACCCTTTGCCCGGTTTTCCCTGGTGGCAACCTCTTATGTAACTGCAACCAGGAAATCAGCATGGATGCAACCCATTCAGATCTCCCCAGTTTTACCTGCACTTACTTGTGGCTGTGTTCAGTTCTGCGCAGCTCTGTCACACGGTAGAGTGTGGGATCACCACAGTCTGGGCGCAGACCAGTGGACCAGCCCCACCACAAGAGTTCTCCCTTTTGTGGTCCCAGCCACCTCGCTCCCTTCTTCCTGTTCCAGGCACCCAGTTGCCTTTGTTTTTTACATAAATCTGTTATAATTGCAACCACTGGTTATGCTAATCGATGTTTGAATTCCCTCATTAGTTTGATCAAGTTGGTCTAAATGGAGGAATTGGTAAAAATTGGAACTGAGACATTTAAAAGTAAGACATTTGTAACTTAAATTCCTCTCAAGTTATACACGTCAGTGAAATAGTTGTGATTTGTCTCTTAATTGTTAGACTCATTGACCCAACTGCCTATTGGACAGGTCACGTTGAAGGCTTCAAGAGAGCTTAGTTTTTACCAAGTGTACTTACTAACCCAGCCTCCATCCTCACTAGCTTGGGCTCTTTTTTCTGTATGTCTTCTCAGGAAGAGAGCCGTTTGCCTTGTGTGGGTACCTAGTATTAGGAACAAAGTTTCTTTCTCAGAGGAGATGTGGCCCCATGCCCCCTGCTGTTTCTCTGGCCACTCTCTATATATGGTGGTCCCTGGACCTGCACTCTGCTGTGGGCATGATGCTCAGTGAACCCTGTCCGCACATCTTCTCATGGAAGCTTGACTGTCCCCTGAGTAAACTACCTTTCTGTCTCTCAGGCAAGAGCTACTTGTTCTTGCTTCCCCCATAACCACAGAGCTTCCTAGTCTAAGCCGTTACTCTCTACCTTGCATATTAAAATAATCTGCTATGAGGCTCATGCTATCCAGACACATCACATTAGCACCCTTGGATCTGTCCTCTCCCGACTTCAGAGTCCTCGTGTCGCAGCCTCCTCTCACACATTTTCCAAAGGCTTGAATGCTGAGGATGCTGTTCACTATCTTCCTCTTTGCTCTCTTCTCTCAATTCTTTTGTTCTGCCTGCCTGGCGTTGTGTACCTGTGAAGGAACCATGTGATGCTGTAGACTTAAAGTTCTGGACCTCTCAGCTCTCAATCTGAAATCTTAAACACTGCTGTCTTGAGGGCTACTTGCTGTCTTCCCAGCCCTTGGCTTCACCAGGATCTTTAGTTCCTTGACTTTTTCACCTTTTGTAATACATTACTTCCTTCTCCACCCTACTTATTATTTAATGACTTTCTTATTCTAATATGTTAGAAAAATAATCTCTGTGGATATATAATTCTACCTAATCCTGTGAAACTTTGCCTCAAATACTTTGTCATTCAGCTTCTGTAACTGTTGGGCTCGTATGTGCACCATGGGTGAGCTCGGGCACTGGCTGGGCCTGGGGTGCCTTGCAGTTCTCCTACACACCCTTGTCATTCCCACTGCCCCTCTGCACTGGCTCATCCCAGAGGAAGCCAGCTCTCAACCCACCCTCAAAGCCTGCTACTCTCAGAATGTGATCTGCCTTCGGTCCTGCAGAGAAATATTTTATTATTTTTTTATTTTTATTTTTTAAGAGAAATGAATCTTTTTATTTTCAATTTTTTTAATGCTTTTTTATTTATTTTTGAGAGACAGAGAGAGACAGCTCGAGCAGGGGAGGGTCAGAGAGAGAGGGAGACACAGAATCAGAAGCAGGCTCCAGGCTCTGAGCTAGCTGTCAGCACAGAGCCTGATGTGGGGCTCGAACCCACGAACCGTGAGATCATGACCTGAGCCGAAGCCGGAAGCCGGGCGCTTAACTGACTGAGCCACCCAGGTGCCCTGAGAAACATTTTAAAAATCAGGAAATAACTCTTCAGCTTCACGTTCTACCACCTGGAAACTTACTTCTCTCTGTACTCATCTTTTCCTGAAGTCCCAGGAGAAAAACCTCCCTGCTCTGATCCTAGGTTTGTATCCCAATGCCTCATTCCTCCTCGGGGACCTCATTTTCTGTCATTATCACTCTTAACTCGTGTCTTCAACCTTTTTCTCACAGTTCCTTTCCCTTATTCTATAAATGTGCTTCAGCTTAATCTCATCTCAACCCTCTTCTCCCATCTGGGTCCCACTTGCCCTGTTACCTGTGCAGGCATAAGCACACACACAGCTGTGTGCACACAGAGTCTCAGAAGAAGACACCATACTATTTGCCTCTCCATCCTCATCACCAATGCATTCTTCAGCCCATGGTTCTGTCCCGACCTCCCCACTAAAACTTGTATTCTAAAGTACTGTTGTCAAGCTTTCTAGTTTTCAAATACAATGAGGGACTTTCCATTGGTTTCTTTTCTTATCCCTCTATGACTATTGACAATGTTGACTCTGTCTTCCTTCCCTAAAACCATATTTTTTCTAATTTTGCTATTCTCTGGCTAGTCACCATTTCAGAGCTTACCTTCCTCAGTTGACTTTGTCTTCTTTAGGATTCTGTGTCTGTCTGTCCCTCCTTCTCACTCTTACCACTTGTATGGATGGTCTCTTCTTCTGTGGGTTTGTTGCCATCTCTCTGTTTATTACCTTAAATCTCATCTTCAGCCTAGGTCTCTCCTCACAGCCATAGACCCATTTATGCAGGGCACTAATCTCTGTGTGGATGTCCTGTAGCTGACTCAGACTCAGTATGTCTAGATACGGAGCTAGCATTCCTCCTCACACAGGCCATCAGTCCCAGCCCTGAGACCTGCTTTTTCTGCTTTTATTCCCCCCATATCCATAAATGGTACCACTATTGACACATTTGCTGCAGCGAGAAACTCAGACTCCTTTCCATTCAGCTCCCATATCTACTTAATAACTAAGTAATTATAATTCCACTTCCACAATGTATTTTTTTTTTAAGATTTTATTTTTAAGTAATCTCTATACCCAATGTGGAGCTTGAACTCACAACCCCAAGGTCAAGCGTTACATTCTCCACCAACTGAGCCAGCCAGGCATCCCCTGGTGTCTCCAGTTTTCTTTTTTTTTCTTTTCTTTTCTTTCTTTTCTTTTCTTTTTTCTTTTCTTTTCTTTTCTTTTCTTTTCTTTTCTTTTCTCTTTTCTTTCTTTTCTTTTCTCTTTTCTTTCTTTTCCTTTTCCTTTTCCTTTTCTTTTCCTTTTCATTTCTTTTCTTCCCTCCCCTCCCCTCCCCTCCCCTCCCCTTCCCTTTCCTAATTTTTAATGTTTATTTATTTCTGAGAGAAAGAGAGAGTGTGAGTAGGGTAGGGACAGAGAGGGAGACACAGAATCTGAAGCAGGATCCAGGCTCTGAGCTGTCAGCACAGAACCTGACATGCGGCTCAAACTCATGAACTGTGAGATCATGACCTGGCCTGAAGTTGGACGCTCAACCGACTCAGCCACCCAGGTGCCCCGGCCGGTTTCTAATATCATTACCTTTTTGGAACATCCTTCTCTTTCTGACCCACATCAGTTAAAATCTTCTTCCAAATATCTCTACAACCACTTCCCCTTGGATGTTATTCTCACAGAGCGGAGGAGGTCATGGAGGTTGTGACTCTCACTAAATCTTGACAGGCCCAAGAATGTTTATTTTTTAAACACTCTGTTACCTGATCGATAGTCACTGTATCATTTAAAAATGTATTTCCATACATGATACTTCACAGTTGTTTGATTGGTTTAGAAAACATGTATTGAAAATCAGCTACTGATAATATGCCTTGCACTCAGAATACCGTGAATATGCATCCCCTGCCCTCTGATAACTCACAGTCTAGTAAGGAAGACACAGGCCTGTGTGCTTGTATGTGTCATAAGACAGGACTGGGTATTGGTAGAGCTGTGCCTGAGGAGGTAGGAGTGGCTTTTAAGAGCATACATGGTGGGCTGTGTTTTCCTCTCTCTTTGCCTCTCCCCCACTTGCTTGTGTGCAAGAGCGCACATGCTCTCTTTCTCAAAAATAAACAAACATTAAAAAAACTATTAAAAAAAAAAAAGGAATACATAGTAACCAGCTAGGTAAAGGAGAACTGAACATAAATTTTTTTTTATGAGTCCCAGATTTTTCTAGGTTTTGATTCGGTAGGTCTGGAAATCTATATTTTTAAACAGTCTCCTTATGTGATTCTTATATACTCAGCTTGGCACCAGTCCTCAGACTGACATATAGAAACTACATTTAGAGGGGTGAATATGAGAACTGTATTCAATATGGATGTTTTGAAATAGACTTTGAAGAGAAGTCCACCATTTTCCTATAATTGCCAGGACCAAAAGATGCCTCCATTGTCTCCATTAACTGTGAAACAGTTGTGAAACAGGCAGGAACTTGGTTGGTTTAGCAGAGAGTAAAAGATTGTAGTAATCACTTTAAGAATTGTATTTATACTTTTAGAGACTACTGCTAAATTTTGAAATTTTCCTTACTCTTTGCTTAATAGGTAGAAATTCTGTAAATCCTGTATTTGGGTCTGTCACCTATTTTCACTGGCCCTGAAACAGCTTTTTTAAAATCATGGTAAAAAAACCAACAACAACACATAACATAAATTGACCCTCTTAACAGTTTTTAGGTGTACACTGCACTGTTGTTAACCACATGCATATTGTTGTACAACTGATCTTTTTATCTTCCGTGACTGAAACTTGGTACCTGTTGAATAAACATGGATTTTCCCTCCCTCCAGCCCCTGGCAACCACCATTCTACTTGTTGTTTATAACAGTTCGATTACTTTAGATACCTGTTATAAGTAGAATCATGCAATATTTGTCTTTTTGTGACTGGTTTATTTCACTTAGCATCCTCAAGGTCCCATCCATGTGAAACTATCAATTTGTAAAGGAAAATAACACAAAGACTTCTGCTTCTGGTAGTGTGACAGGTTAAATAGTCCATAGTCCCTTACTAATACAAAAACAGAAGATTCTCAGTAAAAAAGTTCCTAGGTGGGGAGAGAGTAAGGAAAACTTCAGACTTCCTGTGCCCCCCACCTCCTAAAAAAAATCTCAGCAAATGGCATAGCTACTCTGAATACAAATGCCAGTACTGGTTCTGAAATTTGTATTTATTTAATAAAATAGCCTCAAGATCAATTAAGCAAAAAGGAATGAATTATGGGAAGAAATTGACAAGTCCATATTAATGGACTTTTTAATAAGATGAAAAAGAAGTAAAGAAATAGAAGATTTGACCATGCAGTTAAGCTTAATTTAATAAGAAACATATGTAAAACCTTATTTCCAACAATTAGAGAATACATTTTCTTCTAAGACTTTGGAATATGTATTAAAATGGACCATTGACTAGACTGTAAAGTAAATCTTAATAATTTTAGAATTGCTGTCTTACAGGCCATGTTCTTTGACCAGAATGCAATTAAATTATGGATTATTAATAAAAAGATAAAAATTCACATGAACTTGGAGATATAAAGATTTCCAAGTAATTCATGGGTCAAGGAGATATCATAATAGAAACTTTAAAAGTCTTAAAAGTGAGCAATATGTAAAATATTTAAATAAAATGTAAATATATAAAATACCTAAAACTTTGATAAAACAGCAAAATAGTAATGCAAGGAAAATATGCTATCTTAAATGTGTTACAACAGAAGGATAAAAATTAATGTGCAAAGGATGTGCTCCAGTTCTCTCTATGATCTCATTATAGAACTTTGATATCCAAACCAGAAAAATTTAGTAAGAAGACTAAGTGTTACAGGCATATCTCCCTCATGAATATAGATGTAAAGATTAGCAAACGGAATACAGCAGAGTCTGTAACTTTATTTTAGGGAGGTAAGGGTGGCTTAACATTAGAAAATCTTCCAATGTTGGTTCATAACAGTAATTAGGCAAGGGAGAAAAAGTCATGAACATTTCAGTAGGTGCAGAAAGATTATTTAAAGTCAGTTCTTGCTCATGATTAAAAAAACACATAGCAAACTAGAAAGGGAAGGGGGAACTTCTATAACTTAATATAACATAAGTCTAAATGTAACACATTAGAAACATTTTTTTAAAAAATGAAGAACAAGACAAAGATGCCCACTATTACCACTTCTCCTTAACATTTAGTCACTACAGAAAGAAGAATAAGAAATAAAAGGCATACAGATTGGAAAAAGAAAAAAAGAAGGTGGTCATTTTATCTGATGCTATAACCATCCCACAACAGTGGCTTGAAACAGTAGTAATCAGTTATCATGTATGCAAATCTGGGGATTGACTGGACTCCGACCGGAGATTCTTGTTCTGATGGTAGCTGGGGCTGGAGTCCCCTGGAGGCCTTCCTCGCTCAGGTGTGGCCTGTCAGCTGGCACACCTACAGGTGGCATGTCCCGGCGACCTAGACCTCTCTCAAACAGTAGCTGCATTTCAGGAGTGAGTGTTCGGAGAGAGCCAGCTAGAAGCTGCATTGCCTTGTACCACCTAGACTTAGAAGTCACATCACTTCCGTCACATTCTTTACATTAGCAGCTATGCGGGTTCAAGGGCAGAGGACTGAAGTTCTGCCGATAGGTGGAAGAATTTCCAAAGAATTGTGGACCTGTTTCGAAACCATTACAATTATAGCTGATACTGTTTTCTTCATAATCCAAAAGCACAGATAAATAAAAGAATTACACTTTGATAGTCTCAGAATTATAAGACAACAGGTCTTTGAGTTATTAAAACCAGTCTTTATACCTGACAGAAATACGTTTATCATCTTCCTGATTTAAATAAAAGCTGTTGTAGAATAGTAATCAGAGCAAGTAAAGATATAACTAAAATTTTATAGTAACTCTTACATAAATATTTGTCAGTATTCTTCCTTATCCCGTCTAAAGTTCAAAAATAAAGACCTAATGCACTTCACGTTCTCAAAATCCATTCTGTTGTCTGCTTCATTCATTCTTTTCATTCTTCATTAGGACTTTGGTCTTTGGTTCTAGCTTTAATTTTGTTTTGTTGTTGTTGCTGTTGTTTATAATCTTTGATTAAAAAATTTTTTTTTAAATATTTATTTATTTTTGAGAGAGAGAGAGAGACAGAGCATGAGCCGGGGAGGGGCAGAGAGAGGGAGACACAGAATCCGAAGCAGGCTCCAGGCTCTGAGCTGTCAGCACAGAGCCCGATGAGGGGCTCGAACCTGTGAACTAGGACATCATGACCTGAGCCGAAGTCAGATGCTCAATCGACTGAGCCACCCAGGCGCCCCTGTAATCTTTGATTTTAATCAAGGCAAAATCAAAGCTATTTTGGACTTTTAATATTTATTTCTACAGGTCACTGCACTGGAGTGGATCCAAGGAATAAGAATTAGAACTCTTAGTGAAGAAGCTAGTATTAATTAGAGGGGAAAGAAAACTTTAACTGAACAACATGATAACTGACTTCAGATACTTGAACTTCAGATGACAAAAGGAATTCATTATCCTCTATTAAGCTTGAACAATAGAACTGAGGTTCATGAATGAATAACACAGTTGGTGAATTTCAGGTCAGAATACGCAGGATCTTTCTTGCTCTGAAGAGCTACTATTTAAACCTGCAAATGAACCATATGAACTAGTGCACTCTCATTATTGTAGGTGTTTATTCAGAGTCTGGACTTGTCATCAGAGATATTCTAAAGAGTATTTGTGAATAAATTGTAAAGGGTTGGCTAGATAATTTTGAAACATCTCTTGTATGCCTCGCTTCTTGCCCCCTTCCTCATCCCTTCCTCACTTTCTTCCCCCATTTGCCATTCTCTTCTCTTACACTGTTGATTCCTTAATAGTTGCAGCCTTTTTATTTTTAAACTGGACTGCTTGTCCCCTAATAAACTTTTGTTCAGTCTTTAAGACCTAAATATCACGTCTCTGAGAGGTACCCATCAAAAATTACTAGTTTGCTTCAATAGCACTTTATTTCTGTATTTTGGTACTAATCTTACTGCCTTATACTTTTATTTATTGCATTTACTCTATGGAGCAGTGACATTCAACAAGGATGCTTACCATCTCCTAGGAGAAATTATGAAAATTAGTGGGAGCTTTTTCTTCTAGTGTATTTCTATTCAACTGTCTACATATATTGAACTATAAATTACTCTACATTTATTTTATAATTCAGTTAGGGCATTATTGATACTAAAAAAATATAATTTCTGGGGCACCTGTGTGGCTTAGTTAAGCGTTTGACTTCGGCTCAAGTCACGATCTCCCGGTTCATGAATTCAAGCTCCACATCAGGCTCTGTGCTGACAGCTCAGAGCCTGGAGCCTCTTCAGAGTCCGTGTCTCCCTCTTTCTCTGCTCTTCCCCCGCTCATGTTTTCTCTCTCTGTCTCTCAAAAATAAACATTAAAAAAAATTAAAAAAAAATAATAGTTTCTGTTATCTCTAATAGGGTAGTGAAAAGGTATTAAAGACATCATTAAGCCTCTCCTCTGAATAATTCAGTCTAAAAGCCCTTGGGTTCGTACCACATGTGGAAGGCATGTAGGTAAGGGAGGGCATCTTGGGGGGGAGCATATTTGAAGAGTTGGGGAAAGGTGTAGTGAACCCTATGATATTAGGTTAGAATTAGTATGTCAGTGGCTCAGTCAATTTAGCTTCTGTTTCTTGATGTCAGCTCAGGTTATGACCTCATGGTTCAGGAGATCAAGCCCTGTGATGAGGCTGTGCTGTTGGCAAAGAGCCTGCTTGGGATTCTCTCTCTCCTTCTTTTTCTGCCTCTCTCCACTTATGCTCATGCACTCTCTCGTTCTCTCAAAATAAATAAATAAAATAGCCTGGAATGTCTTGTAGTCCCAGAAGGTTAAGGTTGCTCAAGAAATGATGAGGCTATGTCAAATGGATATAAAAACCAGCTTGAAGCCCACGGGCCAAATTTGGGAGTGATTTGAGCATTGAAATAAATAATGATTATAACCTACTGAATAAAATAGGAATCCATGAGTTTGTACTTATGTCAGTAACACGAATAAATAAATGGTGAAAAAGGAAAGATTTACCTTAGTGTAGGATGTCAAGTAATAAATGTTGAAATAAATGGTAAACTTGGTGGGTGAAACTTTGATGAAGAACAAAATATTTACATAGTCTTAAAGTGTCCTTCTACAAAATACTTATTAATACAGGAGGAGAAAGTAAGTGTGCAGTGGAGAAGTCTGGAAGACACTAATCTTAAACAGGTGATCATAACCAATAATGGGATACATCACATTATGAACTTCCCTATAGAATGCAGTGAGTACAGAGCATCACTCTGTGCTGAACTTGCCAAATGTGTGTTACCTGAACATACTCATGGGGAAATATCAGACAACTCTAATGAATTGCTACTCTATGGTCTTCAAAGGGTTATAAAAACCCTTCCCAGGGAAGACTGAGGAATGTTTCCAGTTTGGAGACTAAAGAAATGTAACATCTAAATGTAACATGTGATCATGTATTGTATTCTTTTGTTTAAAAGGTATTATTGGGAGGGTGCCTGGGTGGCTCAGTCAGTTAAGTGTCTGACTCTTGATTTTGGCCTAGGTCATGATCTCAAGGTTTTGGAATCCAGCCCTGTTTTGGGCTCTGTCCTGGGCATGTAGCGTGCTTAAGATTCTTTCCCCTTCCCCATCTTTCGGCCCCTCTTCTGCGTGCACTCTCTCTCCAAAAAAAAATGTATTTCCTTAAGTACCTCATGATCATTAAAAGATTCCAATAAAGAAGTTTAAAAAAAAAAAAAAAAGGTACCAGGACATTTGGTGAAACTTGAATGAGATCTGAGTTAATAATGTATCATTGTTAATTTTATGATTTTGATGGCTGTACTGTGGTTAAGTGGGTTTGAGTCTTTCTTTGTAGAAAATCCACTCAAAAATATTCAGGGGTAATCAGGTATCATATTTGCACTTGCTGTCAAGATTTAGGTGAAAAATTCTTTATATTTATCTTGGCATTTTTCTGTAAGTTTTGAAATTATTTCAACTTATAAATTTTTAAAAGATTATTTAAAAGGAAGGATACTGAATCCTAGTCAACACGTAAAGGCAAAAAATAAAAGGCATACACATTTGAAAGGAAGAAATAAAACTGTCTCTGCAGATAGTCTAGACATGGTGTCTACATAGAAAATCCCAAGATTTCTCCAAGAACTAATAAGTGAGTTATACCAGGTTGCTATACATAAGAGCAGCATATAAAAGTTATCTTTCTATATACTAACAATGGATGCATGGAAACCAAGATTACAAATATAAGGTCATTTGCAATTGCTCTTAAAAAATGAAATATGTTGGAATAAATCTAACAAAACATGTATAGGACCTATATATTGAAAACAACAAAACACTGATAAAAGAAATCAATGATCTAAATAAATGGAGAAACATACCATGTTCATGGGTTGGAAGTCTCAATGTAGTAAAGATGTCAGTTTTCCCCCAAAATTTTCTGTAGGTTTGACACAATTCTTATCAAAATCTCCAGAAGATTTCTTGTAGATATAGACAAACTTACTCTTAAATATGTGTGAAAATTAATTTCAGAAAGGGAGAAGAAAGTGATGAAGAATCATTCTGCCTGATTTTAAGACTTACTGTATTAATTATGGTTTCAGGAGGATATGATATTGGCAGAGGGATAGAAACATAGATTGGAAAATGGAACAGGGAACCTAGAAATGGACTCATGCAAGTATACGGAACTGATTTAAAGAAATTTAATGGAAGAAGGATGATCTTTTCAACAGTCATTACTGGAGCAATTGGACATCCACAGCACTTCCCCACTCTCTGTAATCTCAATCTAAACTTCCTTATACAAAAATTAAAATGGATAATAGACTTCAATATAAAGTGTAAAACTTTTAGAAGAAACAGAGAATTCAAGACCTAAGGCTAGATGAAGAGTTCTTAATGAGACACCAAAAGCATAGTCCATGAAAGAAAAAAATCAATACATTGGACTAAACCAGAATTAAAAGCTTTTGCTCCGCTAAAGATCCTGTTAGGAAATTGAGGATGAAAAGACAAAGACAGACTGGAGAAAATCTTATAAACCTCAAAGAACTCAGACCTAGAATATATAAAGATCTCTCAAAATTCAACAGTAAAAGACCGAACCATAAAACCAAAAAACGTCCAATTAGGAAATGGACAAAAGATTATGAACACAAATGTCAGGTAAGCCTATAAGCATATGAAAAACTTCCTTAACCACTAGGGAAATGAAAATTAAAACAACAATGGTGAGAGTGAAAGAGTACTACACACCCACTGAACAGCTAAAATAATGAGGCCGCAATACTCTAAAAATATAGAGAAACTGGATCTTATATAAGGCTAGTGAGAATGTAAAATATATAGCCATTTTGGAAAATAGTTTGGCAGTTTCTTAAACTAAATGTACCTTATACAACCTGGCCATTGCACTCCTGGGCATTTATCCTAGAGAACTGCAACCTTATGTCCATATAGCAATGTGTACCTGAAGGTGCATAGCACCTTATTTGTAATAGCTCTGAATTGTAAACAGCCAGTATCTCCTTCAACAGGTAAGTGGTTAACAAACTGGTATATTCATACCATGACATACTTATTACTCAGCAATAAAAAGAAATGACCTATTGATAACATGCAACAAGTTGGATAGATCTCAGAAGACTCATAATTATGAGCCAAAAAATTCAATCTCAAAGGTTACACATTGTGTGATTCCATTTTTACAGCATTCTTGAAATGATAAAATTATAGAGATAAAGAACAGATTAATGTGTTAGGGCTGGGGTTGGTGGGCAGTGTGACTGTGAAGGGATTGCACAGAAGATCTTTGTGGTGATGGAACAGGACTGCACCTTGATTGTGGTAGTGGTTACATAATCTCTGCATGTGATAGAATAGCACAGAACTGTACACCCCCCACAAATGGGTGCCTGTAAAAACCAGAAATTGGAGTGCAGTCTGGGTTATACCAGCATCTTTCCAGGTTTCTGAATTTGATGGCTTCTTGATTTGGGTCCTGGGTAAGGGTACTGTGCTAGGCAGTGGGAATACATGATGAACATGACAGGGTCACTGGCTACAGAGAGGTTAACCCTAATAGAAGGCTGCAGATGGCTGGAGGTCTGGGCATTGCTGCTACCCCATGAGCTGAGTGGATCAAAAATCTTGTCATAATGGTGGCCTTCTAACAGAGGGCCCCCACTGTAGCCATGGCTCATCACTTGGGCTGCTCACCTATAGCGTACTTACATTGGGGACTGGAGGGAGGAGCAGAAGTGTGCCAGGGAGGGAACTTAATGTCCTGGGGAAACATGACACATCTTCTAGGACCACCGATTATGCTTGGAATGTGGGGAGGAAGGGTGTGGCTGCTTATATATTAAAATATAGATGCACATAATGAGGTAGAAGTTTTGAATTCCTATAAGTTTTCATTATTTTTAAAAAATTTTAATGTTTTATTTATTTTTGAGAGAGAGAGAGAGAGAGGGAGACACAGAATCCGAAGACAGGCTCGAGGCTCTGGCTAGCTGTCAGTACAGAGCCCGACACAGGGCTTGAACCCACGGACCATGGAGGTCATGACCTGAGCCGAAATTGGATGCTTAATTGACTGAGCAACCCAGGTGCCCCGAGTTCCTATAAAATTTTAAAATAGGACTTTCCAGGGAGTTTTGTATTGGATACTTGGAATATAGTAGGGTCAGTTGGTAAAAATCATTGAGAAGGATTCACTTAGTATTTTACCTTACAAGAAAACTGAGACTAGTGATGTGGCTCTTACCACAGGGTGTAGTAACTTACTTGGATGCTAACAATGTTTCTCAAGTAGCAGGTTACTCTTTTCTGTATCACAGCTGTGTCTGTGGTCATGTAGGTTGGTAGAGCCAAGACAGACTTCAGAATCTACATCTTTAGGCCCCATAGATTTTCTTTCATCTGGGCCACAGAGTTCCAGATACATATACTGGAAAGTTCTGGAAATGTCTGAGTTCTTCCGTTTTACTGAATTAGGTCACTCTTCAAGTCCATTAACATAATCTCCTCTCCTGCGTAGGTTTCACAATGGTTTAATAGTGATTTGTCATTTTAACAAAATTCTACCATGGTTTAATAATTTAAATATGAAAATGTTCTAGAATTCAGTGTATAAACAATGCTTGAACACTTGCCAACCAAACCTGTTATGACACTGTACTGGGTAGACATTAAGTAGATGGCAGTAGAAGCTCTTTTTCTCTGGGTTAAATTTAGGAGGTGAAGCTGTGAATCAGTACAGATTTTCTTAACTTTCTGAACCTAACTTACAGGCTGCTTCTCTTCCCTCTGTTCATTGGATTCAAGTTCCATTATCTGTGTCCCTCAGACATGTTAGGCACATACCCACTTTAAGGTATTTACTCTGTGCTTGGATCACTCTTAACCAAAATATTCATATGATTGACCTCCTCCAAGTCTTTGTTTAAATGTCACTGTGTTAATGAGGCCAGCCTTGCCACTGTGTTTAGAATTGTAACCTACCCTGTTCCAACTCCCCAGCATGATGTTCCCCATCACTCTGCATTTCCCCCATCGCATTTGTTGCTGTATAACATAGCATTTACGTAGTGGTCTTGGCTGTTGTCTCCCTTTCTGAAAAGGTAAGCTCCACAAGGGTACAGATGGGTCCTAAGTGCAAAGAGCAGTGCCTGGAATATAGAAGGAATTTAATAAATATTTGGTCTGTATTATTTCCATGGTGTCCCATGGACTTTAGAGTGTAAGAAAAGTACTTCCCCCAACTCCCTGTACTCTCCATGCTCTCTCTTTCCTTGAAGGAGCAGTTCTGAGTTTCAGGGAAAATGGGTGAGGTGTTTACCAATAATATTACACTAAAGTTTAGTATATCTTATTTTATGCACACTATCAATAGATGTCTGTGATCCAAAGTATATTAATAGATTTTACACATTTTTAAAGGACACTTCTCAGGTATTCTTTCCATTGCAGAGACGTTTAGGTATAGAGTAAAGACCTATTTTCAGATTTGGAGATGTGTGGAAGTCAAATTTAATCAATTATCATTGTCCTATCAAGTTTAGAAATTTGAAATCTTGATGGTTTGAACAAGATGGAAGCCTCAGACAATCACCTATTGTTTATAAAAGATTGAACTTTCTGGAACAACACATACTTACTTGGTTAGCAAGTTGGTGGGGGTGGGCACTGGGACATGTTTTGTTGTAATTCTCTCTGGTCCTGCCACTGTTTAGTTCTGTACTCATCTTCTCTTGATTAAGTTGTATGTGCATCAGTGTGTTAAGTTGTCTTCTTGTTCCAGTCTATCCTATAGAGTGCTGGTAGTTATTTTCTTGAAATCAGATGTGCTTCTATCAGTCCTTTAAAGAGTTTATTAAAGTAGCCTGTGCCTGGAGCAAAGCAAACAAGACCCTTCAGAGTCTGATCTTAACATGTTTTGGGAATCTCTCTGTCTACCAGTTCTTCAGCTTTTTTGAATTTGCCAGTCCATGATCTACCATTCCCTTTAATTCCCTTTGTGTGTGTGTGTGTGTGTGTGTGTGTGTGTGTGTGTGTGTGCTCCTTCTTCATCTATGTAGCGAAGCCTGCTCATCTCACTTGGCTTCCTTAGGCATTAGTTGGTCAGCTTTCTTCCCACAATGCAGTACAATTAAGATAGTGGTAATAAATCCTACTTAATAGAACTCTTTTCTCTTAAAAAGCTCTAAGCAAATTATTGTTATTTTTATGTCACTATTGCCTGGCTCCTAAAATATATTTGTTGAATGAAAATTGTATGTAAGTTGTTGAAGGTATTAGGTGTGAAAAACAGACCTTCATGGTGGTGTTCCCTTAAAGGGGCTATTTAGAGAAGGTAAGTCATGGGGTGCCTGGGTGGCTCAGTTGGTTAAGCGTCCAACCTGATGTGAAGAACAGTGAAAGGCGATGCCAGGAAGAACTTGGGGTGTGTGAAAAGGATAGTAAAGGAGCCAACTTGGACGTTTCAGAGGGAATGTAGTCTGGGAATTATGTAGTCCCTCAAGTTACAGACATAGTTTGAATCTCCTCTTGTGCTTCTCTACTGTGTGTATGGTTATGACTTGACTCCCTGAGTGTCAGTAAAATGAGCATGATAATGTCAACTTCATAGGGTTGTGATGACTGAGAGAAGTAATGCAGGAAGATGTGTCGTACAGTACCTGACGCATCACAGGCACTAAATCCTATGCAGCGGTCCTAGTTGGTTGTGTTGTCAATAAAGGAACTATTCATCAAAAAGAGTTTTATTTACAGAGGAAACAACTGAAATGTTAAACTCTTGTATGTGTTTCTTCTTTAATATGGTAGTGCTTATGATGACTTGGATTTTAGTTCTAGCTTTTCTTTTGGTTCATTGCTTGATTCATGAGAGAAGATTATATTTTTGTCTCAAGTATTTAACTTAGAGAGTTGAAGATGGTTGACATACCTATAAAACGCTTTGCATTTTTTTTAATGTTATTTTTGAGAGAGAGAGAGAAACAGTGCAAGCACTGGAGGGGTAGAGAGAGAGGGAGATAGAGAATCCAAAGAAGCTCCAGACGCCGAGCTGTCAGCACAGAGCCTGATAAGGGGCTCGAACCCACAAATGATGAGATCATGACCTGAGCCAAAGTCGGTCATTTAATGACTGAGCCACCTAACCACCACAACATGCTTTGCATTCTTGCAAGGAGGTAACATATGAGTTTAGACATCAGTATTTGAAAACTTACGGTTTCCCCCTGGTTGAGAACAGGAGAATCGATGGGGAACATCTTTCATTGCTATGGTAATGGAGATGGTCTTCTTGCCCAGTTGATGATAACAGTTGTTTATCTCTGCCTTGGTGTAACCTAGGGAGTATAGTTATAGTGGATGTAAATCCCTTTTCCTGTTTGACCTGGAAGACTTCCCAACTTTCCAAAAGGAGATCTTTTTATGATTATGATGAAAGGTGAACCCCAGTGAAGGGGGTGTTAAAAAAAAATATAGGCTTATTATAACATTATTGAAAGAGGAAGCTAATCTGTATTGTCAACTCAGGCCACAGCTAGAGCGTCATTTCTTGACAGATGAAACCATTTCTCAGAAAACATACTGTTTGAGGGTGGGAGGTGAAGGGAATCTTCATCAGACGTTTGCTCAATTTTTATCCAGTTTACAAGCTGCAATTCTATTGGATATTGCATTTCTTCATTCTCTTGGTGACAAGAATTAAGAGCAGATGATGCCCCCATTTAAAAAAAAAGCATATATTCTTGATAGTTTGGCTTTTGGTATTATTAAATGTTGAGAAATAAGATTTCCTGTGAAGCATGGTTTGTTTGCTTTTCGGTGTCTCTTGCTAGTAGTAGTAGTTTGAACTGTCTTCATTTTTCTCCCTTTGCTGAATTTTTAAAAAAATAATAAAGAGCAAGATAACCATATATTTACCTAGAATTATGATAAAGTATTGTGAGCTTTAGGCTGATTACTTAGAGCCCAGGTGCTAGAAGTCTCTATTTATTTGACCACATTTCAGTGGTTTCTGGGCAGAATAAACTCTGGGAGAGGAAAAAGCATTTAGCTTTCTGGTATTTTTGTTTTTGCGTTTCTGTACTAATTCAGAAGTCCAAAGTTTGGTTTGGAATGAATACCTCACAGATTTGGGGCTAATAGTAACAGGGCAGAGAAAGAGGGGACATTTGACTCCCAGGTTGTGGGGGGACCTGTGTCCACTCTCACAGATATTGTAAGCCATACATGAAGTGATTCTGAGTTGGAGAAGAGGCATTGCCTGTTATCATTGCTAGAGAAATCATGAAGTCACAATTTCTCATAAAAAGCCTATGATAGTTTCACTTCCTGAAATGTTCTGTATAGTTACTATCTTTGAAGATAGTTTTAATGTGATATGTTTTATTTAACTCTAGAAACTGTCTTTTGTTTCCTTCAGAACCAAAAAGTTAAATACACTTTAAAGTTTTATTAATCTCCTTAATAGAAAAGAGGAATTAAAAAAATTTTAATAATGTAGGAGAATTTGAGTTTTGTTTTTAATTAGTCCTGAGGAGAAAATGTAGGTTCAGGGACCATTTGTAGCCAGTTCTAAATAGCTATAGAGTTTTTGCTAAGGATTGCCTTTCTTTTTTAGTCTTAATCTAGCAGAATTAAAAATATTTTTTCCTAAGAAAATTCAGTGTTGTTTTGCTTTTGTTGATTATATAAATAAATGTTAGAGGGAAGCAGGGCCACTGTTTGTGGCCAGACTGCACGACACTGGGTGGCTTTCAGGTAGCACCTATTGGACAGACCTCGGGGCTCCACAGAATGTATCTGTGCTTTTACTGTTGTGTTATTCAGTGTTTTCCATGTATTGGAGTGACAGCTGATATAGATTTTGAAGCTAATGGGAAAATAACTGAATTCTAGTCAAGGTCCTGAGGGGGAGGATGGCAAATAACTCTTAAAAACAATCTGCCAGAGGTCTTTCTCTGGGCTTATTTCCTCCGGAATTGTGGAAGAGTCCCGGAGGGCAACCTGTAAGATAACTGAATTCCTGGGAAGGGACCTTCCCAGTTTTTATGGATTCTTGATTCTGTTGGCCAAATTGCTTCTTTCACTTGTGCAATAGATATGATTAACCTTTGGGGTTTGTGTTTTCAGTGATTACAACATGAGGAAATACATTCCTTTAGTATTGTATTTTAGTGGAATGTGAATTTTAGGGATTGTGTAGCATTCTAAAAGCATACATTCTCCTGATATATGTTATACAGGAGATGTATGATCTTTATTTTGCTAATTAGGTAGCTGACCTTTTTACTGTCTCACATAATTTAACAGTTAAGGGTGATTAAGCTGTTAAAAAAAAGTGTTTAAAAAAAAAGTGCTTGCTGACATCATCCTTCCAAGAACACTAGTATAAGTGATTTACTATAACAAGATCTTACTTTTTCCTGTTGGCAAATGACATGTAATATTTACAGAGGTCTTGGGTTCAGTCCAACAGAAACAGCTCAGATAAATTGATGTGTGAAACTGTAGTCATATAACATTTTCTTTCATGTGAGTAGTTTTTTTGGTTTAAAAGTGGGGAGAGGAAGGACATTTAGTATAGATTTCCTTGAGGGGAGTAGCATAAATTGAATGTAATCTCCAGAGTTAAACATCAAACGTGTTCAGTTTATAATTCAGTTATATGTTTCTGACAGTTGTATATTTAGGATACTAAGCCAATGTTAAATCTGTTATATGCACATGACATTTGTCCCCGAGAAAGCTTCTCCTCCTCTTCTATCAAAATGCTAGAAGGTTGGGGTGCCTGGGCTGGCTCTGTCTGTTAAGTGTCAGACTCAGGTCACGGTCTCACTGTCTGTGAGTTTGAGCCCTGCATTGGGCTCTCTGCTGTCAGCACAGAGCCTGCTTAGGATCCTTGTCTCCCTTTCTCTCCGTCCCATTCCCCCTCCTCTCAAAAATAAGTAAGCATTAAAAAAAAAATGATACAAGGTTAAGTTTTGTAGTCCACATATGTAAATCAGCATAAATTCTAAATCTATGAGATTTTTACTCCCTCCTCCCCAAGCATGATTTTTAATGGCTTCATTAAAGTATTACATCTTTTATATGTACTATAATTTACCTGTTAGACATTTTGGAAACTTGTGTTATTTCCCCTTTAGTGTGTGCATGTGTTCCTATTAAACTGTGCTTATCTCTGGCTTTGTCCATTGGTTTCATTCACAGAAATGGAAACCTTGGATTTTAAAGGGTTTATACCTGCAAACTGGTGCTTACTAAGGGGCTAGTCATGGCCTGGGCAGCACTTCCAAAAGGTTTTTGGGAAAAAAACCTTTCCAAAAAATTTTTAATTAAAAAAATCATCATTTTAATTTTTATGTTTTAATAGTGAGATTAAATAAATGTTTTTCACATTTATTCATCTTTTGTGTATTGTCTTTATTCATCCTTTTTTTAATTTTTTTTTTTTTTAATTGAGACAGAGAGAAACAGAGCATGAGCAGGGGAGGGTCAGAGAGATAGAGAGACACAGAATCTGAAGACAGGTTCCAGGCTCTGAGCTAGCTGTCAGCACAGAGCATGACACGGGCTGGAACCCACGAACTATGAAATCGTGACCTGAGCTGAAGTTGGCGACTTAACTGACTAAGCCACCTAGACATCCCTTTGTTCATCTTTTAAAATGGGACCACTGTCATTTTCTTATTGATTTATAAGTACTCTTTGTATCTTAATGCTTCTTTGGTTGGATATGCTGTAAATATGTCTTCTTAATTTTGAGGTCTGCTTTTTTTTTTAACTGAAGTATATTGGACATACAGTATTATATACTAGCTTCATATGTACAATATAGTGATTCAGTATTTATATACATTATGAAAGCCTCACCACAGTAAGTGATTACCATTTGTCACCAGAGAAAGTTTTTACAATATTATTGGATATATTCCCTATGCTGTACTTTTCATCCCTGTGACTTTTACTTACTTTATTACTGGAAGTTTGTAACTTAAAAAAAATTTTTTAAAAATTAATTTTGAAGGAGAAAGAGAGCATGAGTGAGGGAGGGGCAGAGAGAGAGGGAGACACAGAATCAAAAGCAGGCTCCAGGTTCTGAGCTATCAGCACAGAGCCTGATGTGGGGCTTGAACTCATGAACTTTGAGATCATGACCTAAGCCAATGTCAGACGCTCAACCAACTGAGCCACCTAGGTGCCCTGGAAGTTTGTAACTCTTAATCCCCTTCATCTGTTTCACTTACCTCCCTACCCTCCTTCTCTCTGACAACCACCAGTTTGTCTTCTGTATTTATTCATTTTATTTATTATTTTGAATTTTTGAATTTTGAGTTTTTTAAATTTAAAAATTTTTTAAACTTTATTTTAGAGAGGGAGGGAGAAGAGGAGCAGGGAAGGAGGGAGAGAGGGGGAGAGAGAGAATCTTAAGCAGGCTCCATGCTCAGGGTGGAGCCTGACATGGGACTTGATCCCATGACCTGAGCTGAAGTCAAGAGTCCAGATGATCAACCAACTTAGCCACCCAGGTGCCCCTGTTCTCTGTATTTATGAGTCTGTTTCTGTTTTTTGTTTGTTTTATTAATTTTTTAGGTTCCATATATAAGTAAAATCATATGGTCTTTCTTTTTTCTTTTTCTATCTTTTTTTTTTTTTTGCCTGACTTATTTCAATTAGTGTAATACCCTCTAGGTCATCCATGTTGTTGCAGATGGTGAAATTTTTATTTTTAAAAGCTAGAAATATATCTAAACTAGATATGTTTGTCTATTGTGCTATAACACAATCTAAGTAATGAGGCATCTTTAGTTGTCTTACAAAGATTTAGAATAGTGTGGAGTCATACAGCATATGACTCAACCTCAGGGTCATGAGTTTGAGCCCCAGGTAGGGCACGGAGCCTACTTTAAAAAAATTAGAATATTCTCTCTGTATTTGAATATTTTTATCACTTAACTTAAATATAGTTAAGTACTAAAATTATTTAAATATAGTTGAATGCAGATCTGTTGAGGAATGAAGCAAATGTAGTTACCATGGAAATCAAATCATCTATTTGATGCCAGTTTTCTTTTTTGTTGGTAGATCTATCAGTTCTCAGACCCCAAGATTCTAAGTGATCCTTTTACTTTTAGGAAAGTAGGTGCTTTATTCCTTTTTACTATATTTTACTCTTTAGTCAGTTTTTCTAATTACAATAGCTTATCTGCCACAAACAAAAGGATTTCCAATTCCATAGTAACAAGCAAAATGGTTTCATTTTTATACTTCCAAAAGGAATAATTTAGGACTTGATTCAGCTCTCTTGTGGTGCTAAGTTATTTTTGTTTTGTTTTTTATTATTTTATAAACATTAATATCAGAGTAAAAAATGAGAAATTTGAAATGACAATTATGGTTTATCATTCTCTATTTCAGATGATCACAGTCGTGTTAAACTGCAAAATGCTGAAAATGATTATATTAATGCCAGTTTAGTTGACATAGAAGAGGCGAAAAGGAGTTACATCTTAACCCAGGCAAGTGATATGGTTTTGGGCAGATACTCGCCAGTGCAGTTGCTGTGGTGGTCTGCTTTAAACATAGCCAGAAGCATGCCTTTACTTCCTTTGGAAATGAAATGCTGTTTCAGCTTTTTCTGTTGCTATGTAGTAGAGTGTAGATGTTTTAATGTTTTGTAGGTTTGTATGTGAACATGAAAATAATTTTTAATTTGTATATTCCAAGAAGGAAAATATTTTAATGAACTGGCTTAGTCCAGTTCTTTTCAGGCAAATTATCTTCCTTGCTTTTATATTGATACAAAGCATTTAATGTTTTGTTAAGTTCTCTTCACATAACTTGTATCATAACCAGAGGCCCTTTGAAAGCCCTTCTTGACCCACTTCTTGACATATAGTTTCAGAGAGTTTGAACATGCCTTCGATGGGTATCTGCCCTTTGTTTGGAGTGAGGGTGGTAAGACCAGGTGCCCAGAATACTGGCTAGGAAGCCAGAGAACGTAACAGTGCCCTTTGGCGTTCAGCCTGATTGCTTCTTGGCACAATGGCCACACCCATATTCCAGCACTACTACTCTTCCATTCTTGGTAATTAAAGTTATTTTGGTTTATCCACACCAGCTTCCCTTTATCAAATGACAGAGACTTAATGAACAGTGCTGCTGTATCCCCCAGTTAATGATTTTTAAATCTTAAATATAAGCTGAATGTCATAATATTTGATTTTTTTAAATGTGGATCAAAATAGCCTGTTATTTGAAAGAGAAAACGGGCGGCTGGGTGACCCAGTCAGTTAAATGTCTGGCTCTTGATTTCAGCTCAGGTCATGATCTCATGGTTTGTGAGAGCAAGCCCTGCATTGGGCTCTATGCTGACAGTGCAGAGCCTACTTGGGATTCTCTCCCCTTCTCTCTCTGTCCCTCCCCTGCTCACCCCCACCCCAAATAGATAAACATTAAAAACAAAAAAGAGAATTGGGGTGCCTGAGTAGCTCAGTCAGTTAAGCGTCCGACTTCAGCTCAGGTCATGATCTCATGATTTATGAGTTTGAGCTCCGCGTTGGGCTCTGTACTGACAGCTCAGAGCCTGGTGCCGACTTCAGTTTCTGTGTGTGTGTCTCTCCCTCTGCCCCTCCTCTGCTTGTGCTCTGTCTCTCTCTGTCTCTCAAAAATAAATTTAAAAAAAAATAAAAAAAAACACAACCCAAAAAAGAGAAAACAATTTCATATAGTAAAAAGATATTCTATTAGACTATTTCTAGTTGACAGGAAATGAAAATTAATTATTTTAAATAAAGTGAAACAGCTCCTGTATGTCAAAAAATAGAAAGAGAAACAATCTAAATTAAACAAAACTGGCAAAGAACATAAATTCACAGTTCAAAGAAGAATATAAAGGTAGACAATATACACTTGAAAAATACTGTTTTTTTAGTCATGAGGGAATATAGTTTAATAACCACTTTTTACCAGTCAGATCAGCAGAGATTTAAAAGTTCATCATGCTCAGTGGTTAAATATGTATAGACATAAAGATACATGTGAGGGTGTTTACTGAAACTTAATTTTAATAGCACCAGACCAGAAATAATAGGACAGAAATAATCTGTGAGGGACTGGCTAAATAAATTATACGTATACCATTAATAATGGTTATTTCTAAGAATTAGGAATACAGAGAGTATAAGTTGTCATTTCTTGTCTTTTGTAATATCTCGTATTTTTCTTGTGAGCATTCATGACATTTTTAATAAACTCAGTTTTAAAATTTCAACTTTCTACTTGGGAAAAGTATAATGTTCAAAAATAGAAAAGAATAATTACTCTAGATTCCTTATCACAACCCTCTCTTTCTCTCTTCTCCCTTTTCCAGTCTCATTTATTGGTTCTTCTTATTGTAATCCAAATTCTGTAGGTGTTTCTCAGGATTCTGATTTAGGGATTTTTTTCCCTCCTTTTCAGTTTACACTCAAGACTTCAAACTATCTGGAAACATGTTCAACTTTTGTATCTTAAGAGAATGTAGACTCTGAATTCACAGTATCTGTGCCCAAATCCTGGTCCCACTGCTTCACTGGGTATTCGTTAATTTAACAAAGATTTATTGAGTACCTACTATGTGGTAGGCATTGTTAAATAAAACCGACATTAAGAAAAAGGCCATTATGAATTTTACATTGCAGTTGGAGGTAAGATTAATAAGAGCTAGAAATTTTGTAACTTTGTTCTGTACTTTGTGTTTTGTATAATTTAAGGCTCAGGCTAGCTCTCTCTGGTAAATACTGTCGTCACCCTGATTTTATGCATGAGGAATCATCTAAAGAGACCAGGAACATTAAACAACTTTACCAAGGTCATTCAAGAAATGACCTGAAGCCAGAATTTGAAGCCCTATTGGCACCATGGGTCATACTTTTAATCATTCAGCTCTACTAGCATAATAAAATTGCTGTGTGACCTTGGACAAGCCACCAAACTCCCCAAGCCTGTGTAAATATCTGTATTATTGATATGTATCTATATATCTATGGATCAATGTTGAACAAAACTCTTATAGTGCCTGGTACTATGGTAAGCCCTCCAGTGATTGTTTGTTGTGGCATTTGTTATTACTTTTTGCTAGTAGCAGTAATAATGATAATAATAATCCTCTTATAAAATAAAAATCCCATAACAATAAAGAAAATGCCTGATAATGCTCTCCTAATTGTGTGTAAGCATCCTGTCCCTGTCAGGCTGCTCTGCATGTCCTGACAGAATCCCACACATTTAGAGCTGGAGGACTCAGAAGGCTGTTTCCAGTTTTTCATGCTATTCTGAATCTCCACCTTATATTTTCTAGGTCTTTACTGGATATTTTTACCCAGATGACTCATTGACATTGCTAATTCTCCATATTCTACACCCCTCCCTCTCCCTCTGTCTCTTTTAACCAAGCCATCTCCCTTCCTGTTTTTCTCACCTGAGTTAAAGCTGTCCTCATCATGTACTGAATCTTAATGCAGAAGCTTTTAAATTTCTGTGCCACCAGTCCCTTCCATCCTAATCCATCTTTAACAATGCCACCAGAATTAGTTTTGTAACATACAAATCTGATCATACTACTTTACTTAAAAACTTGGGTGACTATTTCCTGTATTCAGTTTGCAGGTGGGGTTTCCTACACACTTCCATACTTCCACTTCATCCTCATTGATTGCTTTGTCTCTTCTACATTTGCCCTGAACATGTCTTGCCTTCTGCTTGGCTACCACCCTGACTTCCTCTCCATCTTTCCAAGACACCTCCCTGTATCAGTGCCCTCATCATTTTTAAGGCCCTGCTGTAGCTTCCTTCCTACTCCTGAAGACCTGATGGTTTACCTCTAACTCTTGTGGCACTTGATATGCACAGAGTAACTTCTCCATGCCTCCTTACTTAGTAAGTTCTTTGAAGGCTGAGAATATTTTAAAGGACAAAGAAAACTAGAGATGCTATATGTTTATTAAAACCTCAGCCGTTCTGATTGTCCTTTGTTGCTTATTATTTTTGTCATGTTTTCCTTCTGAGTTTTCTGAATTAAAAAAAGCTGTGTGTGTGTGTGTACATACATATATATATATATATATATATATATATATATATATATATGTATGTATCAGTCCTTGGTCTAAATCTCCATTTTGCAGAAAAAAATTGATAGTATTGGGGCACCTGGATGGCTCAGTTGGTTAAGTGTCTGACTCTTGGTTTTAGCTCAGGTCATGATCTCACGGTTTTGTGGTTTCATGCCCCATGTTGGGCTCTGTGCTGGCAGTGTGGAGCTTGCCTAGGATTCTCTCTCTCCCTCTCCCTCTCTCCTCTCTGTCTGCCCCTCCCCTATTCACGCTATGTTTCAAATAAATAAATAAACTTAAAAAAAAAGACTTAAAAAATTGATAGTATTGCTGGTAGATGGAAAAACTGAGAGATAAACCCACCCTTCTCCGTTTTGAACCACCAGCGCAGTCTTTTTTGTTTTTTCATGTATATATCCACTAAGGAGTGACTTCTCTGGTAAATTGATAGGTTCATTTCTTTCTTAGATGAAAGAAGGGGCATTCATTTTACTGAGGATTTTCTCATTGCTCTTTTTTTATCTTTACACTTTGTTTTAGAGTAGATCAAGTAATAAATAGTATACATTGAGGACAACAGTATCTTCAAACATTTGGTTGTAGTTTCTCAAGATTCTGAATAGATGTCTAGCCTTATTATAATTCAGAAGCTTAGAATATATTAATTCAAATAATTTTCAGAGCATCTGCTGTATACTAGGGAATACAGCTGCCTGAAAGATGCTTTCAGCCTCAAACCGCTTGAATCATTTTATTTGACATGGGAAGCTGATGTTCCTGGACACTTGGCCTCCAGGCGCTGATGCTGCCCGTCACTGTCCTGTGAAAGGGACGCGTGCTGACTTACTAGCTGCAGTAGAACCTCATTCACTTTCACCTTTAAAATTGGTTACAATTTGGCCATGGCCTTTTCATCTCTTATTTGCCCTTTCTTCTGCCCTGGGCTACCATTAAGCAAAATGTGAAGATAATTGGAAGTACATAATACAATTTGATTTTTTCCCCCATGGCAATATTGTAATATGAACCATTGCCCCTTTTAAATCTGCTATTGAGATTGTCCATGCTGTGGTTTTTGTAGATTAACAGTTTTGTAGTGGTTCAGGTACTTTGAGATTTCTGCTTTTTCTGGAAATCTTTTTCTAGTTAACTTGAAGTGGTTGTTTGGCTAGTGATGGCACAGATTTCTTTTTTGTAAGACTGCCATGATTCATGACAGTCAGGGCCTCTCTTCCTGCTGTGAAAGCTTAAGGGGACAGAAATTTCCTATGTCTACCTCCTTTGTAGCTAGAACATGACCAGTCAGATTCTCCTGCCTCTGATTTTGACTCTGATTTATTTATAAGCTGTGTGTGAATGCTACAGCCTCCTTAGTGTGGCGCTGCCAGCAAAACAAGGTGATAGAAGTGCCACTGTTAGGAGCACTGTCCCAAGCTGACTCCTTTGAGCAGAATCTTGCCTTGACATTGGTTCCCACCAAAGCCGGTCTCTCCAACCCTCAACACTGAAAGTCACCTGATAGCCTGAAAAATTCCTTGTCTGCCTTAGTCAATGAAAGTCAGTTTTCATCATTTATAAACACCTAGTACAGACTTATTTTTAAAGTGCAAATGGATTTAAAGTCATGATTTACTAATTATGATCCAATACACTGTTTCAAACTGGAAACATGCTTGAAGGAATTTTCTTTGAGCCTTGTTCCATCTCCTTTCTCTTAACCTATTTTTTCTTGTCTGGTCTTACAGGGGCCACTTCCTAATACAGGTTGCCATTTCTGGCTCATGGTTTGGCAGCAAAAGACCAAGGCAGTTGTCATGCTAAACCGAGTTGTGGAGAAGGAATCGGTGAGTAATACTTAATGTTTACAACTTGTTGTATTGCCTGTATCATTAGCTTGTATATGTTTTCATATTTCTTTTGAGATATTGATTCACTCATTAGTTTTGGCCTTGAATTGCTGAAGCCTACAGGTCAGGGTATTTCTGACCAGATCTCCAGTATGTCCTTATGCTTTCTTGCCATAAGTATTTAGGTGACAATTGCACACCACTGCCCTTCGGGATGTAAATGTCATGAAACAAATATTGACCAGTAGTGATACATAGATCTTTGGAATCCCTAGTCTTTGTTAGAATTTTTATAATTTATTGGGGCTTCTGGGTAGCTCATTCAGTTAAGCATCTGACTCTTGATTTCAGCTCAGGTAATAATCTCAGTGTGTGGGTTCGAGCCCCACATTGGGCTCCGTGCTGACAGTGCAGACCCTGCTTGGAATACTCTCTCTTCTTCGCTCTCTGCCTCTCACCTGCTCACACACTTTCTCAAAATAAATAAATATAATTTATTATTACAAATCTTGAAATTTTTGTAAAAGATTAAAGTGACAATATTTTTTAGGCCTTAAAATTTTTAATTGTTAGGTCATGAGACATATATACATTTACATGTGTAAGTATGGGAATGTATAAATTTATGAAAACTTGAGGTACGGTCTAAACAAGTGCTCATAATTAGTTAAGTCTTTAACTTTTATAGCTTTAGGTTCTTTTTCTGTCAAAGAAGCAAATTGGAAAGTATTATCAGTAAGGTCTTTTCCAGCCTTAAGATCTTGGACTGTGCTACTTCTTCAGATCCCTGATTCTTACTTTTTTCTAAATTCTAAGTTGGTGTCTTTCAATGGTGATACTAATTATTCTACTCTCTTTCTAATCTGAAATGGCAATGACATACCAGAATGTCCAGCAATGTCACCAGTTATTTTTGGTGGCTTCTTCATGGTTTCCAGTGTGACTCAAAAATTAAATGATGATGACATTATTTGAACAGTTTGAACAGTATTGCAAACTAGATGACTTAGTGGTCAACTAAGTAGAATGGAAGTTTCTTTTTATATAAGTATTCCAACAAAAACTCAAGAAGGCATGAGTTTCATCTCTCTTTTTGGAGTATAATTACTACTTAACAAGATTCAGATTTAATTATTTTGAGGAAGGTTATTTCATGGGTGGTATTACTTTGTTTATGAAGAAGCCCATAATGTCTTTTTATGGTTTTAATGGTCATTACTGGTCACCAACCATTAATTAGGGGTTATGAAATAGTGATATTTCAATTTTATCATGCCTTCTTGAGTTTTTGTTGGAATACTTATATAAAAAGAAACTTCCATTCTACTTAGTTGACCACTTTTATATAGGGAAAGCAGTTTTCAAAATAGAGTTGATTTCCTAGTGTCCTCAATAGGTGACCAGTTAGTTATTTTTGGTGTGGGGGCAGGGGCTGGAGGGGATCAATTATTATGAACTCATAGATTCAAACATATTTGACTCATTTCACTCCACTGCAGTTATTATCCTTATTAGTAGTCGAATTATTCCTCCACTGGTTGGCAAAAATCTCTTCAAGTTGGGCTCTGGGTCAGAAACCTAAGAGTCAAAAACCAAACAGTCTTTAATAATTTTCTTAGTATCTGGAATGACTGCTTGTTGCAGGCTCATGTTAAACCTCTTCTTCGTAGAGTCAGCCATTTCTCTAAGAAGGCTTGGTTTCTTTTACTTTTATTTAAAAATTCTTTTAACATTTATTTATTATTATTTTTAAGATTTTTAACATTTATTTGTTTTGAGAGACAGAGACTGAGTGCAAGTGGGGGAGGGGCAGAGAGAGAGGGAGACAAAGAATTCGAAGCTGGCTCCAGGCTCTGAGCTGACAGCACAGAGCCTGACGTGGGGCTTGAGCTCACAAACTGCAAGATCATGTCCTGAGCTGAAGTTGAACACTCAGCAGACTGAGTCACCCAAGGCTCCTCAAACATTTATTTTTGAGAGACAGAAACAGAGCACAAGCAGTGGAAGGGCAGAGAGAGGGGGAGACATAGGATCTGAAGCAGACTCCAGGCTCTGAGCTGTCAGCACAGAGCTCAGTCCGGGGCTTGAACCCATGAACCTTGAAATCATCACCTGACCCAAAGTTGGCACTTAACCAAGGGAGCCACCCAGGCGCCCCTAGCCTTGGTTTCTTTTAATGAGCAATGGTATTTCAAGATGATAATAAAAATAGGGATGTTTACTGATACTGGGCTGGTCATTGTTTTTAGAGCTTTTTGGTGAAGAGAGCTAAGAACAAAATATGTTTGTGTGTTAGATAACATACTTCAAGGGTTCATAATGATACTTTCCATTCAAATTTAGGACTGTAGGGGTTAGTTTAACCCTTTATACCTTATATCTGTTATCTTCTTTTTCCATACCATGAATCTTGCTTCTCAAAGTCACTACGGATAAAGAATATCTTATAATGACTCATTAACTTAGTTCTATATTACACACCAAAAGTACTCATAAATGGAGTATCAACTCCATCACCAAAGTAATTACTGAAGAAGTTTAAACTTTTTCCTCTCTGTTTTTTCAGTAGTACTTACCTACATTTCAGAGTATGTAACATACAATATTCTCTCTCTTACATCCCTTTTAACCTCTTAGTTCTACATGTAAATATGTATTTAATATTCATTGACAGTCTTGTAGCTGTCTCTCCTGTTGTCCTCTTGATAGCTTATTCTCTAATGGATCCTAAGGAAGGACTCATGGGCATTAGAGTTCTTGATTTCTTACCTGTCGATGACAGTTTATCTGTTGTCTAAATGCTTAAAAGTCACTTTGGCAGAATATAAAATCTTGGCTCACATTTGCTTTTCTTTGAGCAACTTAAATACGTTACTCCATTTCTTCCTGGCATTACAGATTACTGTCAAAGTCAATTGGACATCTTATTTTATTTCCTTTATAAGTCACATGATTTTGTTTTGTTTTGTTTTGCTTTGCTTTGCTTTGTTTTTACCTAGGTTACCCAAAGTATTTTTTTTCTTTAAACTCCATTAATTTTACCAAAATGTGTCTTAGTATTGGTCATTCTGGTTCAAGTTTTTCCAGGTGTGGTCTTTCAATATGTGATTTTTAAAGAAAAATGCATTGATTATATTTGTTAGTATTTACTGTTTGCTTGCTTTGGTGTTCTCCTTTGGGTCCTCCAATTATGCATGTCTTCTTTGCTTATTTTATTGTTTGTCACTTTCTCTCAAATCCTCTCTCTCTCTCCTTTTTTATTTCAGATATGTCCTCCTTTTATTGTCCAAAGACAATATCTGCTGCATTTATTCACACCTCTTTTCCTTTGAATTTAGTCTTCATTTTGGAAATGATGTGTTCTTTGATTCCTTTTTTTATTTTCTGTCTTGTATCACTTTATTTCTGAGTTGTTCTCATTCTCATTTACACTCTTTCACTTCTTGTATCATATTTAAAATATCTTTTAGCACCTTTGGAAGTACCAGCTCATAGTATTCATTTGTTTGTAGGTATTGTTACTGTTTGTGATTTGTAGCCGTTTGTGATTTGGAAAGGGAGAAATAGCCATATTTTTATAGGGTTGTTTTTCTGGTGTGTTCTTCCTAATGAAGTGGCCTTTTATCTCACCTTCATCAGTCTGCTGCTCTCATAATTTGGCTTTGGGGAAGATGCTTTTATTGTCACAAATTAGGAATTCCATCTCAGTAGTTCTGCCAAAATGTAATAACTCTAGGTAGAGGGAGCTTATCTTCTGAATCACTGCTCTGACTTAATTTTAGTAAGTAAATATACAATGTTATTTCTAGAATGAGTAGTATTTAGTAGCATATTCATAGGTATTTTTAGAAAATACTTGTAAAATAAAGCCTTTTCAGTACTGTTCAAAAAAAGATTCCTACAAGAGGTTGATTGATACTTTTGGAAATGTAAAGTGATTGCCAATATGATGTTAAACTACAGGTTTTCACGCTTTAGAAATGACAGGTTCACTTATTTTATGAACATGCCTGCCTGCTTATGGCTTTTTTAGTATAAGTTATAGGAACATTGTACAAACCTGCTTTTATAAAAATGTCAATCTTATTAAAATACATTAAGCAACAAACATAATGTAATTGTTTATAGATTTAGGTACTTGGAAAAAACGTAGCATGAATGTTTGTGGTTTGTCTTCCTTTTCCAGCTTATGTTTTCATAATGTCTGTAAAACTAATACATCTTCTTAAATTTAGGTTAAATGTGCGCAGTATTGGCCAACAAAAGACGATCGAGAGATGCTGTTTAAAGAAACAGGATTCAGTGTGAAGTTCTTGTCAGAAGATGTGAAGTCATATTATACAGTACATCTACTCCAGTTAGAAAATATCAATGTAAGACTTTTCATGCCCGAAAGATTGGTCCTTATATGCTGATTTCAGAATTATTCTTTGTCATTAGGCTTGAAGTTTGGGGCTGCACATACATTTCGGTATTATCTGTTATAGTATATAGTCATAATTGTTGTGTTTTGTGTATGTGGCAGCTCTCTGAGGATTCTTGGGAAAACCTAGAAACTAAGAATTTTAAAGTTCAGCTTGATATATGAGAATTGATGATAATTTATTAAATTTTCTTGGGGATTAAGAGAGAGAGCTTTAGAATCAGGCCAACCTGGATTCAAATCCCAGCTCTGTTGTTGAGTTTAAATGTCCCTGGGACCTGTTCCTCAACTTCCCTCATCCTTTCCTCGCCTGTGAAGCAGAGATTGTAATAACTCCCTTTCAGGGCTATCGTGGCGATCAAATGAAGATGTGTATGCAAAGCACCTGGTGTGGAATAGGTGCCCAGTAAACACTGCAGCACTTGGTACTTACAGGAATAGCAGGCTAGTCAAGAAAATAACTTACCAGGATGTTGTTCATTTGAATGATCCACCACAGAGAAATTTGAGGGAAATTTGAGGTGAAATAAGTTTAACATATGGCCTCAAGAACCTTTATTTGGATTTTTCCCAGAAGTCTAAGAATTGTTCCTTATTTCTTGGTTGAGATACGTGTGCATGGTGGATTATGAACTTGCTGCTGTCAAGCTGGGGATCAGGATGTTTCTACCCCCTTTTACCACCTACCAGTTTTGCCTTTGTGTTGTGATCAGGATAACGGGAAAATATGAAATACAAGTGATTCTGAGATGCTCTTAGGAGCTAGGAAAACTAGAAAATAGGAAAATGTTTGCCAAAAAGTAATTTCAGGAGTATATCTGTTACAGATAACTGTTAGCTGAATTAAGTAATTATCGTGATCATTGATCAAATAAAAGCTTTATAGAAAAGGGATATACAAAGTGCACTCGCACGTGCGCGCGCGCGCGCGCACACACACACACACACACACACACACACACACACACTTGTAGTTATGTAGAAATACCTTGTATAGTTGACATCTTGGAACCCCTCTGTTTTTTGCTGCCTACTCTAAGCAGAGATGCATACTGTGTGCTTAGGGCCCAGGCCCAACTTCCATAACTAAGCTTTCCTCGTGATCGCTTAGGTTATCTAAGAAGCCTCAGGGTTGGGAATCACAAGGCTTAGATTTATTTATAAATTTCCCTTACTGTAGTTATTTTGCACCAGCTGCCACATTTACATGTGTCTCAGGTTGCCCTGAGCTACATCAATAATGGTTTGATGCTAGATTGTGCAGTGCTTATTCCCAGAAACAGAACTGCTTTTCCATAAACTTCTCATACTTCTCTGACTCATCTTCTCTTGGTATTTATCCCAAGTGCCTCATCTGCTTCTGGCATTAAAATTAATTTGGATGGAGAGGGTCATAGATGTTTTTCCCTGTTTCTGAAACCTATCCTAATTAAGAGTTGATTATACCTCACATAATAAAATAGAATGACTTTTGTATTTTATCATTTTGCAAAGCACGTTTACATATATATATCACTTGACCCATATTCTTCCTATATTTTGATAGAGTAAGTATTCTTAATATCTCTATTTCATGTATTTTTTAAAAACATAAAATCCATTAGGTTATAGGATTTTTTTCCATAAAAAGATTACTCAGCTAATAAGTGACAGGTTCTAGAACTCAGATCCAAATCTCCTGACTTGTAATGACATGGGGATATGTCTAGTGAAAAATGTATGAATTGTCAAAGTAAAGGAAAACTCTTGGTTCTAAAGCATCTTTCTGGATTTGAGGCCCGCATGTGAACTGACTAACCACTGGCCAAAACTGTGTTTTAGTTGCTAGCACCTGTGAGATTTCTTATTGGCCTGGGTTCAGAGTCCACCGTAATTAATATCAATGTTATGTTTATGTCCTACTTTATAAGCCTTATTAAGAACTAGGAATGTTAGAAGAATAAAGTAGTATTTCAGTGTGAGAAGCAGAATTGCAGTTGGCTAGGTATTTCAGCTCTGGAACCAGATGGTCTGAGTTTAAATCCCAGCTCTACCAATCCTGGCTGTATGATTGTTCTCACTTACTTACCCTCTGTGCCTCAATTTCTCATCTACAGAATGAGGATAAGGAAGGACACACGTACCTCAGAAGGTTGCTATAAGGATCAAGTGAATTAATGCTGTAGTAGGCCTAAGACTCTGTCCAGGAGTCATAATCATTAGCTTTAGTTGTGTGTATCTGTACCCTTTGTAATATTATTGAGTTGGGAAGGACTGCAGGAGCAAGGGCAGTTGACAAAAACAAGTTGAGGGAGACAAATACCAAAGGACGGAGAAAGGTGATAATGTAGTAGGTAAGTGGTCGCCCACCTCACCCTGAGCTGCAGAACCAATTTGCCTCTAAAGGAGTGTGACTTAAATGTATTAACAAGTCTGAGGCCAGGGCTATTGTCTGTGCGGGCCCTGCTGTCTTAGAGACCTCTGGTCTAAGAGAGCAGTAAAGCCACACACCAGTAGCACTTCCTAGTGTCTTCATCAGAGCTAAGAGTTTGAACTTTTGCCCCTGCATAACGAGATTCCATCTCTGCATTTAAAGTGGCCCTGTTGGTTGGGGCGCCTGGATGGCTTAGTTGGTTAAGCATCCGGCTTCGGCTCGGGTCACGATCTCATGGTTCGTGGGTTCAAGCCGTGCGTCGGGCTCTGTGCTGACAGCTAGCTCAGAGCTTGGAGCCTGCTTCAGATTCTATGTCTCCCTTTCTCTCTGACCCTCCCTTGCTCACACTGTCTCTATCTCTCATAAATAAAAAACGTAAATAAATAAAGTGGCCCTGTGGCTTAAGCTACAGAGAAGGTTTTGCAGGGCTTTATAATATAGGGTAATCTAGAGTGTTTATTTGTCTTACAGGATTTTCTTTCTAGTTGCCCTTCATTATTTTCCATAATATTGTTGGCCAGCTTTATGTTTATCAAGTTCCAGGAATACTATTGTAATGCTGGCTGCCTTTTATTTCTCTGTCCCTGTAGAGTTGCCCAGAACAGGATGAGTGCCTAATTATTATGATGCTCAGCTGGGATTTGATTCAAAGTAGTTTAAACAGTTTATCCCACCTGGAAAGTCATCTTCTCTTCTCTGCCTATTTATATCCTGAACATCCTTCAGTACCAACTTGTGGCCCATTCCTTACTTAGGTCTTTCTCAACTTATCTCTGATACAGTCATTCCTGACAGCTATGATCTTCTTATACTTCTCTTCACAATTTAAATTTTACCATTTTACAGTATATATTTTTACTTTGACTCCATAACAAGGTTCTCAGCTCCCTATTAATAGAGTCCTTACCTGATAACTTTGTGCTCCCCTCTGCCATTGCACTGAGTGAGTGGTATTCTAAAACAAAGTCATGATCTTGCTACCTTGCTCTTAAAAATCCTGTTGCAGAGGGCACCTGGGTGGCTTGGTAATGCATCTGTCTTCAACTCAGGTCAGGATCTCGTGGTTCGTGGGTGCAAGCCCCTCATTGGGCTCTGTGCTGACAACTCAGAGCCTAGAGCCTGCTTCAGATTCTGTCTCCCTTCCTCTCTCTCTGCCCCTCCCCTGCTCATGCCCTGTCTCTCAAAAATGAATAAACAGTAAACAAAAATTTTTAAATCCTTCTGTGGCCAGTGCAGAAGTCCAGGGCTCAGCCCATCCTTGTCCTTCCTCCTTGTCCACATCCGTCTACTTCAGGAACTCAGGATTTGTTCTTGCTAACAGACATACACTTCTCAAATAGGTTGTTCCTTGGGGGCCCACACCTCTGTGTATTGCTTTTTCTCTCTGCTTAGAACACAAGCCCCATGCCTACCTGTTTCTGTCACTCTCCTCCTCATCTGATGAGTTCTGGTCTTCTTTCAAAATGAATTGCAGTAACTAAATCTTTCATACAGATTGTATAATGATCCTGGCAAAAATTGATGAGGGGCTGAACTAAGGCACTTAAACTGGGATACAGATATGATTAAAAAAAAAATCTGTATTTAGGAGATAGGGTGCACAAATTTTGCTACTCGTTCATGTAGAGGAGCTATTAAGTGAAATATTAAGTAACTATTTTAGAAATATTTAGAAATGTGGAGAGGTTTACAGTTGGATTGGAGCTTACTTAGGGGCTACAGTAGAGGCAATTGGTATAATTATTTCAGAAAAGGTATCTGTTAAGCATTTACCATGTGCAGGCATAGGTTGGGTACTTTATATTTAGTGTTTCATTTATTCGTCACAGTAGCCTTATGAGGTAAGTACTGTTTGTAACCATTTACAGATGACAAAATTGGGCTAATGAAAGTGTTCTGGGAACATAATCTTGGTACTTCTCTAAATACCTGAAGTGTGAAAATAATTGGGCCTAGGACCAAAGAAACTATAGAGATTTATAATAATTAGAAAATTTATAATCTCTATCTGTATAAAATAATAGTTAAACTTGAATTTGAATCGCTTTAGATAACATGCACTTAAATTGCCATAAGCCGGCTCTTCCCCATTGTCTTATACCAATTCAACTCATAGATTATCTTCCTGGTCTCCATATATAATGAATTAGATGTCCTTCTTCAAGGATAGACTTCTCCTTCAAAAACTGTACGTAAGATTTTGCCTTAAAAAGAGCAGTGAACCACTGACAGTTTTTGCAGTGTAGTGTACAGAATGCAGCATTTTACAAAGAATATTTGGCAGGCACCTGCACATGGGGATGGAGATGGGGACAGCCACCTAATGAAAGTTGCAACCAGGTGTGCATGGGGTGTGACGTCAACAGTGGGAGGGGATGGAAGAGGCCAACTGGGCTGCCCAGTAGGACTGATGTGATGTGGTAATCTGGGAGAAGAAAAGGGTGCTTCCACTAGTTTTGAAATAAGGACTTTGTCAAAAATGGTAAAGTCTGCGTGTAGAGCTTGTTTGGAATAAATATGAATTTTGTTTTAGCTCTCTAGCTTTTGGATGTCCTTTTTTCCCCTCTCATTTTTTTTCCAGCATGAAGAAGAGGGAAAAGACATCTAATCAAGCATATAAACATTTCTTTATTATCTCACTACTAAACATATGGATCTTATTGCTTCATGAAATGGTCTGTTGGGAACTGTATGATTTTTATGAGCTGTGATTTTGAATCTTGTTCTGGTAGGGGCACATTAATAAAAATTAACTTCTTAAGAAGTTCTTTAATCTGGTCCTGTTAGGGGAAAGAAAAAGACTGATTCTCAAAAATCTATTAGTGGGGAAGACTGCATCATACAAACTGTCGTGAACATTTCTGGGAACTGGCGTTGAGTATCCCAGACAGCATGGCCTGAATTTGAAAAAAATCAAGAGACTGCTAGTCTTGAGCCAAAATCATACAAGCAAAGAAAAAGGAAGCAGTTGCTGAGGATTGTGGGTTAACTATAGGTTTTGAGCCAGGAGGGGATGCAATAAGTGAGCATACAACCATGTTGGAACACTGGGTCACACCCTGAAGGGCACGGCTCACAGGAGAGCGGGGCTCTGGTGCAACCCCTCCCAGGCCTGGGAGCTGCAGCAGGTCCACACGGGACCTGGTTGAGGCTCATATGGACCAAGTCTGGGCCTGCTATGCACTGTCATCACTGCAGAGCGGCAGATGACCGCAGCAGGGCAGTTGTCAAGGAGAAAGGGGGCTAAACAGTCCCACTGAAATCTTAGACCCCGTTTAAAGTAAAATGTGACTGAGTTCTCTATGGTTCTGGGCTAGCCAGAGACCAGCCACGTTCGCCCATTCCTCTGTTGGTATTGTGTTGTTACCTGTCCATTTATGGGTTTATAAGAGGAAACGGAAGTTTAGCCTTCCTAATTTGGGGTGTTTTAAATATCTTTATTAATAAAGTAAATTCAATTCTCCCTTTTAAAAATGTATAGTAAGATACAATCTTTCTAGTGTACAGTTCTGAGTTTTGACAGTGCATTCAGTTGTGTAACACCCCTTCCCCAGCAAAGTACAGAGCAGCTCCATCACCTCCCCCCTGAGCCTTACAGTTTCTCGGGTTGCCTGTATACAGTCAGCCTCACCCCACTCCCAGCTGCTGGCACCCACTGAGCTGGTTTCTATTCCTATAATTTTGCTTTTTCCATACTGCCATATCATGTAGTATGTAGCCTGTAGAGTCCAGCTTACTCTGGAATTTTTAAAAGGAAATGATTTGAAATCTAGTAATTCCAGTGATCATTTTCATTAGTGATAGAGAAGTCTTCTAGTGCCTTCAGTATATTGAGAACTTATGGATCAGAGTATATTTGGAATTATGAAAGCTGAATGTTAAGAAAAATCAGCCACTAAAAGTATATAATTTGAAATAAAAAAAATTTCTGCACTCTATGGGACTTAGGCATCTTAATCTCTACTATAAAAAAAAAAGGAAAATTTATTTTCTGAAAAATGAAAGTTAACTTTAATTTTGAAAACTTGTACCAAAAGCACAGGGCTGTGATAATAATCTTTAGCTCTTAACCATTAAGGATATCTTGTTTTTAATGTTTCTTATATGGCTTCTCTCTCCAAAAACGTCCTAAAATGAAACTGAGAAATGGTGCAGAGACATGCTTAAGGGTTACTGCTTCGTTTACAGAAATGAAGACTAGAAGGCACTGAAGTGCTCCTTGGGCCAAAAGGCAGCTGGCAGAAGCTTAGGAACATTTTCATAATGAGTTAGTCAGAAATAAAGCTCATCAGGAATATCCAGGAAGTGAGAGTGAATGCCAGGCCGGCTTTAAGAGACAGGAAGCATTTAGCATATTGGTAAACCATTTTAGCACATCAGCAAAGTCGTATAAACAGTTTTAGGATTGGAAATTATTACCATGGGGAAAAGCAGCAATTAGAAGAGCAATTTCAATAAAAAATGTAAAGATTGTTTCTTAAAAATAATTCTTGAGTTTCTCTGAGCCTGTGTAGCAGAATCTACAAAGATAACTCATTTAATGAGAAAAATATCTGAAAACTCTTGGGAGTTCTTAAAAAGGAAACCATTAAAGAATGCAAAATTATACTGGTAGAAATTTTTTTAAATGGAAGAAAAAAGCACTCATCATGATATATGAATTAAAATACTGGCAACATGTATGGTACAGGTGAATGGCTAAGAACCCAGACTGCTGCTTCAGATTCTGGCCTGCTGTTTTCTAAATGTGTAACCTTGGGTAAATTGCTTAACCTTTGGCCTCTTCTCTCATCTGGAAAATGAGTTTTAATACGATTGTTGTATGGGTTCAGTTAATACATAAAAAGAACATGCCTGTAAAATAATGTTTTAGAAATGTTAGCTATTATTAATAAATTCCATATTCTCCTAAAGAACTCCAAACTTGTGTGAGTGATTATCAAAAACCAAACGAAAAATCATGGTACAAAAGTCCATAAGGATTAAAAGCATTACGCAAAATACGTAATCTCTCTGAAATAGTTTTCTTTCTTTCTTTCTTTCTTTTTTTTTTTTTTTGAAGAAAAGAAATTAGAACTAACTTTTCCCCCCTTGATTTTCACTTTGTAGAGTGGTGAAACCAGAACAATATCTCACTTTCATTATACTACCTGGCCAGATTTTGGAGTCCCTGAATCACCAGCTTCATTTCTCAATTTCTTATTTAAAGTGAGAGAATCTGGCTCCCTGAATCCTGAACATGGGCCTGCAGTGATCCACTGTAGTGCAGGCATTGGGCGGTCAGGCACCTTTTCTCTAGTAGATACCTGTCTTGTTCTGGTAAGTGCTTCTTATGATCTAATTTTAGTCTTGTTTAATTTTTACTGTTTCCACTGGCAGAAGTGAGCTCTAATGCCACTATCCCAGAACTGTGATTTTCAAACCTAGACTTCTGCCTTCCTTTCAGAAAAACCTAAACAAATCTCATTTATACCCTTTGAACTGCCTCTTGTGAGTGGTGGGACTGTGTCCAAGGTGATTCTAGAGATCTCCCAGAAGACTTTTGTTGTTTTTTTTCCTGGTAGCTTTATGTTACAGAAACAGTAAGCCTCCCCCTTCCTTGTTTTTCAAATATAAATTGATATGTAATATTGAATTCCTTCCTCCTCAGACAAGCACTTCATTTCTCTTGCCTGAGTTTCCTTCTTTACAAACTAAGAATAATGACACTGTTTTCCTCACAGGGTTGCTGTGAGGATTAAACAAATTAGTACATGTAGAACACTTCAAAGAGTGTCTGGTATTTCGTGAGCACTCAATAGATATTAGTACTGTTATTCCCCGGAGACTGATGAGTGCCCCCAAGGGCTGTACTCTCTCGCCAGCCCATTCCCAGCCCCAACCTGGATATAGGACATTTTTTTTTAAATGTCGATGTTTCCTTACTTGGGATAGAGGACGCATCTAGAGTATAGGCATAGTTGAGTCTTAATACACCTACCATATTACTTTACCACTCTGCCTATGTGTAATATACCTTAACCAAAAACTGGATTGTTATGTGGCACCTGGCTAGCTCAGTCAATAGAGCATGCAACTCTTAATCTTGAGGGTCATGAGTTTAAGCCCCATGTTGGGCATAGAGCATACTTGATTAAAAATAAAAAAATAAATTTTTAAAAAGATGTTTATGTAGTTGTTTTTTTTTTGGGTTTTTTTTTTTTGTTTGTTTGTTTGTTTTTGAGAGACAGATGGAGACAGCGCGATTAGGGGAGGGTCGGAGAGAGAGGGAGATACAGAATTCGAAGCAGGCTCCAGGCTCTGAGCTAGCTGTCAGCACAGAGCCTGACACGGGGCTCAAACCCACAAACTGTGAGATCATGACCTGAGCCAAAGCTGGACACTCAACCGACTGAGCCACCCAGGTGCCCCTTAGAAAGATCTTTGGAAGAAAGCTAGATTGTTACATGAAAGTGAACTTTGACATGTTTAAAAATTCTGGTGTCTCTTCAGTTAATGGTGAATATTAAAAACTGGATTGTGTGTTTGTGCCTGTTTCCTGCCAAACATAACTTCCACTTTTTTCTTTTTCATTTGGGTTAAGGAGTATGGTGTTTATAATACCAGATCTGTAGTCCAGTGCTGGCGCAGCAACTCAGCAGTGTCATAGTGCATCTAGGCTCTTTCTATCTTCTCCACCGTCTGAAGGTGGCTGCTGGACACAGACATGAAGGCAGAAGGGCACTGGGGAAAAAAAATTATTTCTGCCAAGACCTTTAAAAAAAAAAAAAAAAGAAAGAAGACCACTAATCTCAGTGGATTTATCTTTACATTAAGCCAGAACAGGCCATAGATCGTCCCTTACACAAACACTGGCCAAACTGAATGAAGATTACTGTGATTGGTTTGGAATCAGCTGTATATCAACTAAAGGGCTCCACCTACTGCTTGAACAGTTGAGGAGTGGGGGTGATGGTGGATTGGGGTGCCTGCTTTGTACAGAAAGAGTTACAGCTGCGGTGCTAACTTCCTGTTCTTGGGGGGCACACACTGCTCATCGTAAAGCGCTTAGCAGCCATCCTGTACTGCTTCTCTTCCCTAGACTCTTCACAACAGAAGGCTTGAATAATTTTTACCTTTCTTGCAGATGGAAAAAGGAGATGATATTAACATTAAACAACTGTTACTGAATATGAGAAAATATCGAATGGGACTTATTCAGACACCAGACCAACTCAGATTTTCATATATGACTATAATAGAAGGAGCAAAATTTATAAAGGGAGATTCAAATATACAGGTAAACTTTTTTAGGGGAAAAATAATACCTGTGTATTATATATGATTAGCATCAAATAACTGCACTCTGTTTAAGCACGTGTTTTCTCCCTTCTTTCCAAAAAGCATATTTACATTCACGTGCTGAATCCAGCTGGCCATCTTAAAACGAAAATTTAAGTTCACTGTCTCATATATACCTCAGCCTCATGTTAAATCCTTTCTGTTACTCAAAAGCCCCAGTGGGAATGAAATTTCATTAAAGAAAGTAAAATGTTCATGTAAGGAGTTCATGTAAATACTTAAGCATTTAAGTATTAAACCAGGAAATGTTGGTACTTTCAGCTCATTAAAAACTTGAACTGTGATTATAGAATACTTAGTTTATATAATAGATACTTAATTTTATAACAGTGAGCAACTTGAGTACTTATGGCAGACATAATGAACTTCCAGTAGAAAGTTATTTTTCTCTGGGTTGCTGGCTGTACACTCATGAAGATATTTTTATCCAAGTTTGCAGAAATTAAGTTCAAAGATTGATATCAGAAATCTGTATAATGTACTAACATAAAATGTGAAATAGAAACAAATAACAATGGACCCTCATTTCTTGTCTGATATGATCACATAGTATTGAACATAAGTAGATAGACTCTGTATATTTCTCTTATAAACACATGCTTGCTCTTTTATTTCTGTGATTACTAGCCAAGACAGGAATATTCTGAATAAACCACCTTTTATAACTCTGATCACACCGTCTGTCATACTGGAATTAAATATAAGTGTCATGTAGATTTCAGAGACATTAAAATATTCTTAAGCAATTCTGTTCATCAGCTAACTTTTCTCATCTTCAGTATTATTGTAACTATTCAAGACAAACTATTATCAGTAAGATTTTTAAAGTTTAATTAAAATCTTGCCATTTGCAATAACATGGATGAGCTAGAGTATAATGCTAAGCGAAATGCCAAAGACAATTACCATGTGATTTCATTCGTATGTGGAATTTAATAAACAAAACAAACAAGCAAAGGGAAATAGAGAGAGAGGCAAACTGAGAAAGAGACTCTTAACTATAGAGAACAAACTGATGGTTACCAGAAGGGAAGTGGGTGGGGAAGTGGGTTAAATAGGTGATGGAGATTAGGAAGTGCACTTGTGTTGATGAGCATAGGGTGATATATGGAATTGTTGAATTACTAAATTGTATACCTAAAACTAATATAACAATGCATGTTAACTGGAATTTAAAAAAAAACAACTTAAAATATAAAATGAAGAAAGAAGAGAATAAAGTTTCATTTAAAAGTTTTTTTCAAATCCTCATATAGCATTAAAGAATAATTTTTAATAAAGAGAAATATGGTATCAGTCTATAAAATACATGCTTAGGTCAACAAAACATGAGACCCTTCTTCAGAAGTCAGACTTTGGGAACGTTGGGTTTGCTTGGCAGTGAACAGTGATTCAAAAGTAAAAGTTATCTCAAATATTTAAGATCGGGAAAATGTCTCTTTTTTATCCCAGTGAACTTCTCTGTAGTTTAAATTTGGAGTTTAAAAAAGTTAAATAGTTATACCAAACTTTTTGCACACTCTTGTGTCTTCCCTAGTTTTTCACTGTTCATTTCCTGGATCTTCTTAACACACTAATTATAGGGGCAGGGTGCATCTTTTGGATAGTATCCCTCCCTCCACTTTCAAAGTTTTTCAAGTTTCTTTAGTTTTAGGATATATACACACTTCCTTTGGGAATCTTTTTCACTACAGAGATGAATTTTATGAACATACTTTTTTGTGATCTTTACTATTATGACAGTGTAGTTTGTGGCTTGGGAGAGTTTTTTCTGTTCCAATTTATCTAGGATGGTGTAGCCATTAGAGTCTCCATTTAGCTTCATTAGCACTTCATACAAACCCAAGGCATTCTCTGCCCCTTCTTCAGGTGAGACATTGGAAATATCTCTCTGTGTTTTTCAGGTACTAAGGATCAGAAAAACCTGTTACCCATTTGGAGGGGTCAGTTTCCACAGAAATGATTTTAAAGTTCCTGTAATTTATGTGGAGCTGTAATTTTTTAATTATAAGGATAATTAATCTATATATGTATTTTAATGAGTAAATATATATGGATTTGTTTATTTTTACATATTTTTCTCTGCCTGGAACTTTGCTATCAAATACTATAGCCATTAACCACTTGTGTTATTGAGTACTTAAAATATGGCTAGTTGGAATCAAGATCTGCTTAAATATAAAATACATACCAGATTTTGAAGATTAAGTACAGGGAGGAAAAAGTATAAAATATCTCAATAATTTAAGAAATGTTGATTATATGTTCTGTACAGGGAGGAAAAAGTATAAAATATCTCAATAATTTAAGAAATGTTGATTATATGTTCTGGGTGGCTCATTTGGTTAAGTGTCCAACTCTAGATTTTGGCTCAGGTCATGATATCAAAGCTTGGGAGTTTGAGCCCTGTATTGGCTCCACTGACAGTGTGGAGCCTGCTTGGGAATCTCTCTCTCCCTCTCTCTGCCCCTCCCTTGCTCTCTGTCTCTCAAAGTATATTAAAAAACCACTTTAAAATATTGATTATATGTTCAAATGATGGTAGTTTTTATATTGGGTTAAATAAAAAATTTTTTAAATTCATCTTTTTTTAACACAACTACTAGATATTTGAAAATTGTAAATATCGCTATATTATATTTCACTGGACAGTGCTGTTCTAGAACCTTAGCTTAGAATAAAAATGTAAGAGAAGGAAAGTTCCCTGAAATCCTAAATTATAAGATCTAAAGTTAATGTAGAAACCCCAAACTGAATTAATTTAACTGTTATCCAAAGAACTATCTCTTTTGACATATAAGGATATGATAGCCAGTTTATAAAAAGATTCTTCTTTTGCTCCATATGTCTACCTCCTCCTCCTTACCTCTGAATTTTGGGGAAAGTTAATATTTGTAAGAAGAAAGAAGGAAGATTCTTCCTGTGTGAGTGTAGTGGCCAGGGATGTGGGAGGGTGACACTTCCTGGCCTGTGTCCCCCCAGAGAACTGTCTGTTCAGCAGCATCCAAACTGTATTTCTGAGTCTCCAGTATTTTTTCCTAAAGGAGACATCTGTCTTCACCTTCAGTCTTAATTCAGATCTGTATTATGTGAGTGGTATTTTCATTATTGGATACGGTTTTATGTTAGTCTTCCTCTGAAGATTTCTGACATAGGTGGATATAAAGTGATTTAGGACCTGTCCGAGGAAAGAAAAGCTGTTAATATACACATCTAAGGCGATTGTTTCTGAAATCAGTAAGTACATGCCATGTGATTATAATCATATAGCATGTGTTTATTTTTGGAAATTTCCAATGACTTTGACCTACATAGATAAATACAGATAAGTTCTAGTTGTCTCTAAAACTGTATCATTTACCTTACATCTTCCCTGGCACAAGACTAGGCATAAAAACACATTGTAGTTCCTGGTGTTAACACTTAGTAGCATCCTCCCAGTATCCACAATGACAGCAAACCTCACAGAGTAAAATATCCAGATTGGCAATTCAGAATTGATCTTGTAAGATCTCTAGTTGGTAATTTGACACTACTAATAAAGCAAATGATTTATTTTTAACAGATTACAGTGGGTTTCAAATTCAACTGCTCTCTCTAGTGGCTTTCTTCAGTGAGAGATGGGTGGGGTGGGGTTGCAAGCGCTGTGCAGGGTGATGTGCAGGCAGCACATGATGTGCAGGGTGTGGTTCAACGTGAGTGTAGGATTAGAAAGGAAGATGAGAAATTCTCAGTTCAGATAAACTGTGCTCCAGGCCTTCAGATGAGAGCTTGAATGAAGTTGTAGCTGAGTGCAGTATTCCTTCCTTCCTTGGCTTCACCAAGGCAGTGGCAGTGACAAACCAAGGCAGGTGATTCTGGAATGCCTGCTTGCTTGTGGGTCACAGGGAAGGCAAAGTTGAGTGAGTTTGCTGCCCAGAGACATGGCAAAATGACATTTTCTTTAAAAATTCGCTAGCATTAAATATCTCGTTTCCTCTACTCCCATTCCCTTTTCCTGAGTCCTTTTCATGTTGATGGATTCTGAAATTTGTTGCATCTTCTGGGAAGTGGTCCAGTAAGACTTGATTTTTGTCATTGTCTTGTTTATTGACACTGTTTTGTCTCAAGCATAAGGCCAACTTCTCATAACGTGGTTCCCCAATGAAGAATTGATATTTAAAAAAATAATTTGAACAACTTAATTCTGGAGACAATTTCTCATTTTTAATGGGTACTTTCTTAAACTATCTGGTTTAAGAAATTGATGAGTATCTGAAATTGATCAACTTTTCAGAAGTGCAGTTAATGATGAGGGATTATGGCCTTAAAATCTAGACGTGCTGTTCATTATCTGTGTAGCCTGGGCAGTTTACTTCTTTCCAATCCACCTCATCAGTGGTAACACTTCCCTCCTGAGGTTCTTCGGAGGAGTAAGAGCTGGTGAAGTTGAAGCATTAGGTCAGTGTATGTGTAGTAAGTGCCTGAGAAGTTTCTCTGCATGCATCTTCAATATACAAAATGCTGTCTGGACTCAGTAACAAAAATGTAAAATGGGAAGAAAGAAACCTGACATAGTCATATGAAGTGAAAACATCTTACTCTTAGGGCACCTGGGTGGCTCAGTCAGTTAAGTGTCCTATTCTTGGTTTCAGCTCAGGTCATGATCTGATGGTTTTGTGGGATCTGATGGCTTGAGATTCTCTCAATCTCTTCCCGTCTCTCCCTCTCTCTCCCTTCTCCCTCTCTCCCTCCCCTACTTGTATTGTCTCTGTCTCTCTCAAAATAAATAAACTTCAAAAAAACATGTCTTACTCTTATGTTCCCTTATAGCAGTTTCTCAAATATTGGTAAAACACTCTTTCTGGACGTGGCTTACATCCAATTAGGTCCTTGCTTGGGAGAGGTTCCATTCCATTATTTCTCATAGAAGTTCAGAGACTTCTTTCCTTGATGTCTACTATCTTTCTGGCCTCATTCTCTCAGGATCAAGCTCTACATGTTTTTCATCTTCGTAGTCAGATTGTACCAAATTGTACTACTCCCTGTCCTCCAAATGTAGCAGATTACAAAATTTTACATTCTCTAAGTGTTTTTGTAAATCTACTTTTAGAAAGAGGCACATTAATTGTGCGTCTTAATAAAATAGCTATATATGGGAAAGGTGGAGTGTGGTAAAATGCCTTTTTCCTTTTTAAATCCTCTGTTGTAGGGTAATGAAACAAGTTTGAAACTAATTTATTAGAGTCTCAGGGAATTTTCCAGGGATTTAAAAAAAAATCTGAATATATATATATAAGCATTGTTTTAACCATGCCGTTTTTTTTTTTACCAAAGCAACTCCAGAGAAAGAACGTATCCTTAAGTTCCAGACAAGTATAAATTATAGTGTTACATCTCTGTTCAAGAACATTAGCATCCTTAGGCAATAGGTTACAGAGTCTCTTATTCATTAGATTCTAGACCCCATGCTTCTGTAATAGGATCTTCTAAGAGGGCCACCCCTGTCCATACCAAGTTATTTTGCACCAGTGTCAGAGTCACAGATCATCAAAACCATTGGCTCTCACTGCCACCTAGTCTTGTCATTGGCAGAGGGATGGATGGTTGTGTTCCTAGTTCACAGCCCTTGAAGTACTTGAGAGGTCCCCATGCTGAGGTTATGCTTGCCTTCTCCCTGTCTGGCTGCACTTTGTCACTGCCTTCATCTTCCAGGTGCCCAGATACACTTTGCACCTCTTCCTGTCTTACAAGGGATGGTGGCATTGAGGGCAAAGGAATCTAACATTTGCCATACATGGTGCTTGGCATGTTGTCCCATTAATCACACCAGGCTCCCGTGGTAGGTGATGACAGCCTGTTTCATAGATGAAGGAAATGGAATTTATCTCCGTCTTGGCCTAAATCCTTCCTCCTCTATATAAAGTCCAGGCATGCTAGCAGAATTTTTTCTAACTTGGTGGTAGGCTTGCTACCTGAATCTACTAGCGTACGTAGTAGGAAAAAGCCAAATTGAAGTCCTCTGGCATCAGAGAGACCTCCTGAAGATCTCACTGTTGTTTCTCCATTAGACTGCACCATGGCAAGGAGCTAGGAGATGCTAGATTGCATTCCAGTTCCATCTGGGTCACTGTTTCCAGTGTTAACATACCGGTGGGTTAGGAGTCTGGCAGAATCTGGCTTTGGCTAAAATCTTCCTATGATTCATAGTTTGGTGAGGTCCTGGTATAGTTTGTCTCCAATAGGTTAAAATCCACTAAATTTCACTGAGATTCAGCTGTATAGTGATTTACATAAATATTAAGTGCTTTATTTTTTTTTAATTTTGAACTTAACCATCTACAAGGGGTTTTGGCAAAGCAGCTTTTTTTTTTTCATTCGTCTGTTAGCATCACAGGGTTTTCTTAAGCTGAATCTAGAATTTCAATTCATATGTATACTTCTTGTTTAAAGAAAACTACAATTTTAGCGTTTGAATTTATTTTTCATTTCTCTTCCCTCCCTAGAAACGGTGGAAAGAACTCTCTAAGGAAGACTTATGTCCTGCTTTTGATCATTCACCAACCAAAATAATGACTGAAAAATACAATGGGAATAGGATAGGCCTAGAAGAAGAAAAACTGACAGGTGACAGATACACAGGACTACCCTCTAAAACGCAGGATACCATGGAGGAGAACAGCGAGAGGTAAGCTGATGGCAATAACATGCTTGAAAAGAGGAGACTTTTTTTATTTTAATAAATTCAGTGGATATGAACTAATATAGGCTTTTTATTTATTAAATCAATGTAGCTATTCATTTATTTATTACCTAAGGGTATTTGAGTAGTATATGATGACGTCATTGATCTCAAAGAGCTTCAGCCCTAGTAAGAAGCCAGTACTGATAGATAGAAACCAGTTGGAAAATGGTTTAACTCAATATTAACTTGACTGCTAAAGCTAATATAATTAGATGCTAAAACCTATAATATATAGAAAATAAGTTGTACAAATACCTGCCATTTGTACAAGTATTAGTGTTCTTATGGTTGTAATGAAATTGATAGTGTGCCTTTAATGAAATGATAAAATATTTAAATGGATATTTAAACATCATTCCATTATTAGAAAGGGAAAATTCTTTTTTTAAAAAAATTAACAAAATGCCCTTTTATACTTTTTGAGTTTTGAATCCATGTGAATCTGTAAATGATTTCAGTTTTTAAATTAAACATTTACATTTCTAAGGCTTTAATGATCTCTCACCCGTTAGGAAGCTGGTATCCTGAGGTATGAGTGAAAGAGCTTGTTCATTTCCCCTCTTGATCTGTCCATGTTGTTCTCTCCCTTCTTTTTGTCAAATAGCTTTTTATTGTGGAAGATTTCATGTTGTAGTCCTATTTGTTACATTGGGATGTTGGGGCGCCATGAAAATTATTGAGTTTTCCTGTATTTTATAGTAGCTTCACTTCTGTATTTCACCAGTATAAAAATTACCTGAAATCTTATGAAAGGTAACATTACAATAAATACATAGTATATGTATTATGTATTATACTGAAGAGTTTAGTGACTTAGCAGTGTTACTCCTTATTTATAGCTCTAGTGGTTTTAGGCTAAAGTTAGAGCATTAAGTTGCTTATGTATTCCTTTCACTTTAATACTTTTAAATCAAGAGATCATATTGTCTTAAATTACCTTATCTTTATCAGTAAAAATTCTCAGGTTCCTAATGTTTTGGCTAGTACCATGTGCAGAATTAAATGGAACACAGGTTGGTGATTAAAATCAGTATCCTTGGTATTTCAGACGTGTTGATTTTTAATCTTTCCCAAAGAGAAAACCACAAAGGAGCTATAGAGTGATTGCAGAGGTGGTTTTATTGGGAAAAGGGGAGGTGGTTTGTGCATGCGTAATCACCCCCGAGGATAGAGCAGACCAGGTCAGGCTTGAAAACAGGCAGGGCCCCAGTAGGAAAGTAAGGATTGTGAGCAGAGAGGACTAATTGAGGGAGCAAGGTTGTAGAAAAGTAAAAGAGCATAAAATAAAGATTGCCATGAAAAATTGTTTTGTTCAATCCTAATAAATTTTAACACTGATCTTATAGCTTTGCATAAGGGAGGCTAATAAAATAAATCAAGATCTTATTAAAGGAGTTTTAGTTTCAAGGGAATAGAACACAAAATTTCTTTTCTTTCATTTTCATTATTAAATATGTCAATTTTTTCATATTGAAGGTCACATTCCTATAGTCATGAAATCAATTTAGTGAGTTGTAAAAAAAAAAAAAGCATTTTTTAAATAATAGAATACAATAAAGTAGAAATCAGAGTTTAAATTAGAGAATAAAAGAGATCAGAGTGTCACAGATAATTATTAAGTATTTTAACATCTTTACCTAATATATAAATTCTATATATTGGCATATATATTGTATCCATGTAAAAATGTGTCTGTATGTGAGGCTACTTTGTTGTGATGGTAAGATATTTCTTTCTCTTGAAGTTTAAAAGCCAGTGTTCTCAATTATAGTGCAACCCATAAACCCAGGTCACTGAGTGGAGAACAATTTGGGTAAATGAAAAGTCAGTTCACTTGAATCCTTCTCCTGTGTGTTTGCATAGCGTGAAGTATGTCTGTCAAGACATGTATTGGTAGTGGCCTGTTGTGGATGCACTTACCTCTTCCGGCTGCTTAGCAAGAAAGCAAGCTGATGGCCTTCAGCTCACATTTCAATAAAAGAAAGCACCATACTTATTTTCAGGTCCTGCTAAAAGCATTTATTAATAGAAAATTGTACCAGAAATTGTTGAATTATTAGAGTACGTCTTTGGACCACTTAGAATATTGAAAATCCTCCCCTTTTTTCATTCCAGTGTTTTAATGTAAAGTTTAAAAATGTGGGGCTTGGGAGGTGGGTATTTGGGCTCATGTCCTCTGCATTAGAGTAATTAAGTCTACCATGCACTTCCTTTTATTTGTTTTTATTTATTCCTAGCGTTCTACGGAAACGTATTCGAGAGGACAGAAAAGCTAACACGGCTCAGAAGGTGCAGCAGATGAAACAGAGGCTAAATGAGACTGAACGAAAAAGGAAAAGGTGGTTATATTGGCAACCTATTCTCACTAAGATGGGGTTTGTGTCAGTCATTTTGGTGGGCGCTTTTGTTGGCTGGACACTGTTGTTGCAGCAGAATGTCCTATAAATAACAACTCTGCCCTGCAAGCCCCCGCACTCTAGCTGACAGTGTTGCGTTAGTCACAAGGGTTTGTCTGTTAGCAAATCCTCACACCCCAGAAACGGTGCGGTAGAATAGACACCAACCAGATATTCAGTCCCCAGCCCAACATCTCAGGACACTGTCCCCAAACTGTAAACAGCTATCCGAAATAAAGACTTGAATGCTTGTTGAAAACTGGTACATTTTGCAACTGTATTCATACATGTTCAGCATAATATTTCACCTGACCAGATTGAGAAATCCTCAAAACAAGGATTTGTTTTTAGAGGCTATCTGGATTTTAACCTGCACTTGATAACAAGCAATAAATATTGTGGTTTTTATCTACATTATTACTGGAAAGAAAATGACCTTTAAATAATGCGTGTAATGTATAATGTGCTGTTGACATGGGCATCAACGTTTTATATTCTTAACCATTTCAGGGTAAATATATTTTATAAGTATTTAATCTTACTTTTGTAGTTAAATGTACTTTTAAAAAACTCAATATGCAAAATCTGTTAACATAAAAAAATAAATTGTATGTTGATTCAATTGTACTGGAAACATTTTCCTAGCAAGAAGTTTGATATGAGCAGTTAGAACTACTCTGAATAAGCACTTTTTACTATATATTTGCATTTCTTTTATGTTTCACAGTTTTCCCAAATTTAGAAAGAGAAAGAAACAAAAATTTCCCCTAACAATATCTTTGAAGGTAAATTCTCCTTGCTGGCATAGTCAGGTAACATTTGGTCTCAAGACTTTGTAAAGAAATTGGTTTCTGTAAAGCCCGTGGTGGATACTGTTTATTTTTCATGAACATTTCAATGTAATTACCCTAATTTATAATTGGGGTAAACCATGATGTAGGTAATAAAAATAAGGAGCAGCATTTTATTATTATCCACAATTTCAGTTTACAGAAGTTTTGAAGTAAAATTTTTTCAAGTTCTTTCTACTTCAATAAATAGTATGATGATGTACAAACCTGACCTTGTCCCTTTAACTTCTTAATGGGTATTTTTAAAGCATATTGTCTGATGAATCTAACTGCTCACTTGAGTGCTAGCCTTCTTCATATCCCAGCGTTCCATTCAGGGTTTAACTTGTTTAACTTCAACTTTAAGTAGTTGTTATAAATTTAATTGCTGATAGAATAAAATCAGATTATTTCACTGGTTTTCAAACTATGCTCATTGGGTTTCTGAGGGGTCTCCCAGAGGTGATTGGAAGGACTCCAAGCTACCAGCCTTTACTGTCACCCAGAGCATGACTATATAAGATTGCTGCATGAGGTTTAATTATTTTAAGGGGACAGTTAAAATCTTAAAAACAGTTTGAAAACCACTGGTATAGATAGGTATTTTGAACTGACTTGAGTAGCCTTCTTGAATGTGTTAAATTGTGCTGAAAGTCTGAAAACAGGATGTAGGTGGTGCTACATATGAAATAAGATTTGCGTAACTTGTGCCTGTGTCCTAATTCAGTATTACTGTCTTGTAACCTTTAAATGGAGAGGAGGTAAGAGGGACATTTTTTTTTTTTTTATGTCTGTCTGCATTAAACCTGTGTTCAGGTACTGGGACCTGTCATTATTGGTTTAAAACCTTTCTCATTTGCCTTGGTTTATATTTGCTAAAATACAGTATATTACTCTGCAAGTATGGTTAGATCACACTGAAATTCCAATTGAAAGTAGCCTTGCCTTAAACAAAAAGGTAAAGACTTCTTACAAATACTGATAATGATGCCCGTTTGCAGGGTAAATGTGCTTCCCTGGACTCGGGATTTTAGCTTTGCTTTTTGTCTGCTTTCTTTCCTTCTGAGTGGTGTTTGTTGTAATGTATCTGACAATCATATTCAGTGTAGTAAACATTTGTGTGAGTTTCCACAGGGGTTAGTCATCTCTCCTCCTTTCAAGCAGATCCTGAAGGATAATGTGTTAATTTTTTTCCGGTAATAATAATTTTGGTGGATTCCATGTACTAATTATTAACATTACATGGCAATGTGTGTGGTACCCAAGGTCGTCATCCTGGCCCCTTATTGAAAGAGGCATGGTTGTCAGAGGCTCTTGCCTACTTGGGTAACAGCCAGGCAACAGAGTTAGCAACCGCGGTAGGTTCTACATTTTACAAAATTTGTGTGTCCTTAGGTCTTTCTAATAGTTTCTAATTATAACAGATTTTAAAAGTTAGTTGTATAATTTGACTTTAATGAGGTAGTAGTATTTTTTGGAATACGTTAAAGAAGAAAAAAAGATTTTTTAAAAAGCCAGAGGCTGTATCATTTTTAAGAAAGGATATTTACATTAATAGTGCATTTGTGTTCATATGTGTCCCTGCCGATAAACGGACAGCACTCTGATTTAAAGCCATCTTCTCTGGCTATACCAGCTGGTCACATATTTGTTTCCAAGTGTAGCTAAGTATTTTATGCTGGCCTTTTAGCAGTTTTTATCTGTGCTTACATGTATATAACATGTAAAAATATAATTATTTTTAGTTTATTATATAAAGTAATACCTTTTCCTGAATACTTAGAGGGTTAAAAAAAAAAAGTAACACGTAAATGTGTATAGAGAACTTTAGAACAATATAAAGGCCATTCCTCATGTTTAGGATATCTTTTATCTACGTGCTCTGTCCTTTTCCTCTTCTACCTTCAAATCAGTGCTGACTCTGCATTGATATATTTCTACCAAAAGGGATGGACAAAAAAGAGAAAGGAAGTAAAAAAGCATTGGTTTTTTTTTTAAATAGCTCTGCTTAACAGGTGTGTTACAAGAAGGAATTATAACTCTTAATTTTATGTACACTTGTGCTTTTGTCCCTTTCGTTTTAAATTAGAATTGATGTTATGAATAAAAAAATACTTATTGGTGTAAAAAGTACTTTATGATATAGAGCAGTCCTCCACTTTTTATAGCAAGTCCTTCATTGTTTGCAGTGTCAATTCAGAGTGTTGGTTGCTACCATTTATTGATTATTTTCTATGTCCCAGGCACTGTGCACTTTTATAGATTATCCCATTAAATCCTTACAACATGCTTTTGAAGAAGGTGTTATTAATTAAGTTATAATCAGCCTGAGACTTAACATTGCTATGTTCTTTTATGCTGCAATCATTGGAAAGGCTCTGTGGTATATTTTAGAATTTGATCATTCTCAAAGAAATAATTACCTTCTACAAGTCATCTCCCTCTTAGAAAAATATCTGACTAAAGTCTATGTAAGTAGACACAGGCCAGAACCTGATTACATTAGAAATATTGACATTAACCTTTGTATATTCTATTTTAACAAGTACCTACATCCCCAGGGTGCCTGCCTGGTTATTGTACAGATTTTAAAATCTAGTCTGCCTTGATTTTACTTACAGAGTAAAACTTACAGAGGTTTTTTTTTTTTTTTAAATGTAGTCTGTTATAAGCCTAATGCCATTATGTGTATCATCAGAAGTCTAGGAATCCCCACTTCCCACTTCTGTAAACATCGATTTTTTTTTTTTTTTGGGTCCAGCGGTCCACGTGGGTTGAGTAGGGGAGTGGGGAATAAGGAGGGCGTGGATCTCCAAATCTGTTGCACCCCAGTGGTGAGGGGGGCCGAGGTCAGACCTTGGTGCAGTGATCTATTCTGAAACTAAGTGTGGAAACATCTGTTCTGTGTTCTCCTTTCTACATCAATAGCTATTAATAAAGTCTCTTTTACTTTAAGAAACCTTTAATTTGGCCTTGACTAATTATTTAGAGGATAGGGGCACAAAATCTTATGAATAATGTTTTGAAGGTAATAGTCTTCCATATAACGTAATTTCTCCTTACCTAATATGTGGATCTTGGTCATTCCCTGAATTATTTATTCTGGAGTCGACCTGTTTCTTTCATCTTTTTCCCTAGTTCATTTGTTTAGATTTGATTCCATTTTTTCTTGTACTTATCTTCAAAGCACTATTTATAGGACAACATCATCAATAATCCCTACAAGACTGAATATGTTAGAACTTCCAGCTCTCACTTGTTCCATCGGATGTGTTATGCAAAAGTGATGACGTACCTCGGTAGGAAGAAACTCCGGTTGTGGGAGCTGCACAGTGCCAACTTTGCCTGGGAATCCTCCCCAGTCCAGATCCTGCATGCTTTAGGCTATTTCCATGTCCTCGCCAGAGATAGCCATTTCGTTGTTCATCCAGACTTGAGAATTTAGGCTTTTAATTTGGGAATTTTAAGCTGCTCGCTTCTAAAGAATAAACTTCTAGGAAAATGGTATTAGTTTGGCCATCTCATTTTTCCCTCATCAACAGGAATTTTCTCCATATTTATCACATTCAGATTGCTCCCACAATAGCAAATCTGCACAAATGCTTTTTCTCAACATTCTTCAGAGAAATAGCTACTAAATTTTAGAAACTTCTTTGGGGAAAATGTTTTCCTCACTGTCATTTATTCCATCACAGAGCATTGTCGAGTGCAAGCAGTGAATCAGATGAGCAGCTTTTATTTGTTTTGAAAGGCTTCCTCTTTATCAGTAACAACCTGACAGTGAAAAGATTTTAAAGAGCTCTGACCGTCTCTGGGTAGTCCACTGGGAGAATGAAAGTTCAATCTTTTGGACTCTTTATATTTTGGTTTTATAATGTAGAAAGGAATATGAGAATTATAGGATATAGTGGTGATATTACAGAGTTTAGTACTGTGGTTTTTCATTAATAGTATATATACACCATATATTTAGTATATTTAGTACTTGTTACTATATCTATATATATATAGTACCTCTTACATACCTAGTGTATTATATATAGTGTATATTATATACAAAAATATACAGTATAAGAATTGCATGGAAGGTTTTTTATTTATAGAGACAAATTTTTAAGGAAAGTCATCAATTCTTTATTGTTGCTCTAATTTGACATAGATTTTTGTAGACATGATGGTGTTGGTATTCCAAATTACTGCTATAAAAAAAGTTACTTTGAGTTTGGTGAATTCAGGAAAGGGAAACTAGATACGTTTGTTTCTTCTATAGGCGATGCTTTCTTTGCTTACCTTACAGAAGGTTTTGTGATTCTTTTCAGTAAAAAGTAGTGTGAGTATCTGGTAGCAAAAAATACTGCAGATGCAGCTTGACTTCCTGTTACCTCAGGTACGGAGCCAGCTTGGGAAGATCATGCTCCGTCTGTAAACCTGGCCTGTTCCAGAATGACAGTAGGCAGGATGAGCAGGTGCTTTCTCCAAAGACAGCTTGCAGTATACATGGCGAATTCCACTCAATTTGTTTGAACCCATTTTACCTTTGACTTGTTAAATCTACAAAAAATGATGCAAGTGAACTATTTTTTCCTAATATGAAGCCCATTTGTCTTCTCAGGCCTGCAAATTACATTCTTTTAAAATAGTTTACACTGCCAATGATTTCATCTTAATTTTCTTATCCTCCAGAATAATATTTACAAAGAAAAAAATGAATTTTTAAAAACCATGTCCAGTTCTTTTACTTGTTACAAGTAATAGTGAATCTTGAACACTGTGCTGGGGGAGAGGGCACGGTATGTTGGACACCTGCGGTTCTGCCAGTCAGCTCAACTGTGTAATCTAAATGTGACGTGCTGAACACCTCTTCTGCATGCATTACCCTATTTTAAGATGAGAGAACCAAGTCAGAGGACAATAAACAACTTGCCCGCAGGTGCACAGCCAGTACATGACAGCTGACATTTGGACTCCTGGATGGTGGAATTCCAGTAGCTCCAAACCTCACTGGGCTTCTGTTATGACATGTGGACTTTGTCTTTTATGGGGTATTCAAATACTTACATGGGGAAAATTAGACAACCACTTGTTAAAAACCAAATTAACACTCTTCTTGTTTATTAAGTGAAACAAACCATAGGTTTTTCCCTCCAAAAATTTTTGTGAAAACAGTTTGAACTGCCACTGAACCAGAGCAACTGGCACATCAGAATATTCTCGAAACCAAACCATTATTCCATTTGCTGTGATTGAGTGGATTAAATTGCTTTGTTTTGATGGGGAGATTTTCTGAATGCGTCGGAAATAAATACACTTTTTATAGCAATCAGAGTCAGTAAGGAGTACTTTTCCTTACTTCGTTCACTTTGTTTGAGAGTTCAGCAGAGCCCAGCAGTAAGCATCCACATAGATTTTGTGACTCACAGACACCTAATGAGAATGTTTCTTGGAGATTGACATTTCCCTGTGTGGGACAATCAGAGAGATGGGGTATTCAGAACACCAAGTGCCTGGTATTGTTATTCTTCAGTAGGAAGAGTCAGTTGTAAGGAAGAAGCCCAGTTTTGTAGTATTTGAAAGTTTTTTACTAAATGTTATGGGAGAGTGTGGGTATGGTTTATCTTCCTATTTATACATGTGGAGACACAGTAATAAGTATTTATTTAGATTTGAGGGATTTTGTGTGTGTGTGTGTGTGTGTGTGTGTGTGTGTGTGATAGTGAAGGAAGTTGGAGGAAGAATAGAAATACCATTTACCTCCAAAGTTCAGTTACTTGCAAATATTGTGAAATACCATCAAAACTGCCCTTAGTTATTTCATCTGTCTGTTGCTTGTTTAAATTCTCATTAATCTTTACTTTTTGACCTTAAAATACAATGTCAATTATTTTATGTCTGTGTTTTCTTTTGTACTGATAGAAACCTAAATCATGTCACTTCAGTTCTATATTGCTATAATCATTAGTGTTATCCTTCAGGACAAAAAAGCATGCTGCTAAAAGTCCATCACTTAAAGATATAAGCCATCTTTATGTTCAAACATTATGTTCATAATATTTTTAGCAGTATGATACAGTGGAGGTCCAAATTGGATTAGACTTTTGCATTGAATTCCAAAGTATTGGTTAAGTGTAGCACATACCATATAATCTTGCTAGACTGTTGTGGGTACATTTTTTTTAAACCTGTCTGTCTGTCAGTATCTCACATGGAGGTCATTTCTTAAGTAACACGGGATGACCCGAGAAATTCGTAGTTAGTAATTCTTGAAAACGCCGTATGAGTTACGGTGCTTTAACATGAGTCTACCTCACACCACCGATTCTGTTTGAAAATTGAGCACATAGCAGGTTTACCGAGATAACAGTGAAGCACTTAGTGTGGTTGAATGTGATATGTTGGAATGTTTTTTAGTTGCCTTTTTAGTTGTTAGTCCTCTTATGTTTGTGTGTATCTATGTGTGTCTGTGTGGTTGGTAAATATGAATTGAATAGATGACTTCTTATTTTATGTTTTAGGCCAAGATTGACAGACACCTAAATATTCATGACTTGAGAATATTCTGCAGCTATAAATTTTGAACCATTGATGTGCAAAGCAAGACCTGAAGCCCACTCCGGAAACTAAAGTGAGGCTTGATAAACCTGTAGATTGCCTCACATTTGTCTGTTTACAAAGTAAACTTTACATCCAGGGAAAGAAGAGCACCACCAGCAGAAGACTTTGCAGAACCCTCTAATTTGATGTATTGTTAAGTTTTTTTTAATGTGTGTATGAAATGTAGAAAGATGTAAAAGAAATAAATTAGGAGAGAGACTACTTTGTATTGTACTGCCATTCCGACTGTATTTTTATACTTTTTGGCAGCATTAAATATTTTTATTAAATAGACTATGTTGGTTTGTGTGCCTTATCTCAGGACAGCACTGCTTTAGATCGTGCATGTATCCTTAAGGGTCTTCTCTCACTGCTTTATAACTCACAATTGACATTTCAGTTGAAATCGTTTCAAAACGTTGCTCACTTGCTTTTAAAGATTTTCTTTAGTTACCTCTCAAATAGTCTTCCTGTCAGTATAGGTTAGATGAAAGCACAGAAGAAAAGTTCTAATACTCCTTTTGTTACTTAGAAAAATATTAATATGGATTATGGCATTAAATTATTTATAAATAAGTATAGCAATTCAGTGCAGTTTTTAAAATCACAGCGTTACTCTTGTGTTGGATGTTTGTTGTGTTTTCCTCAAACATTTGCTGTTATAAAAAGACCCAGGGTTCCCTCCTGAGTGAGGCTTTTAGCTTCTTTACCATCAAATTTATCAACCAAGTGATGTGTTTGGGCTGCATATCCATTCAGTTGTCAGGTTCCTGGCAATGTTCTTGTTGTCTAGACACACTCAAGGCTCTGCGTCATGTGAGCATCACCTTAACAGTATAACAGAGTCATAATTGGTTTTGTTTTGCCAACTGTGGAACTTTTATAATACTGTTTATTAAATACATCTGTGTCATCTTTTAAAAATGTAATGACTCTCCTTATGTTCATTTTGCTTTGCTTTCCAGCGTTTCTGATTTATTTTAGGAGTAAGCCAACTCTTGATCCCTAGTAAATCTTTCATAAAGAACGCATGAAATATTCATTATACCATAAAGTAGTGCAGCAGAATAATCCTCCTTTTTAGAAAACGTTTGTTTGAGAGAGAGAGCACAGGCATCCATGTGCGAGCTGGGGAGGGGCAGAGAGACGGAGAGAGAGAATCCCAAGCAGGCTCTGAACTGACATTGAGTTGGGCACTTAGTCGGCTGAGCCAGGTGCCCCAAGATAATTCTCCTTTTGTGTCAACAAGTTATTGAAGGTCATCCACACTCAACTACTTCTGTTTCCTCATTTCCCATATGTTTTCTTTACCCCACGAGTGTCTGCCTTTGTCTTGTGTCACTCCAGAAATGCCCCAGAAAAGTCAGCTTGTATTGTAGCCAAATATAGTTAACTCTCTGGTTCTTACCTTATACGAGTCCTTGACTGTGACATTAAGAACTCCTCCTTTGAAGCTTTCTGCTTAGACTCAGTGAGACCTCTCTCTGCTTTCTTTGCCTCAGTCTTTCTGTCTGACTCTTTGTTTTAATGTGGTGAGAACACTTAATGTGAGATCTACCCTCTTAACAAAATTTTAAGTGTACATTATTGTTGACTAAAGTGTTTCATAGATCTCTAGAGCTTTTTCAATTGGCTTAACTGAAGTTTTATGCTTGTTGAATATAATTCCCACTTCCTCCTGCCTCCCCCCACCCTTGCCACCAGCAATCACCATTCCACTCTTTGATATGATCAGTTAGACTATTTTAGGTACTTGATGTAGTGGAATCATGCAGTGTTTGGTTTTCTATGACTAGCTTGTTTTACTTGGCATAATGCTCTCAAGGTTTATCCATGTATTTGGATATTGCAGAATTTCCCTGTATAAGGCTGAATAGTATTCCATTGTATGCAGACAGTTCACCCTTGAATGACACAGATTAGGAGCACTGACCCGCACACAGTCAAAAATCTGTTGATAACTTTTGACTCCCCCAAATCCTAACTACTAAAAGCCTGCTGTTGACTGGAAGGCTTACCAATAACATAAACAGTTAACACACATCTTATATTGTGTTGTATATTATCGTTACAGTAAGGTAAGCTAGGGGAAAGATAATGTTAGAATCATAAGGAAAATACATTTCAAGTACGGTACTATATTGATACTATAAGTTTATGTTCTTTGTAAGATGAAATTGTTAGTACCTATATCAGTATTGTCTTACATGATTCAAAAACTAGATGTGATACATATTACTAACACTAAAACAAAAATGAAAAGATAATGTGAAAAAATTCATATTTCTTTATAGAAATAATGGTTTCATGCATTGATAACAAAGAAGCAGCAATATGATTGCATTATGGTAACCTAGTGTGATCAGGACAGGACAGTTATTTCTCAGTGGCTTAGTGTAATCAATATGATAGTTGCAAGGTAGCCTAGCATTACAGTAATGAATGAATTGTTATAAAATTTTTATGGCATACCGCATTACAGTCATGTTCATAATACAGTATTGGAAACATTAACATTTGATGTATCTAGGCAACATGGTTCATTTGTCAGTTTTTTCAAATTGTTGCAAATCTCCAAAAAATATTATGGAAAAATACCTGCAAATACATGGATCCCCACAGTTCAAACCTGTGTTGTTCAAGAGTCATGTGTATATGCCACTTTTTCTTTATCCACTCATCTGTTGACGGACTATTAGGTTGTTTCCACATCATGACGTCATGAATAGTGCTGCAGGGAACATGGGAAGGCTACTCTATCTTCAAAATTTTGATTTTGATTCTTTTGGATAAATACCCAGGAGTGAGATTGCTGGATCGTGTGGTAGTTTTATTTTTAATTTTTGAAGGAACCTCCAATCTCCATAGCAGCTGCACCATTTTGCATTCTCACCGTCAGAGCACAGGGGTTCCAATTTCTCCACATTTTCAACACATGTTGTCTTGTTTTTGATAATGCCATTCTGACAGGTATAAGGTGATATCCTGTGTGTGTGTCTGCGTTGTATGTGTGTTCACATTTCCCTGATGATTAGTGAAGATGAGCCTTTTTTTCTCTTCTATCTGTGGGTCATATATATGTCTTCTTTGGAGAAATGTCTATATTCTTCTTTGCCTTTTCAACTGGCTTATTAGTTTTTCTGCTCTTTTAGGAGTTCCTTACAAATTTTGGAGTCTAGCCTTTATCAGATACATGGTTTGCAAATATTTTCTCTCATTTAGGAGGTGGTCTTTACATTTTGTTTCTCTTCTGACTCTTGAATATTGGAGTTCTTTGGGCCTTTGATTTTAATTGTAACACACAACGCTGAATGATCTCATCTTTGCCCAAGTCTTTATCTGATTCCTCTGTGCTGATTATATGCAACTTCTTCCTCTCCTGCTCCAATGTCAGTTCTGAGTTATAAACCATGTACCCAGTTCCATAAATTTCTTAAACTCCAACATTGAATGCTATCTTCCTCCTGTATCTTCTAGTTAATTTGGTGCCACCCACCAGAAACCGGAGATTCATTCTCAATTGGCTAAATTCATTCCAGATGTGGCTCCACATCCAGTCGGTCACAAAGTTCTATTAATCTTTCTTTAAACTTTTGTTACAGATGGGAGCACAGCAGTAGACTCTCGTGCCTCCTGTGGCACGCCTATTTGTGCCAATCCAGTCTGCACAGCCACCCCCAAGAGATTTAAAATAAAGATCTGAGTGTCACCCTCCTCAAAATGATCTAATGACACTATAGAAAAACTTGCCTTCATTTTAAATTCTGAAGCACCAGCGTGCTGTGTGCACCATTTCATCTTCTAGCCGTTTCCTGACTATCCTCCTTTTTTAATTGTTTCTGTTTCTCTCTCAGTTTTACTGAAGAATAATTGGCACGCATCACTGTAAGGTGTACCACATGATGGTTTGATTTGCATATATTGTGAAATGATACCTATGGTAGGTTTAGTTAATATCCACCTTCTTGTATAGATACAATAAACAGAAAAATTCTCCTTGTGCTGAAACCTCTTACGATCTGCTCAACACCTTTCATATGTGTCACCTGAGAGTGTTAACTATAATAATCATGTTGTACATTTTATCCCTAGTACATGTGACTGGAAGTTTGTACCTTTTCCCAGTTCTCCTCTCCCCACACCATCTACCTCTAGTAACCACAAATCTGAGCTCTTTTTTTTGTGAGTTTGCTGTTTTGTTTACACGTATAAGTGGATTCCACATATTAAGTGACATTATACAGTATTTGTGTTTTCTCTGACTTCTTTCACTTAGCATAATGCCTTCAAGGTCCATCCATGCCACGAATGGTAGGATTCCCTGTTACCGTTTTTTTATGAATGAATAATTTTCCACACACATCGCATCATTCTTAACTATCCATCCATTGATGGCCACTGTTTGTTTCCTTGTTTTGCCTATTGTAAATAATGCTGCTATGAATATGGGAGAGAAGCCTTTTTGAGTTTTTGTTTTTGGATATATTCTCAGAAGTGAAATTGCTGGATGACAAGTAGTTCTGTTTTGGTTTTTTTTAATGTTTATTTTTGAGAGACAGACAGAGCATGAGCCGAGGAGGGGCAGGGAGAGAGGGAGACACAGAATCCGAAGCAGGCTCCAGCATCTGAGCTGTCAGCACAGAGCCTGATGCGGGGCTCGAACTCACAAGCTCACAGGCCAGGTCGATTATGACCTGAGCCAAAGTTGGCTGCTTAACAGACTGAGCCACACAGTCGGTTCTTAATTTTGTTAATTTTTTGAGGAGCCTCCATACTGTTTTTCATAGTGGCTGCACCAATTTACATTCCCACCACGAGTGCACCAGTGTCCCCATTCTCCATGTCCATCCTCTTGTCTTTTTGGCCATGGCCATTCTGACAAGCACAAGGTGATATCATGGTGGTTTTAATTTGCATTTCCTTGATGAGTGGTAATATTGAGCACTTTTTCATGTATCTGCTAGTCATTTGTATATCTTCTTTGGAAAAATATTCAGAACCTTTGTCTATTTTTCAGTTGGATTATTTGGATTCTTTAGCTGTTGAGTTGTATGAGGTTCCTCATGTATTTGGATATTAACCCTTTATCAGATGCATAGTTTGCAAATATTTTGTTGCACTTTGTAGATAGTCTTACCACTTGGTTGATGATTTGCTGTGCAGAAGCTTTTTAGTTTGATGGAGTCCCACCTGTTTATTTTTGCTTTTGTTGCTTATGATTTAAGCGTGCCTGCCTGCCCTTAATGGGCACCCTCAGCAGCCACCATGCCAAACCATTTGGATTTAGTGGAGTAATCCTTGCTCATTCATTTGTTGAATGAATATTTACTGAACACTATGTGGTAAGCACTGTACTAGGCCTTTCATATTCAGTGATTGGAGGGAGACTTTGGTTGTGGTCGACTACAGGACTACTGTCTTGTGGGAGAGCTAAAAAAAAAAATAAGCATGTAAATAAGCAAATATGCAGTTAAATCTAGTGATAAAGTGCCATGATGAACAGAGGTATCTGCTTAGATGTGGAGAAATGGGCTTTTCAGACTTGGGAAATCAGAAGCAGTTACTATTCAGGGGTGCGGGCACACTACGCTACTCCCTGAGTCAGGATAGGGCCTTAGAAGAAGTTTGGCTCAAGAAAAGGAGAGGCCAGTTTATGAAGGAATTAGGTTAAAGAAAAGGGCGTAGATTGCTCCTGTGTGTTTTCCTGAGATGGCAAGAGAAGGCCCCAGATTGGAAAGGGCAGTGGCAAGGCAACAGTCAAACCTTTCAGATCTGGTGAGCCACTGCCCTGTGGTCTTTGAGACTCATGTAGCACCTGTGGGTTCTGGCCTTTAAGGGAAGCTCCTCTAAAATAAACTAGATCTGCTGTTGCCTGTTCCATCACCTTAGTGTTGATTAAAGTTTACCTTAATTGAATCAGAGATTTAATGTAACCTAATCGGTCTTTGGATGGATCTCTGCCCAGCAGTTCTTAATGCACCTGAAATGTGCAGCTAATGACAAAATGAGATTGATGTGATAACCCCACCACCACGATTGTACTTTGGACCGAATTTTGGGAAACCCAAGGATGCTCACTCCAGTGACCAGACTCTTCCCAGGTGGAGACCCACTGGTATGTGTCATGAGACATCTGGGTGGCTGAAGGACTCGTTAAGAGCAAACCATACAACAAAATTCACTGACTGATGTCGTACTTCAAATCGCCTGGCCCAGTGAACAGTTTAAGGAAGCCGAGATGGCAGCAAGGCAACCCAGCACACAATTCCCCAGCTTCTCTCAATCGAGGCTGTAGGAATACTTAAGGTCCCCCCACCAAAAGTTGATCAGTCGGTGGGATCAAGGAGGTCCCAGGGACACCCTCTCTGGCTGCCATGCAGTGGCATTCCAAGCAGAAATTGAATAATTACCATTTTAGATGTGGAGGAGAGAATGGAGCTGAGAAATGCAGTAACGTTTCATGTCTTGCAGGGGGAATGGGCCGTGGGGTATACAAGCACATTGCAAGGAGGGGGAGAGAAGTCAGATTCCTTATTATAGTAATTACATTGGCCTGTGTGAATCAGCTTTGCTGTTACAGGTAAGAATGATAAGATCTGTGCTAGAACTCTGTAAGTTGCGCATAAAAAACAAAACAAAGTGAAAGAAGTTGATATTAAAACAAGGAATTGAAACCAATATTATGCCTGGAAAATAATGGCTTCTAAGTAGAAAATTAAAAATTCTTTTTAAAAAACCTTTTTTAATGTTTATTTTTGAAAGAGAGAGAGGGGAACAGAGGATCCAAAGCGGCGGGGCACTGACAGCAGAGAGCTGGACCCAGGGCTCGAACTCATGACCCGTGAGATCAGGACCTGAGCTGAAGTCAGACGCTTAACTAACTGAGCCACCCAGAGGTCCCTGAAAATTAAATATTCTTAATTCAAATGACTGTAAGATGATTCCATTTAAGTGTTAAATCTGATTTCAGTTTAGTTCTGTGTAGAACTTATGGCAGGGACAGGGACCTTTACTCCTTACCAAATATTCTGTTTAGTCTTCATATTTCTGTTCCCTGACCCCACCCTCGCAGCTGCATGGGGCATGTAACTAGTTCTGACTGTGAAATGTGAAAAAGAAGTGAGGAGGGGAAAGCGCACGCACAATTCTCCCGGCCCTTCCCCTGCCCAGGCCACTGAGGCCAGGTTCTGATGGTTTAGTTAAAATTGGCAGAGTCTGCGGGCTTAAGTCCCTAAAAGTGTTATTATCAAACAATTTCTTGCTAGCCTTCAGGGGACGTGTAATGAGAATGAGAAATGAACTGTAGTGTTAAGCCACTGATATTTTGAGATTGCTTTTTAGCCATAACATAGACCACTTAGATACAAAAGGATGGTCACACACTAGCAGTGTTGGGGTTGGAAGGGGAGGTGCATATTTTGTGTATTTATGGAAACTTTGCTTGAGTCTAGGGCTTTTAACCTGAGGAAGAGAGGCTACCTCACTCTTAATAAAAGATTGTTGTAATGCAGCCCCAAGATTCTAGAACATTTCTTTAATTTAGATTTTAGTTAACATACAGTGCAATACTTACTGCAGAAGTAGAATTCAGTGATTCATCACTTACATACTATACCCAGTGCCCATCACCCATTTAGCCAACCACCGACCCACCCACCTCCCTCTGTCAACCCTCAGTTCTCTATCATTAAGAGTCTCTTTTTGGTTTGTTTCCCTCCCCCCCCCTTCTACTACTTTCTACCATTTATATTGATCTATCCAAATTGAGCAAATTCTAAAGTTAAGTTTTTATCTGTCAACTAGGTTTAAAATGTAAAGATGGACTTCCTTCTATAGGGAGATAGAAATTTTAAAAGATATATTAAGTGTGGATATACACAGCAGATGATTACAGAGAGGGAAGAATGTTATGGACATTGTTGAGCAAAAGAAATAATTTGTCTTGGAGGAGGACAAATTATTGGTGTTCATTAGTAAGAATGTGAAGTTGGTGTAAAGGAAAAGCAAGTACCTTGTGAAGAGAACAAACCAAAGCACTGGAGGAAGTGGAACTAGAGGGACCATGGCACCTTTTAGAGGCTAGGAGAGGGGCAGGTGAGAGGGAGTCCTCGTGACCAGGGAGGCTCACTGAGCCTTGGGAGACCATCAGCCAGGAGTGCCCAACCAAGACATGCTGCCATTTCTAGCCTTGGAAACAGCTTTTGGCGCCTGTCTAGGCACGACTCAGTGGGCTGAAAGGGCTATGGCAGCAGGAAGTAAACAGATGTGGGGGGATACTGCACTCCCCCGCGGCCAAGTGAGGAGAAATGGAATCGGGTTTGGATGTGTTGCTTCTCAGAATAATGAGCCTCCAGATGGATCTGTCAGTCACTCCCTGAGAGGAGACCCAAGTTCTCATAACCTTGTCACCCCTCCTCACCCCAAGTGGCCTGTGGAAGTGACAGTAGAATGGGTTTGGACTGTCCCATTATCCATAACAGCCCCAGTGCAGTCAGTTCACCTGGAATATGGAAATCCCTCGGGGTCACAAAATATATCCGTTAAGAAACCTTGTGGCTACTACGAACAGATTGGAGGAAAGAATGGCCTTCATAGGATAGAAATTCAGTTACATGTAGTTCAGGACTGGCTGGGCAACTCAGCCGTGTGCTATCTATTTCTCGACTCTACCATGCATGGGTCTTATTCTCAATGTTCTCTGAAGTCCAAGCTAGCTGCTGGAACTCCAGTGATCACATTCACATCCCGGGAAGCAGTGGCCGCCCTGGCGCCGGCAGCTTGCATAGCAGGCTCCCCTGCAGCTGGCGTCCCACTTCCACCTCCTCTGCCGGAATTTGGCCACTAAGGAAGTGGCCAAGGATGTCTAAATATTTCAGCTGCGTATATTGCTGCTCGGTGTAAATGGAGTTCAGCCACCCCCACACAACCTGGGATAGGCATTAAAAATAAATCCATTGCCGTTTTCTGCTAACATCCAAGCAGGAAGCTGAATGCCTGGTAAATGTGTTTGGTTTGGGGAACAATCATTCAGTACGTTTCTGGGTCCATGTAGCGCAACAGGAAGTGTCTTTACATTTCACTCCTGTGGTGCTCAAGCGATAATTACAGAATGCAAGATTGGAAGAACGGACACGGCACCATTTTGTCCATGAAAGGCTCCATGTTTCTGTATTGAGCTTTCTGTGACTGTTCTTTCTCTAATAGAAACTTGAGGATATCACTACTCTAGCCAGGATTTGGGTGGAGGGTATGGTATGTATGGAAGAATGTATGGTAAGCATAATAATGTAACATTATCAAGATGTGCCAGTGTCTCTTATGAATTGATTCTTGTAGGACCCAGAGATCATTTTTGTAAGCTATATGAAACAAAAGAAATTATTCCCACTGATTTTTTTGTTACTGAAGTATCTGAATAATTCTTAATATTAATTTGCTTGTGTTTGGAATATTCACTTCCACACTCACAACTTTGTGGATGTTTCTGTCCTTGGCAACCTTCAAACTGAAGTTATACAAGGAGAAAGATTCCGAGAAATGTTGTTCTTCATCTGCTTCATTGGAACCTGCCTAAAAGTTTAAAAAAATGAAAAAATTAAAGAGCACCTGGGTGGCTCAGTCAGTTAAGCAGTCGACTTCGGCTCAGGTCATAATCTCTCAATTTGTGGGTTTGAGCCTGGGTCCTGCTCCAGGCTCTGTGCGGACAGCTCAGAGCCTGGAGCCTGTTTCGGATTCTGTGTCTCCCTCTGTATCTCAAAAATAAATAAACGTTAAAAAATGTTTTAAATTAAAAACTTTAAAAAATTAATAAAAAAGAACCTGCCATATGGTCCCTTCTCTGCATCCTTTCTAGTCAGTGCCCTAATGTTAGCACAAGAGGTCCTGGGAGGCAATTCAATCCACATTGTAATTCAGCCATGCTCAGTGAGACTTTTCAGAAATCTTAGCCTTCCCTTGGGTGACTGGGGTGGCTCATTTTGTTAAGTGTCTGACTCTTCATATCTGCTCAAGTCACAATCTCACAGTATGAGACGGAGCACCACATCTGCTCTGTCAGCGCAGAGCCTGCTCGGGATCCTCTATCCTCTCTCTCAAAATAAATAAATAAGCATTAAAAGAAAAAGAAAAAGAAATCTTAGCCCTCCCTGTGGATGTAGATTAGGGTTTTGTTTGGAGCAGCCATAGAGATGTTCAGATTCCTTATGTGGACTTTGAGCTGGGAATTTAAAGCCTTGAGATTCTTATTCTCTTTCTTCCAAGTTCTCCAGCACACTTAGAAAAAAAGCCACCAGCTTCATTATAGTCTTTATTTTTACTAAAATCATCTGTGGCTGCAAGTGCTTGGTCATCTAGAGCCTTGCCTTCTCTAGGTATCTGATTACATGTATCTACAGATGATAATTTGAGTAAATTGTTTTGCCAGAGCATGCCACAGACTGTCGATGTCCCTGTTACCACTGGAGATAGAGTTATTAGTATCTTTAAGTCTAATCAGACCAGACAACCAAATTCAGAAAGCCCAGAATCAACTGAGAGAATTCAGCTTTAAGATTCTGTTCTTTGGGGCGCCTGGTGGCTCAGTCAGTTAAGCAACTTTGGCTCAGATCATGACCTCACACTTTGTGAGTTTGAGCCCGCATAGCATGTCTCTGTGCTGACAGCTCAGAGCCTGAAGCCTACTTCACAGATTCTGTATCTCCCTCTCTCTCTGCCCCTCCCCTGCTCATGCTCTGTCTCTCTTCTTCTCTCTCAAAAATAAACATTTAACAATTTTTAAAAAAAGATTCTGTTCCTGGGGCGCCTGGGTGGCTCAGTCGGTTAGGTGTCCGACTTCAGCTCAGGCCATGATCTCACAGTTCAGGAGTTTGAGCCTCGCATCGGGCTCTGTGCTCACAGCTCAGAGCCTGGAGTCTACTTTGAATTCTGTGATTCCCTCTTTCTCTGTCTCTCCCCTGCTCATGAGCTCTCTCTCAAAAATAAATAAACATTAAAAAAAAAGATTCTGTTCCTCTGGAAGCACCCCACTTCCAGTACCAAATTCTGTCATCAGTCAGGGATCGATCTGAGAAGCAGAACCACTGGGAGGCACATAAGTATAAATGAAACTATTTGTCAAGGAATTCGGCTTCTTGCAACTGTGGAAGCCAGTTAAGCAGGCTCTTTAAAGCTGTTGTCTCAGCATCTGGGCTGGAATCTGAGGTCCACGGGGTGGGTCGTGGTTATATAAAGGGTTGTAAAGTGGGGAAAGCAAAAACAAGTGGGGACCACCAAGCATAAGCTGGACCCATGAGGTTGGGCTGGACGCGGTGACAGCTCTGACAGCCTCTGGTGATATGGGTGTCCTGTAGGAGGAGCTGGCGCCGTCTGTCCAAACCTGACCCAGGGCTTGGCTCAGGGAAGATGAGCTCACCCGCAGGATGAGCCCACTGGTGAGCGGCCATGTGTACAAGCCACATAAGACCTACTGCTTCATGTTTACCCTCCAAATCTCCCATAAGCATGTCTCCTATGGCCACCTTAACTGGAAATGTACAGGGAGGTAAATTCTGGGAAATGTAGTGCAGCCTAGCAAAATTGGACATATTCCAAAGCCACCACATTGCTAATATTTGTATACTAGGATTAGATATCACAAAGGATTTCTGGAACCAGATCAACAAAACTGCTGAAATACACCACTCTCTAGAGAGAATAGAAAGAACTTATTCTGAATCCTTCCTTGCAATGGTATTTACTGTAAGCAATTGTATCCGTAACTGGTCAAGTGCTTCCCCAAACTGCTAACACTGGCATTATGAGTTTGCAAGTCATGCTGCCTTCAATTAAAGCAGATCAATTCCAGAGGAATGGAACAGTATTCTGGCGTGCAGTGCGGTTTGTCTTAGTGACTCTTCTGTTAAATAGTCCTTGCCCTAATGGTCCTCTAATCTGGAGGAAAGAAGAAATTCAGCTTTTAATGGTCTAATAACTTGCCCCTATTGGTTAACTAACCCCCTATCTTGCGTTTCCCAGAAACCAAATCTAAATGACTTGTAAACTAGAAAACTGCAGATAGGTAGGTCAAGAATATATAAAGGTGCATGCATACACACACACACACACACACACACACACACACACACACACGAGCCTGCACATGTACATGCATAAACCACATCCACATAATTGGTTTTGTTGTTAGTACAAATTCACAGATCACAGTTTAGGTATAGAGAACTGTTAATATTTTCCTATAATCGAACTTAATTTTTGCCTCCAGCGTCCAATCTGCTTGATGAGCAGAAGAGCAAGGTACTCTCTTCCAGGTAAATGTGGTCAGTGGAGGCAGGTAAAGGTGCAAACCCGAGATTCTGCCCCTCCTTCTCTCTGCAGAGGCCTCCGAGTTCTCACCTGCATCTCGGCACAGAGTGGGGGGAAGGGTGGGCCCATGGTACAGGCACACCTCCTGCACAATCTCCAGTTTGAGCGGCTGGGGGCACATGGCTGGTGCCACGGTCCTGAGGCCCCTGCAGCCCTCTTTTAGCCTTTCAGGAAGCTTGAGGATGGGGAGGGAGGCGCAGGGGGGCCATCTCACACTGCTGCCTGTTACATCTGTCCTGTGAGACCAAGGACATCTCGGGGGCTGGCAGTCCCCCAGGCTGTACACTGAAAAGGGGGCCAAGGCCTCTCCTCCCTCAGACTCTCTCTGGGGTTTCTCTTGTTCCTTGCCCATAGTCTACAAAACAAGCCACAGACAGTGGCTGGGAACAACAGACATTACTTTCTCGCAGTTCTGGAGGATAGAAGCTGATGATCAAGATGCCTGGGAATTCACTTTCTGACTAGAGCTCTCCCGGTGGCTGGGAGACTTCCGCCTTCTCTTTGTGCCCTCACATGGCCTTTCCTTGGTGCCTGTGCGTAGACAGAGCAAGCTTTCTGGAATCTCTCCCTCTTCTTGCAAGGACACCAGCTCTGTTGGATTAGGGCCTCACTCTAATGACCTTGTCTAACCTTAAGTGTCTCCTTAAAGGCTCTGTCTCCAAAAACAGTCACATTGGAGTTAGGCTTCAGCATGTGAATTTTAGGAGGGGACACAATTCAGTCTGTAACACCCCATTCTTGGCTCTAATGGGAAGCAGGGTGCAGGATGTTTCCTGAGAGACAAATATTTTCTCCTCGAATGTTTTATCTCTTTTTGAAGACATTTGACTGTATAAGCTCTTTGCTTTAATCCCTTTGTATCCTTAGCCTTTTGGCCCTCAAAACCTCGATTCCTTTCTCAAAAGGTGGACTCCTTTCTGGGGGTCTGGGAATGTTTCCTATCTTACCGATGGAGAGGGTTACACGGGAGTTCACATACTTAATACTTAAGCTGTAAACTTAAGATTTGTGTACTTCATTATCTGTAGGTTACTACTCAATTTTATTTTATTTTTTAAAGAAGCCCAACTCTTATTAGCAAAACCACTTGCTTTCATGATGACTCTGGGGGTTTCAGGAACCTACACAACATCAATTTTAAGTCCAACATTAAGCACGGGCCCTCTCTTGCTGTGTTCCTCTCAGGATAATCCTTCCTGAGACTGAAGAATTGGATTTGGATGTGTCAGACTGAAGGAGGAGACGGTCACTGTGTGACTTGCAGAAGGACTGGGGGAGCGTCCCTTCGTATCTACAGAGCAGTAGTAGGAGCCGTGTCTTTGACTGAATCCACCAAGAAGAAAAACTCAAATATCTATCTATCTATCTATCTATTTGGTATATATGTTTATTTATATTTTAGGTATATTAATATTTATATTTTATACTTAAAAAATTTTTTATTTCTGAGAGACAGAGAGAGACAGACCATGAGCTGGGAAGGGGCAGGGAGAGAGGGAGACACAGAACCCGAAGCAGGCTCCAGGCTCTGAGCTGTCAGCACAGAGCCCGACGCGGGACTCAAACCCACGAACCATGAGATCATGCCCTGAGCCAAAGTCGGCCCCTTAACCGACTGAACCACCCAGGCGCCCCTTAAAATTTATATTTAAATACCTACTTATGTTTTACCACGACCATGTATTACATAAAAAGTAACATTTACCCCGTTAAATAATACTTCAAACAGTCTGCTAAAAATGACATGGAAGATGTCCATGACATATTGTGAATCCAAAAGCGAAAATTCAGTAACAGTGGGTGTAGTAAGGTGTTGCTCGCTCACACATACGGGTAGCTGGAAAGAATCACTCCAAACTGTAGGCCTGGGACTGAGATGGCATTGGGGCTTTATCCCTTTTGTTTCTACATGTCTTTTTTGTTCGTAACGAAAGCTAGCCTATGTTACTTTTATAATGAAAGCTTCTTCTGAACAAAATATTTTGCAGTGGGAGTAATTCTGGGTTTGACCTTTTCCTATTGAGTAATGCGTAATTTCATTAAGAATTTTAAGCTACATTTTTGTGGCTGATTCAAACCCTTTACACTGAGGGGAATTCCGGTAGGGATGTAATGCATGGGAGGTGATACCAGGAAGCCAAAGCGTGTGTTCACAGAGAACATGCCTTGTAGTCACTCAGGTCTCAGCTGGAGCAAAGCCGGGGCAGTTCAGACTTCCCTTTTTTAAGGAAGTCTGTGGGGTCCCCCTGGCCCCGCCCATTTTCAAGAAATCTGAAGCAGTAGAAGTTTTAGACCAGATTATTTTAAAGACTTGGCTAGGATTTAAAGATAATGAGAAAAAAGGACAACAGTGATAAGTCTTATAATGATAAAATACCATTTCACAGAGAATTTCTTATACCAGATATAGGCTATGGTGGCAGACACAGGCATTTTAAAGGAAAACTAATGAAATCTTTATAGGATGTAGAGCAGATTTTTCGAAGAAAAGATATTATCTATCCTGATGCCTTGCCTCAGAATTATTGATATTGAGGCTATTTCATGGTGTTTTATATTTTCATTATCCTTTCTCATTGCTGTCAATCTATATTTGTGCATTCGGAAGCCTAGAGTGCAGGAACCTGCACTAATAGGTTTCTGGGCGAACACAAAAGGACATATGCAGGGGTGCTTGGGCGGCTCAGTCGGTTAAGTGTCTGACTTTAGCTTAAGTCATGATCTCATGGTTTGTGGGTTTGAGCCCCACATCAGGCTCTGTGCTGACAGCTCCAAGCTTGGAGCCTGCTTCAGATTCTGTCTTCAGCTCTCTCTGCCCCTCCCCTGCTCACGCTCTGTCTCTCAAAAATAATTAAAATGTTTAAAAAACATTTTTTAAAAAAGGACCTGTGCAATTCATTTTACCAACACACATTCTGGAGTGCAGTGCTAGCAGAAAGAAGAATGAGCAGCTGATCTGGTATCTTCTGTTCTCTTGTAATTTGATACAATTTTTGTAGTTTGTTAAAATGGCCAATAATAACATTTCTAGCTCCATCTAAATTTGAGGAGAAACTTAGCATACCCCCCAAAGACTTATTAGCATAGAATAGTTTTTAGCCGAGATGAGGTTGTGAGACGGTTTTGTGGAACTTCAAAGCATAGAAGAAAAGGTTTTCCTTGATGGAAAGAGGACAGTCCTCATCTTCTATGAATATAACTGCATGTCAGGTCTCCTGACCTCAAATACCATTATTTCTTTTTTTT
>NC_043713.1:59998246-60008657 GCF_006229205.1 Suricata suricatta | reverse complement strand
CTCAAGGTCCATCCACTTTCCTACAAAGGGCCATATGTCATTCCCTCTCATTGCCATGTAGTACTCCATCGTGAATATATACCACATCTTCTTGATCCACTCATCAGGTGATGGACATTTAGGCTTGTTCCATGTTTTGGCTATGGTTGACGTTGCTGCTGTGAACATTGGGGGTACATGTGCTCCTATGCATCAGCATTTCTGTCTCTCCTGGGTAAATCCCTAGCAGTGCTATTCCTGGGTCTTAAGGGAGTTCTAGGGATAGTTTTTTGAGGAACCTCCACACTGTTTTCCAGAGCGGCTGCACCAGTTTACATTCCCACCAAGAGTGTAGGAGGGTGCCCGTCTCTCCACACCCTCGCCAGCATCTTTAGTCTCTTGATTTGTTCATTTTAGCCACTCTGACTGGCGTGAGGTGGTATCTCAGTGTGGTTTTGATTTGTGTTTCCCTGATGATGAGTGATGTTGAACATCGTTTCATGTGCCTGTAGGCCATCTGGATGTCCTCTTTGGAGAAGTGTCTGTTCATGTCTTCTGCCCATGTCTCCACTGGGTTATTTGTTTTGTGGGTGTGGAGTTTGGTGAGTTTTAAGGATTCCAATTTCAACACCCTTGTCAACACTTGTTATGTTCTGCTTTATTTTTTTTAAGGTAGCCATCCTATGTGTGGGTGTGAGGCAGCATCTCCTCATAGTTCTTATCTGCATTTTCCCTAATGATTAATGGTCACTTGTCCATCATTTTTGGAAGAATGTCTATTCAGGTTCTTTGTTCACATTTTAAATTGGGTTGTTTGGTTTTTTTGTTGCTGAGTTTTAGGAGATTTCTATATATTCTGAATATTAAGCCATTATCAAATATATGAATTGTAAAGATTTTCTCTCATTTCATGGTTAACCTTTCCACTGTGCTACCACTGTCTTTTGATGTACAATTCTTTTTAATCTTCATGAAGTCCAATTTGCCTATTTTAAATTTTGTTGCCCGTGCCTTTAGTGTCATATTTAAGAAATTGTGTGAAATCCAATGTCATGAAACTTTGTCTTATGTTTTTATCTACAAGCTTTATAGTTTGAGTTCTAAATTTGACCCACTTTGAAATACTTTTTATATATGGTGTTAGTCAAGGTTCCAAATTCATTTCTTCACATATGGATATTTAGTCTTCACTTTTTGTTAAAACAACAACAACAACAACTGTCCTTTCCCCCATTGCTTAGTCTAAGCATCCTTGTCAAAATTCACTTGTCCATGTATGCAAACTTTTACTTCAGAGACCTCTGTTCTATTCCGCTGGCCTATACATCTCTCCTAGACCAGTGTCACACTCTTTTAATTACTGTAGCTTTGTAGTAAGTTTGGAAATCATGAAGTGTAAGACCTCCATCTATGTTCTTCTTTTTCATGATTGTTTTGGCTATTTAAGGTCCCTTGTGATTCCATATGAATTTTATATATGAAGTTTTATATTTTTTGCAAAAATCATCCTTGAGATTTTGATAGGGATTGAATTGACTCTATAGATTGCTTTGAGTAGTATTGACATTCTAACAGTATTAAAGTCTTCCAATCCATGAACATGAGATGTCTTTCCATTTATCTCTTACTAAATTTTTCACCAATGTTTATAGTGTTCAGTGTACAAATCTTTCATCTCCTTAAGTTTATACCTAAGCATGTTATTATCTTTGATGCTAATGTAAGCATTCTTAACTTCCTTAAAGAAATTTTCATTATTCATGCATAGAAATGCACCTGGTTTTGTATGTTGGACCCTGCTCCTTTGCTGCATTTGTTAGTTCTAACAATTTTTGTGCTGTCTTTAGAGTTTTGTACATATAAGACCATATCATTTGCAAACAGATAATTTTACTTCTTTCTTTTTAATTTGGGTAACTTTCATTTCTTTTTCTTAATATCTTTAAATTTTTTAAGTGTTTATTTTTGAGAGAAGGAGAGAGAACGTGAGTGAAGGAGGAGCAGAGAGAGAGGGAGACACAATCTGAAACAGGCTCCAGGCTCTGAGCTGTTAGCACAGAGCCCGATGCGGGACTTAAACTCATGAACTGTGAGATCATGACCTGAGCCGAAGCCGGACGCTTAACTGACTGAACCACCCAGGTGCCCTCCTTTCTCTTCTTACCTAATTGCTCTGGCTAGAACATGCACTACTCTATTAAATAGAAGTGGTGAGAGCTGATGTGCTTGTCTTTTTCCTGCTCTTAAAAAAAAGCTTTTAGTCTTTTATTATTGAGTATGATGTTTGCTGTGAGTTTTTCATATATAGCTTTTATTAGTTGAGGTAGTTTCCTTCTATTCCTAGTTTGCTGAGTATTTTAATCATGAAAGGATGTTGAATTTTGTCAAATGCTTTTACTGCATCAGTTGAAATGATCATGTGGTTACTGTTCTTTATTCTGTTTATGTGATGTATTACATCAATTGATTTTCTTAGGTTGAACCATCTTTGCATTCAAGGAAAGAAAATCCTATTTTGTCATGGCATATAATCCTTTTAATATGCTGCTGAATTCTGTTTGTTATTTTGTATTTTGTTGAGGATTTTCATAACATTTTCATCAATGTTCGTTAGGGATATTGGTCTTTAGTTTTTTGTGTGTGTCTTCTGGCTTCGGTACAGGATAATGCTACCTTCATAGAATGAATTAGGAAGTTGTTCCCTTCTCTTTACTTTTTTGTAAAAGTTAGAGAAAGACTCGAGTTTGTTCTTCTTTAATGTTTCGTAGAAGTCACCAGTGAAGCCATTACATGCAGGGTTTCGTTTTGCATGTGTGTGCGTGTATGTATTTCATTAGAGATACTTAATTACTAATTCTATCTCCCTACTAGTTAAACATCTATTTCTATTAAGATTTTCTATGTCTTCAAACTTAGTCTGACAGGATTTGTGTTTCTAGGAATTTGCCCATTTCACCTAGGTTCAACAATTTGAATTACAATTGAATACAATTGTTCATGGCACTCTCTTATGATCCCTTTTATTTTTCAGAATTGATGTTAATATCTCCACTTTCTTTTCCCTTTTTTTAATTAATTTTTTAAATATTTATTTATTTTTGAGACAAAGAAAGAGTGTGAGCGAGAGGCAGAGAGAAAGGAAGACAGAAAATCTGAAGCAGGCTCCAGACTCTGAGCTGTCAGCACAGAGCCCAATGCAGGGCTCGAACCCACAAACTGTGAGATCATGACCTGAGCTGAAGTCAGACACTTATCTGACTGAGCCACCCAGGCACCCCTCCCCCTACTTTCTTTTCTGACCTTAGTGATTTGAGTCTTCTTTTCTTAGTCCATCTAGCTAAAGGTTTTTCAATGTTGTTGATCTTTTAGAAGAACCAACGTGCAGCGGCAGTGAAGTGAAACTTCACTGATTTTCTCTGTTGTTTTTTATTCTCAACTTTGTTTATCTCTGCTCTAATCTTTATTATTTCCTTCTTTCTTCTGGTAGTTTTAGGTTTAATTCTTCTTTTTCTATTACCTGGATACATTTGCTCATATGACAACTTTCATCTTTTTTAACACAAGCATTTGGAGCAACATATTTCCCCCTCAGCACTGCTGTGCCCCATTAGTTGTAGGTTATATGTTTTAATTTATTTCTATTTATTTTCTAAATTTTCTTGTGATTTATTCTTTGATCTATTGGTTGTTTAAAATGTGTTATTTAAATTCCTCAATCTGTGAACTTTCCAATTTTCTTTCTGTAATTGATTTCTAACTTTATCCCATTGTGATCAGACAAGATACTATATACATTATTTGTCTTTTTAAATCCATTGAGATTAATTTGTGACACAAAAAATGGTCTGTCCTGGAAAATGTCCGATGGGCCTGTGAAACAAACATGTACTCTATTTTTCCTGTTAGGCAGAGTGTTCTACATAGGTCTGTTAGACCTGGTTGTGTAATGGTGTTAAATCCTCTGTTCTCTTATTTCATGTCTGCTTGTTCTATCTTCTGAGAATGAAATATTGAAGTCTACAACAATTATTTTAGAACTGTGTATTTTTCCTTTCAAATGTTAATTTTTGTTTCACATATTTTGATGGTCTGTCATTAAGGTGTAATTGTTTAGAATTGTTTTATCTTCCTGCTGTATTGAAGCTTTCATCAAGATATAATGTCCTTCTTTGTCTCTTACAGCTTTTAAACTTTTTAAAAATGTTTTTTACTTATTTTTGAGAGACAGCGCGAGCAGGGGAGGGTGAGAGGGAGAGGGAGACACAGCATCTGAAGACAGGCTCCAGGCTCTGAGCTAGCTGTCAGCACAAAGCCCAATGGGGACTCGAACCCACGAACCACGAGATCATGACCTGAGCCCAAGCCGAACGTTCAACCGACTGAGCCACCCAGGCACCCCTCTTGTAAGTTTTTAAAATTTAAAGTCTATGTTGTCTGATATTAGTATAGTCACCCCTGCTGTCTTTTGATTATTGCTCCTGGCACATGTGCATGGCTGCCTGCTACATGCTGGGTCATGAGTAGCTGTTATTGTGCTACGAGCTGAAATTGATTGAAATTAAACACAATTAACCGGGGCGCCTGGGTGGCTCAGTCGGTTAAGCGTCCGGTTTGGGCTCAGGTCATGATCACACGTTCGTGTGTTCAAGCCCCGAGTCAGGCTCTGTGCTGACGGCTCGGAGCCTGGAGCCTGCTTCAGATTCTGTGTCTCCCTCTCTCTCTGCCCCTCCCCGCTCATGCTCTGCCTCTCTCTGTCTCAAAAATAAATAAAACACTAAAAAAAAAGAAAAGTTTAAACACAATTAACCATCCAAGTCTTCCAGGCGAAGTTTAAGCCTTCAATACAGTCTAGAGTTCCAGAACAGTTTTTTATCAGACATATTTTACTAGTGCAATTGTTGTCTACATAGGGAGAAAGATTCCTGGTGCTTCCTACTCCACCATCTTTCCAGAATCCTTTTACCCTTCACTTAAAAAACAAACGTTTATTTATTTTGAGAGAAAGTGACAGAGTACCAAGGAGGGGCAGAGAGACAGGGAGAGAATCCCAAGCAGGCTATATGCTATCAATGTAGAGCCCGATGCAGAACTCAGTGTGATGAATTGTGAAATTATGACCCAAGCCGAAATCCAGAGTTGGACACTTAACCTACTGAACACCCAGGAACCCCTCCCCTTCACTGTTGAAGGATAATTTAACACGTTACAGTATTCTAATAGGTATATTTTTTCTCTCTCAATACTTTAAATTTCATTCCACCCTTTTCTTACTTGTATGCTTTCTAAGGTGACACCATATGTAACTCTTATATTTGCTTCTTTATAAGTAAGGTGCTTTTCCTCCTCTGGGTTCTTTAAGGATTTTTCCTTTGTTTTAAAGTTTACTTATTTTGAGAGAGAGAGAGAGCAAGCAGGGGAGGGGCAGAGAGAGAGGGGGAGAGAGAATGCAAGCAGACTCTGCACTGACAGTGTGCAGCCCAATGTGGGGCTTGATCCCACAAACTGAACCGAAATCAAGAGTAGGGCTGAGCCACCCAGGTGCGCCCCAACGATCTTCTCTATATCTTAGATTTTCTGTAGTTTGAAAATGATATGCCTGGGTGTAGTGGGGGTTTTTATTGTTTTGTTCATTTGTTTGTTTGGGCATTGACCATACTTGGTGTTTTCTGAGCTTCCTGGATCTATAGTTTGGTATCTAACATTAATTTGAGGGGAAATTCTCATGTATCATTGCTTAAATTGTTTTTTCTGGTCCCTTCTCTATTTTTTTTCCTTCTGGTATTCACAGTGTGCCTACGTTACACCTTTCCTGTTGTCCCACAGTTATTGGACATTCTGTTTTGTTTTGTTTTATTGGGCTTTTTTTCCCGTCATTTTTTTCTCTTTGCTTTTCAGTTTGGGAAGTTTCTATTGACATATTCATGAGCTTGCAAATTCTTCCCTCAGCTGTTTCTAGTCTACTAATGAGCTCATCAAAAGCATTCTTCATTTTGCTTATAGTGTTGTTGGTCTTTAGTTTCTTTTTGGGTTTTTCTTAGAATTTCCAACACTACTTATGTTGCCCATCTGTTCTTGAATGCAGTCTACTTTTTCCATTAGGGCCCTTATCATATTAATTAGAGTTAGTTTTTTTTATTATTATTTTAGAGAGTGTGGAAGAGAGGGGTAGAGAGAGAGTGAGAGAGAGAGAATCTTAAGCATGGGGCCCGAGGCAGGACTCCATCCCACGACCCTCGGATCATGACCTGAGCCAAAATTAGGAGCCAGATGCTTAACCGACTGAGCCACTCAGGCACCCTTAGAGTTGTTTTAAATTCCTAGTCTGATAATTCAAGCATACTTGCCATATCTGCTCCTAATGCTTGCTTTGTCTCCTCAAATTGTTTTTTGTAATAATTTATTAAAAAGTTAGCTAATATACAGTGTATACAGTATAGTCTTGGATTTGGGAGTAGATTTCCATGATTCATCACTTATGTACAACACCCAGTGCTCCTCCCAACAAGTGCCCTCCTCAGCGCCCATCACCCATTTTCCCTGCCTCCCCACCCCCATCAACCCTCAGGTTGTTCTCTGTATTTAAGAGTCTCTTATGGTTTGCCTCCCTCTGTGTTTGTAATTTATTTTTCCTTCCATTCTTCTATGGTCTTCTGTTAAGTTTCTCAAATTCCACATATGAGTGAAAACACATGATATCTGTCTTTTTCTGACTGACATATTTCACTTAGTCTAATATTCTCCAGTTGCATCCACGTTGTTGCAAATGGCAAGATTTCATTATTTTTCATCAGCAAATAGTACTCTGTTGTATATATAAACCACATCTTCTTTATCCATTCATCAGTCGATGGACATTTGGGCTCTTTCCATAATTTGGCTATTGTTGATAGCACCGCTATAAACTTCAAATTGTGTTTTTTGCTGTCGATATGTCTTCTTTCTTTGTAACAATATATGGTATACCGAGTAAAAGGAACTGCTACCAATAGGTCTTTAGTAATATGGTGGGAGGGTGTGGGGGGAAGGAAGGCATTCTGTGGACTTGTGATTGTTTCTCAGTATTTAAAAACATTTTTAAAAATATTTATTTATGTTGTTTTTAGCGCCTATTTATTTTTGAGAGAGAGAGAGAGACAGAGACAGAGTGTGAGCAGGGGAGGGGCAGAGAGAGAGGGAGACACAGAATTGGAAGCAGGCTCCAGCACAGAGCCTGATATGGGACTCGAACCCATGAACCATGAGCTGACCTGAACCGAAGTCACATGCTTAACCAGCTGAGCCACCCAGGCGCCCTTGTGTCTCAGTCTTTGAGCCCCTGGACTGATCTTCCAACTGCTTCTCATTCGCCCACCTCCACCTCTACCACCTCACCCAGAACTGGGTGGCTAGAGGGGACTGAAATTGGATATTTTTTTCTCCCAGGTAGTTTAAGCTCTGCTAAAATGCCAGCAGCTTTGGCTCTGGCAAATAGTTTCTCCTGAGAACAGACTTCCTTAAGAAGACTGGAATGCTCTGGTGAATTTCAGAATGACTACTTTTCCCTTCCCTCTGTTAGGAACAAGAGGATGTTTTTCTCCAGTATTCACTGTGAGCAACAGGTCAGGTAGAACTCCCGGTGGTGAAGCTAACAGAAGGCTCTCCCTATGACTCCGTCTGAAGTGTTTAACTCTCAGACTTGCCCACAGTGAGCCTCCAGCACGTTTTTAATTATAATTGAGGTTCTCCTACCCTGGCACTGATTCTTCCAGGGTTTTCTGCACTTGGGATTCTGTTCTGGTAACTTGTGATTCTCTTTATCTGCCTAATTTTGAGAGCAGAGGTTGGCAGTGTGACCCTACTTCTCTGACGGATCTAAGGGTTGGTTACTTTTTAGCTTGTTCAACTTTTGACTTGTTAGAACACAGTGACAACCTTCCAGCTCCTTACATGCTGGGCCAGAAATCATAAGTCCCTTTTGCTTTTTCCACTTAAATATTTTGTGAATTTTAGTGTCAATGATAAAACCAAGGAAGAAAACCCTGCTAAAAGTTTTACATGTTCCTTCAACTAAGTCCTTGATGACTCCATTCCAATATTATTTTTCCAGATTTCTTTAAGGAGCTTGGACTGCAGTTATTGCTAATGAAAGGGCATTGTCAGCGGAGAACGCTCTGCGAAAATGAGGCTTTCCAAAATTGGAGACAACTGAAGTGTGTGTCAAAAGGGGCTTGGATTAAATGAGCTGTTATATATGAATAATGCAATAGTGAATATTGACACGGGACAGTGTTCATGACATATTGCTTAGTCAAAAAGAATAACAAATTGTCCTAAAGTACATATGATATCATTCAATTTTTGTGTAAATAAATAAGAAGTACACACATTCACTCATACTGAGAAATGTAGAAGTCATTTTTATTATTCCTGTTAAAGAGCTGAAAGGAAAGACCTCAAAATGTTAGCAATGCTTTCCTCTGTTGTGAGGACTTGTGGGGGCGGCCTGGGGGGTGAGGTGAGGAGAGGTAGGAACTTTTCCCAATAAATATATACACTACTGATAATGTATCCATGTTATTATTCAATTTTGTTTGACTTAAATGGAACCAGAGATAATCTTTTGCATTAAAGTAAGCTTCCTGGGCCTTATAAATCTAATATAAAATAAATAACTAAGGAACTCAGTGACAAATACAAAATCCAGGGAAAGAATCTTCTACTTATCAAGGCCTAAGAATAGACTCATGTAGTCTTACTATCACGGAGGACATTTGTGTATTTGAGAACAAACCATTTCATATTCAGTTTCACGATTGGACACATTTTTCCTGATCCTGAAACCAAATATCTGGGTTATGTGTACCTACCCTCTCTTACCAGGCTCCAGGGGTGACATGACATTAACTCCTTTCCAAGCAGCTAAGCAAATAAATTGTAAAACCAACATGCTTTGTATTTTAAAAGTTATAAAAAATCTGTAAACTTTCTTGTTGTTTTTTTTAATGTTTATTCAGTTTTGAGAGCAGGGCGAGAGCAAGAGGGCATGAATGGGGGAGAGTCAGAGAGAAGGAGACAGAGGATCTGAAGCAGGCTCTGTGCTGACAGTAGAAAGCTTGATGTGGGGCTCCAAGTCGTGAACCCCGAGATCATGACCTTAACTGAAGTCAGACGCTTTACCAACTGAGCCACCCAGGTTCCCCAGAAATTTCTTGTTGTCCTTTTAAAAAATCTTTTTAATATTTATTTATTTTTGAGAGAAAGAGGCACAGAGTGTGAACAGGGGAGGCTCAGAGAGAGACAGAGACACAGAATTAAAAGCAGGCTCCAGGCTCTGAGCTGTCAGCACAGGGCCCAACAATGGGCTCGAACTCCAAGCGTGAGATCATGACCTGAAGTCGGCTGCTTAACCGACTGAGCCACCCACGTGCCCCAGAGCTTTTTTGTGTTAAAACACTGATATGGGGGTGCCTGGGTGGCTTAGTTGGTTGAGTGTGTGACATTGGCTTAGGTCATGATCTCATGGTTCATGCGTTCAAGCTCCACATCAGGCTCTCTGGTGTCAGCACAGAGCCTGTTTTGGATCTTCTGTTCCCATCTCTCTGTGCTCCTCCCCTACACAGGCTTGCTTTCCTTCTCTCTCTCTCTCAAATAAATAAATAAATAAATAAATAAATAAATAAATAAATATTAAAAATTGTTAAAAATTAAAACACTGATATGAAGTGTATTCAGAGATTACCCTTGTGGTACCCCTGTTGTAAGTCTCTAGTCCTCTATTAAGCCCTCAGTTTACATCTTATTTAAATACTTCTGGGGACAACTTTAAAGTTCCTTCAGGGTCTTTATTTATTTATTTATTTATTTATTTATTTATTTTCAACTTCATATGTAGTTTATTGTCAAATTGGTTTCCTTATAACACCCAGTGCTCTTTCCCACAAGTGCTCTCCTCCATGACCATCACGCCCTTCCCTCTCCCCCTTCAGCCCTCAGTTCGTTTTCAGTATTCAAGAGTCTCTCATGATTTGCCTCCCTCCCTCTCCCTAATTCTTCCCCCCGTCTTCACCTTCCCATGGTCCTCTGTTAAGTTTCTCCTGTTAGACATATGAGTGAAAACGTGGTATCTGTCCTTCTTTGCCCGACTTATTTCACTTAGCATGACACCCTTGAGGTCCATCCACTTTGCTGCAAATGGCCAGATTTTTCTTTCTCATTGCCATGTAGTACTCCTCGTGTATATATACCACATCTTCTTAATCCATTCATCAGGTGATGGACATTTAGGCTCTTTCCATGATTTGGCTATTGTTGACAGTGCCGCCATGAACATTGGGGTACATGTGCTCCGATGCATCAGCATTTCTCTATCTCTTGGGTAAATCCCTAGCCGTGCTATTGCTGGGTCATAGAGGAGTTCTATGGATAGTTTTTTGAGGAACCTCCACACTGTTTT
>NC_043713.1:59915304-59998146 GCF_006229205.1 Suricata suricatta | reverse complement strand
AGAGCGGCTGCACCAGTTTACATTCCCACCAAGAGTGTGGGAGGGTGCCCATCTCTCCACACCCTCGCCAGCATCTATAGTCTCTTGCTTTGTTCATTTTAGCCACTCTGACTGGCGTGAGGTGGTATCTCAGTGTGGTTTTGATTTGTATTTCCCTGATGATGAGTGATGCTGAGCATCGTTTCATGTGTCTGTTGGCCATCTGGATGTCCTCTTTGGAGAAGTGTCTGTTCATGTCCTTCAGGATCTTTAAATACAGTCAGGAATGGCCACCTGGGACAGCCTGGCCAAATAGGTCCAGGTGGATGTGCAGAACCTCTGAGGTAATGAGTACTGGAGGTTGAATAATGTCCACCCCAAATCGTGTTCTTGCCAGAATGTTAACTAAAAGTAGGGTCACCGCAGATGTTATTAGTTAAGTGAAGGTTGAAGTCATACTGGAATAGATGGGCCCTTAATCCAGTATGACTGGTGTCCTTATAAAAAGAGGGGAAAAGACACAGAGAAACAGACGCACAGGGTGAGGGCCATGTGATGGCAGAGACAGAGATTGGAGTGATGATGCTATGCACTGAGGCCTGCAGGCCACCACCACAGACTGGAAAAAGCAGGGGAAGGCCCTCCTCTAGAGCTTTAAGAGCGAGCATGACCCCACTCACACCTTGATTTTGAACTTCTGCCCCCACAGTTGTGAGGAAATACATTTTGGTTGTTTGAAGCCATCCAGTTTGTGGTCATTTGTTTTACCAGCTCTAGAAAACAAATGTGTAATGTCTGTTTTTTCTCATTGAAAAATTATTACTAGAGCTACATAAGACATGTCATAATTTTAGCAGAATTTCCTATAGAAATGATACAATAGCATTTTATAAGGAAATTATTTTTGAAAATAATTGTCTGCATTTTTTTAACTTATAAAAATTTTGAGTACAGAGAAAATAGGGAGAATTGCATAAATATATGCCCATCAACTAGATTTAAGAATTATTTTTCCTGGGGCGCCTGGGTGGTTCAGTTGGTTGAGCATCCGACTCTTGATTTGGGGTCAGGTCATGATCCCAGGGTCCCAGGGTCAGGGGATTGAGCCCCTCACCAGGGCTCCGTGCTGGGTGTGGAGTCTGCTTAAGAGTCTCTTTCTCTCCCACTGCCCCTTTTGGCCAGTAGCACATCCTCTCTCTTTCCCCAAAAATAAAAAAAATTAAAAAGTGTTTTAAAAAAATTGTTTCCCATATTTGCTGTGTCTGTTGTTTGTGAAGTATTGTGAAATAAATTACATAGATCATGTATGTCCCTTTAAATGCTTTACTATACAATTCTGAGAAAAATGCAGAAAACATGCTACATAACCACATACCATTATAACGTCTAACAAGATTAAGAATTCTTTAATGCTATCTAACACCCCATCCATATTAAAATTTCTTCAACTTTAGGGGTACCTGGGCGTCTTGGTCTGTTAAGCATTAGACTTTGGTTCAGGTCATGATCTCACAGTTTGTGAGTTCAAGCCCCACATGGAGCTCTCCACTGACAGTGCAGAGCCTGATGGGTTTCTTTCTCTCCTGTCTCTTCCTGTCCCCTTCCTCACTCAAGCTTTCTCTCTCTCTAATAAATAAACTTAAAAAAATTTTTTTAATTAAAAAATTAAATTTCTTCAATTTTGTCCCCCAAATATCTATTATAACTGATTTGTTTAAACTAGAATCCAATCAAGGACTACACATCGCATTTGGCTGCTGCATCTCTAGTATCTTTCATTGGCCCCCTTACCTTTTTTGTTTGTTAATGTTATTGACTTGTTGGAGAGACTGAACAATGAATGTTGAATGGACTGATTTGTGTCTTCCCCAAAGTCATATGTTGAAGTCCTAATCTTTAGTTATATTTGGAGGGCCTTTAGGGGCTAACTGAGGGGAAATGAAGTCATAAGTGTGGGGCCCTGATTTGATAGGATGTGTGTTCTTTTAAGAGGAGATGAGGCATGAAACCTGTCTCTTTCTCTCCCCTCACACACACACAGAGGAAAGGCCATATGAGGATACAGCAAGAAGGTGCCTGTCTTTGAGTCAGGAAGAGAGGCCTCACCAGAAACCTATACTGCTGGCATTTTGACCTTGGACCTTCAGCCTCCAGAGATGGGAGAGAATAAATGTCTATTGTTTAAGGCCCCAAATCTGTGGTATCTTGTTATGGCACCTGAGCTAATACAACTATTGTCCTATGCAATGTCCCACATTTTACATTGAGCTCATGATGGTGTTTAACTTGTTACTCTATCTCCTATGTTTCCCATACATTAGACTCTATATTAGATCTAAAAGATTCCTTAAATCCAGGTTAAATGCTATAGACTTCATATTGCATTTTAGTTACTGCACACAGTACCTGTTTTGTCCACAGTTGATGATGCTGAATTGTTCATTTAAGGTAGAATGAGCTGATCTCCTCATTGAAAAAATGTTTATATGGCTTTTAACTTTTAACATTTGTTTATTTTTGAGACAGAGACAGAGCACAAGCAGAGGAGAGGCAGAGAGAGAGAGAGAGAGAGAGTAAGACACAGAATCCAAAGCAGGCTCCAGGCTCAGGGCTGTCAGCACAGAGCCTGATGTGGGGCTCGAACCCATGGATTGCGAGATTATGACCTGAGCCAAAGTTGGATGCTTAATCAACTGAGCCACCCACGTGCCCCAATATGGCTTTTAACTTTTGATTGAATTATTTCAGATATTCATAAAGTTGTTTTCAGAGTTTCAGATTGCTCCAAATATTTTCCATTAATGAACTGTGGTAAAGCAGGAGAACTTACAAGGTATACTGAAACAAATTGTCATGTAGGAGACCCAGCTCAGTATTCAGGTTTAGGGTGCCTGGGTGGCTCAGTTGGTTAAGCGTCCAGCTTTGGCTCAGGTTATAACTTTGAGCCCTGCATTAGGTCCTGGGCTGACAGCTCGGAGTCTGGAGCCTGCTTCAAATTCTGTCTCCCTCTCTTTCTGCTCCTCCCCTGCTCATGCTCTGTCTCTCTGTCTCTCAAAAAATAAATGAAATGTTAAAAAATTAAAAAAAAATTCAGGTTCAGAAAACTTATAACAAAGATATCACTTCTTGATTTCCTTTTCTTTTTCTTTTTTTAAATAAGTTTATTTATTTTGAGAGAGAGAGAAACAGAGCACATGAGCCAGGAAGGAGCAGAGAGAGAGGGAGAGAGAGAGAACCCCAAGCACTAGAAGTGCAGAGCCCAATGTGGGGCTCGACCTCACAAACCATGAGATCATGACCTGAGCTGAAGTTAAGAGCCAGAAGTTTAACTGACTGAGTCACCCAGGTGCCACAAAGATATCACTTTTTAAAAATTGATGTGCCTTTTGTCTTTTATCTTTCTGATTATAGATCTATCAAGATGCTTTTTATTGTGAGCAACAAACTTGACACACACTTGCTTAAATAATAAGAGAACTATGTCTCACAGCAGAGTCCGGAAGTAGGGCAGGATCCAAGTTAACGATTACCCTGTTATAACCCTAACATGGGGCCCTAGATTGGTTCTGTGTCCCTGTCCACAGCCTTGACGCAGCCTGAGGGTAAGGCCCTCTGAAGTTACCAGATGGCCATGCTGCATGCCCTCGTCCAGGAGAGGGGGAAATCCCAGGTAGGGATCTAGAATGCCTCTTCATGGGGCCCTGCTATCTTTGCCGATGCAGCAGCTTAGCACTTCTCTCTGGTTTGACTCCTATATCTTCCTCGTGCATACTTAGTGCATGCATTGTGGTGGGATTGATTGCCACCACTTCCCATCTCTCGAGTGCGCTTCTGGGCCTACCGCAGATATGGTCATTGGTGCAGGATATGGCCTGAATTCCCAAGCTGAGGAGGCCCCTTGGAGAAGAGAAGCATGTGCACTGGTCCTGAGCCAGGGAGGGATCGGGAGGAGGGGGGGTGTAAGCCTAGAGTTGCTAGGACACTCCCTGGAGAGGATCTGACCGAGAGTGAGTCCAACATAGCAGGGTTAAGGAATGGACAGGCACCAAGCCCAAGTGACAGTGTGTTTGAAGCAACACACTTCACTTCTCTCTACTATTATTGAGTTTTTAAAAATGCTCCTTTTAGTCTCTTTAAGCCATTTTGAGGCTCTGTCATTCATAGCCAAAAAGTCATATTTATACTACATTATACCTTATACTATACCATGCTACACTACACACACACACACACACACACATTCTAAAGTGAAGATACAGGAAACTACATGAAATGTCATTCTTGAATTTAGAGTCAATCATTCTTAACAAATCTCTTTGTTCTATGTATTCATTCCCAAGTTACAGAACCCCTCTGTAATACAAATCAAAACACTGAGATACCACCTCACGCCAGTCAGAGTGGCTAAAATGAACAAAGCAAGAGTTTATAGGTGTGGAGAGACGGGCACCCTCCCACACTCTTGGTGGGAATGTAAACTGGTGCAGCCGCTCTGGAAAACAGTGTGGAGGTTCCTCAAAAAACTATCCATAGAACTCCCTTAAGACCCAGGAATGGCACTGCTAGGGATTTACCCAAAGGATACAGAATTGCTGATGCATAGGGGCACATGTACCCCAATGTTCATAGCGGCACTTTCAACAATAGCCAAATCATGGAAAGAGCCCAAATGTCCATCACCTGATGAATGGATTAAGAAAATGTGGTATATATATACAATGGAGTACTACATGGCAATGAGAAAGAATGAAATCAGGCCATTTGTAGCAACATGGGTGGATCTTGAGGGTGTCATGCTAAGCGAAATAAGTCAGGTAGAGAAGGACAGATACTATATGTTTTCACTCATAAGTGGAACAGGAGAAACTTACCAGAGGACCATGGGGAAGGGAAGGGGAAAATAGTCAAGTTGAGGGAGGGAGGCAAATCATGAGAGACTCTTGAATACTGAGAACAAGCTGAGAGCTGATGGGGGAGGGGGAGGGGGAGGGGAAAGGGGGGGAGGGGCATGGAGGAGGCACTTGTGGAGATGAGCACTTGGATGTTATGTGGAAACCAACTTGACAATAAACTATAAAAGGAAAAAAATTTTTTTAATTAAAAAATAAGAATCCCTGTGTGTGGATTTGACATGTGGTCTCTATTTTCCTGTGGTTCTGGAACCCAGGGCAGTTGAGCAAAACCAGGCAATTGTTCCTCTTACTGAGCTCCATGTTGGGCCTGTTTTGGTCTGGGAATACCACATGTCCCTACCAGTGTCCCAAACACATTTTTTTGTGTGAGACTCAGGGCAGAATTATGGGGCTTCACTTTTTTAAAGTGTAAGTTGTTTCATGGTTGGCTAACCATTTTCACATAGTTGTCTTAATTGGCAATTGATGGTCAATTCCATTAGACTCTTTTGTCCTCCCCAACACTGATATATGAGTATGGGCTCTGATTCTCTGTTCCATTAGACCCCACTGTGACCGGGAGCTCCCCCCTGGGAGAAAGCATTGGGAGAGTTCTGGCAGTGAGAAGCATCTCTTGTGGCTGGAGGCCCAAATCCAGGGCTCGCAGGGTGACGGGGAAGAGACTCAAAGCCCCACCAGGAAAGTGCTCGCCTTTCACTTGGTATGAAGTTCACCTTTTACTTGGTATGAAGGGTGACGCCATTCTCATGAGGCCTTTCCCTGAGCTCCCGAGTTCAAGGCTTCATGTTTTACCCCAAAGACCAGTCTCCAAATTCTGCAAAAACCATAACTTTATGTAAAACCATAGTTACTAGCCTGCATTTTCCTGAGAGCTGGAAGGTGAAGAAGATCAGAGGTTCCAGGAAAACAGGAGGATGACCGATCAGACATGGAAATATAAGCCCCCAGGAAAGGCTCTGTCTCTTCATGATTTCATTGGACATGGCCTTGTTTGCAGGTTTTATCCAAAGTTTCAAAGATCCCATGCATCATTTGCGACAGCCCCAGGTTTGCCTGTACTTACGGGACTGAGTGGACCACTGTACTACTCTGGAGACTTTGATATTGGACACCACTCTTTGTCCCAGGGGCTTCCAAATGATCGTTTTTAGCCATTTTTTAAAAAGCTCATCAGTTAGTGCTTTAATTATTTTCAGCCTGTGTGTTTAAATTCAGAGCAGTTTCAAGGGGGTCCTGTCAATAAAACCTATGGGGTTGCTGGGTTTTCCTCATGCAAACCCCACGTCCCCCGAGCAGGCTGCTGACTTTGCCAAGATATGGGCCACCTTTCGTGGTCTCTCCTCTTCATCCTTTGTGTGCACAGTCACTGAAAAACAATTCCTGGAAGAAACATCCTCAAAGATGTTGACATTTACTGCCTCTTGAAAAAGAGCTCCTCAAGTTCTAAATTTTAATGACAGCATTCAGTTTCTCTCTTTTTTTTTAAATTTTTTAAATGTTTATTTATTATTCTTGAGAGAGAGAGAGAGAGAGAGAGAGAGAGAGAGAGAGAATGAGTGGGGAAGGGGTAGAGAAAGAAGGAGACACAGAATCCAAAGCAGGCTTCAGGCTCCAAGCTCTGAGCTGTCAGCACAGAGCCCGATGTGGGGCTTGAACCCATGAACCGCGAGATCATGACCTGAGCCAAAGTCAAATGCTCAACCAACTGAGCCACCCCAGCGTCCCCAGAGTTTCTTGTTATGGCGCTGGGTATGGGTGTGCAAGGTGAACTGAAGTCAGTGAGACTTGTTTGGCAGCCAAGACAGGGATTTGACTGAATGAGACTAATAACTTTACCAAGCAGGCCATATGCTAGCTAGAATTTTAGAAGCAGGCAACCAAAAATCTTCTACAGAATACTTCCAGAGTAATTCTAGAAAATATAAGTGGCTTGGGGCTATCATGTCTTGTGTCAAATCAGTTTTATAAGCAATTGCGTAAAGACTGAAAACTGGTGTTTGGCAGACAGAATGACAAAAATCAGTGCTTGTTTTTCCTTGTTTACATCCTCTGAGAGAAGGGAAGGAGGTCTGGTTCGTCACCTCAGAAGCTGTAGACAAATGCCTCTTCCTAAATGGTCTATCCTTCACATATTCAGCAACAGGAATTTTTCTGAGGACCTACCATATACATGGAAGGCAGTTGAGTGAAAGCCTAAGGATGATGCCTGCCCCCCAGGCGTGGATTAACTACACGGGGGAGATAACCCGTACACGTGGCTCAGTAATCCTTAAGTAGCAACTCAAGGAAGCACTTGATTAAGAGCAGGCATGTCAGAGACAGACAATAAACACCTGGAAGTTCGAAGGTCAACAGGCTCAGGGTGTGGGCTGCAGTGGTCCTAAAGCCTTTAGGGAGTGGACCACCATTTTTTTAGGCCACAGCCACACGCATTCCAAGAGTCGAGAGACAATCTGAACAAATGCTTGGAGTTGGGAGGGCAGTGGGAGACAGTGAGGGCCCAAGCCTGAGCTGTTGTAGATGGCCTGATACCAAATAAGGTGGGAGAGTAGGCTGGGCGCAGACAGACAGGCTTGGGTGACACATGAAAGAAGCATTAGATATTTCTGAGTGTGACAGGGACATAAAAAATGATCTGGCAATGATGACTCTCTCCCAGATGAATCTACTTTTTTTCATAGCACGTGACCACCTTTCAGTATGAAAGAGCAGAGTATACCTTTCCTATGCTTCTTACTTACTGCTGGTCTGGAATGCTAGTTTCCCAAGAGGGCCTAGAACAGTGCCTGGCACATAGTGGGCGCTCAGTAAATGTTTACTGAATACTTACTATCTTCAAATTTGTCTCAAGACCAAAAATGTTCAAAATGGTAAATACTGAAAAGTGAAATATTAAAAAGTAAGAATGAATTTCTCTCTATGAAACTCAACTATATGACTTTAAAAAAGCTGTGGCAGAGAAAACAGTGGTTTGGTTGGGAAAATGCTGGTCACAGTAGTGTTGGGAGGAATCATTTTACACTGGAAGGGAAGTGGGAAACCATGCTGTGGGTGGGAAGGAGTAGGAGCTGGGAGAGATCACAGTCTTGGCTTCAATTCGGGAGCCACTAATTATCCTCCTCCAAATAAATATTCAGTGAATTGTCACTCAGCATATTGAGTTTATTTGGAAACACTGATCATTCCACACTGTATAAAATAGCCTTAAAACATGTCTAAATGCTAGGGGCACTTGGGTGGCTCAGTTAGCTAAATGCCTAACTATTCATCTCGGCTCAGATCATCATCTCACAGACCCTGGGATGGAGCCCCACACCGGGCTCTGCACTGACAGCAAGGACGGAACCTGCTTGCTATTCTCTCTCTCCCTCTTTCTCTGACCCTCCCCCACGCTCTCTGTCTCTCAAAATAAAGAAATTTTTAAAAATGTTTAAAAAAGTGTTTAAATGCTAAATTCCTAGGAACAAACAACCTACCAAAACTGAAGCAAGAAGAAATCGAAAATTGGAACAGACCAATTGCCAGCAATGAAATTGAATCAGTAACTAAAAAAAAAAACAACACACCTCCCAACATGGAGCACCTGGGTGGCTCAGATGGTTGAGCATCTGACTCTTGATTTCAGTTCAGGTCATGACCTCACGGTTTGTGCAATTGAGCCCCGCGACCAACCCTGTGCTTTGAACACAGAGCCCACTTGGAATTCTCTCTCTTCATTTGTCTCTGAAACCCCCCCCCAATATATAAATAAACATTTTAAAAAAGCTCCCAACAAACAAAAGTCCAGAACCGGTAGTCTTCCAGGCAAGTTCTATCAAACATTTAAAGAAGAGTTAATACTCCTCAAGCTATTCCAAAAAATAGAAGAGGAAAGAAAACTTCCAGATTACTTATATGAGGCCACCGTTCCTCTGACGCCAAACCCAGATGAAGACACCAAGAAAGGAGAGCCCAGGCCAATGTGTGTGATAAACACAGATGCGAAAATCCTCAGCAAAACACTAACCAGCAGAATCCAACAATATATTAAAAAATCATTCACCGTGATCAAGTGGGATTTATTCCTGGGATGCAAGTGTGGTTTAATATTCACAAATCAATCGACACGATACATCACATCAACAAGAAAAAAATTAAAATGGCATAATCATTTCAATCGATGCAGAAAAAGCATTTGACAAAGTACAACATCCATTTATGATAAAACAATCCTCAGCAAAGTAGGTCTAGAGGGGATGTACTCATACAATAAGAGCCATATATGGAAAACCCACAGCGAACATCACACTCAGTGGGAAAAACTGAGAGCTTTCCCCCTAAGATCAGGAACAAGACAAGGATGCCAACTCTCATTATTTTTATTTACCAAGTTCTAGAAGTTCTAGCCACTGCAGTTAGATAACAAAAAGAAACAAAAGGCATCCAAATAAGAAGTAAAACCTTCACTATATGCAGGTGACAAGGTATTATATATAAAAACATTTAAAAAACCCTAAAGATTCCACCAAAAAACTACTAGAATTGATAAATGAATTCAGTAAAGTGGCAGGATACAAAATCAACATACAGAAATCTGTTATTTCTCTCTCTTTTTTTAATGTTTATTTATTTTTGAGATAGAGAGACAGAGTGTGAGCATGGAAGGGGCAGGGAAAGGGAGACACAGAATCTGAAGTAGGCTTCAGGCTCTGAGCTGTCAGTGCAGAGTCAAACACAGGGCTCGAACTCACAAATGGTTGAAATCATGACCTGAGCTGAAATTGTACACTTAACCAACTGAGCTACCTAGGTGCCCCAAATCTGTTGCATTTCTATACACTAATAGTGGAGTAGCAGAAGAAATTAAGAAAACAATCCCATTCACAATTGCACCACAAATAATAAAATATCTAGGAATAAACCTAACTGAAGAGTTGAAAGACCTGTACTCTGAAATTGAAGAAGACACAAGTATATGCTCATGGATTGGAAGAATAAATATTGTTAAAATGTCTATACTATCCAAAGCAACCTACTGATTTAACACAGCCCTATCAAAATACCAACAGCATTTTTCACAGAACTGGAACAAACAATCCTAAAATGTGTATGGAATCACAAAAGACCCCAAATAGTCAAAATAATACTAGAAAGCTATTGTGATCAAACAGTATGGTACTGGCACAAAAATAGACACAGAGATCAATGGAACAGAATAGGGAACCCAGAAATAAACCCACGATCATGTGGTGAATTAATCTTTGCCAGGGGCACCTGAGTGACTCAGTTGGTTGAGTGTCCGATTTTGGTTCAGGTCATGATCTCCTGGTTTGTGAGCTTGAGGCCCTCATCGGGTTTGCTGGCTTGCTGCTGTCAGCACGGAGTCTGCTTTGGATCCTCTGTGCCCCCTCCCTCTTCCCCTCCTCTGCTCATGCTCTCTCTCTCTTCCTCTCTCAAAAATAAACAAACATTTACAAACTTTTTGATAAAGGAGGAAAGAATATACAATGAGAAAAAGAATCTCTTCAACGAATGGTGTTGAAAACATTGGTCAGCTACATGCAAAAGAAGGAAATTGGACCACTTTTTTCACCATACACAAAAATAAATTCAAAATGGATTTAAACCTAAATGTGAGGCCTGAAGCCATTAAAATCCTAGAAAAGGCAGTACACGGGGGCAGTAATTTTTCTGACATCAGCTGTAACAATATTTTTACGTCTTCTGAGATAAGGAGAATAAAAGCAAAACTAAACTAATTAAAATTTTCTGTACTGCAAAGAAACAATCACTAAAACTAAAAAGGAACCTGCCAATTGGGAGAAGAGATTAGCAAATGACATATCCTTAATAAAGGATGACTATCCAAAATATATAAAGAACTGACACAACTCAAAACCTCCAAATCAAATAATCCAATTTAAAAAATGAGCAGAAGACATAAACAGACATTCCTCCAAAGAAGACACCAGATGGCTAACAGACACATGAAACGATCCTCAACACTACTCATCATCAGGGAAATGCAAATCAGGACATATTGCCTAAGACCTATCAGAATGGCTAAAATAAAAAACACAAGAAACAACGGGTGTTAATGAGGAAGTGGAGAAGTAAGAATCCCAGTGCACTGTTGGTGGGAATGCAAACTGTGCAGCCACTGTGGAAAACAATATGGAGGTTTCTCAAAAAGTTAAAAACAGAACTACCCTCCCACCCAAATTACACTACTGGACTCATTTTAAATAAGAACAGTCTGCCTACACACAGATGCAGTCTGCTCATCACCGCCCATGAGATGTGTGCTTGTTTTTCCAGCCCAGGCAATGGATGTCATGAATGCCAACCATGTTTCCTCCTTGGGCAGGTCCCTTTGCCACCCTGGTATGAATTTGTAAAAGAGCTGCCTCCACTCATTCCCTTCTCATCACTGGGTACTGAGCCCATCTATCTCCACCAATTTCTGCCCTTTCCCTGGTGCCACAGTACATTTAAATGCCTCAAGTGTGACCAGTAATGTTACTAGCCTCCTGGCATAATTTTAAATGGGAAATGGTGTGGTGCTCCTCAAAGGTATAGTACTATTTAAGTTTTAGAAATAACTAATGTAATAGGAGAATGACCAACAATGATATTGTAGAGGTTCAGAACGTCATTTCAAAACATTTGCATATGGTATATGTAACTTTGGCATACTGATTATTTTGAATTAAACAAATTTGAGAAACAGCTGGTGCATAAAGGAAGGACACTCTGATCCTCCTTTGTCCCCTGAAAGCAGAAGACAAATCTTTTTGTGAAAGATAATCTTCCTGTACCAGGAGAGAAGAAGGCATCCGTATCACCAGAGACAGAGTTTAGGGCTAAGAAGATGGTATACAGAAGCTTGTGACATCAGCCTAGTCCCCTTTGTCTTGTAAATTCTTCACTAAAGTATGATTTCTTTGTCTTAAAGGTGTGTGAGGTGGTGCTTTTGTATGCACATATGTTCATACAGAATTTAAATTGTTTATTTTTGTCTTGTTAATCCATCTTTTATTATTGAAAGGAGCATTCCTCAGCCAAGAACCTAGAAGGGTAAAGGGAAAATTGTTTTTCCTCTCCTACACTATTTTGTAAGTTGAAAATCCCACACAATGAGTCAAGTTACCCTCTTGCAGTATGAAGTGACCAGCCCCCTGTGTCTGTTAGTGCCTGGGGTCCTCTGTCCACCCTTCCCTGCCAGGTCTCCCTGAGGGCCACTCTGACAGGACTACATCTGCAGGCTCCACTTCCTACTCCTTTCCTGGGGCTTAGCCTTTGGGGATCCCCAGCAAGAGTTTGCAGGACAGATGGGTGAGTTGGGACAAAGAGACAATTCTTCTTAGAAAGGATGGTGGCTCCCAGCAGGTGATGGTGAAGACGGTGAACCGTGGTCAATTGTAGATGTGGTGAAAGGGGACCCGACAGGGATTGCTAACAGATTGTGCCTTTGTGATGTGCAAGAGACAGGGAGGGTGCCTGGGATTTTTGCCTCAGCATCTGGAGGAAGTGAGTGACATTAGTGGGGGTAGGAAAGAACGGTAAGCAATTGGCTTGACCAGGATGGCAGCTATTTGGCTTTAAATGCAGTGCAGTCCAGTTCTCTCCTACATGCCCATGGATTTGATACGCTGAGTAGGCCGTTAGATGTGTACGTTTCGAGTTCAGGGGAGAAGCTGAGCTGGAAATACAAATTTAAGAACCTGTAGCATGATGGAATTTTAAGCCATGATACTGAAGATATTAAATATTGAAGTTTAAAAAATCTCTAGCATTTCAAATATATAGATAAACATCAGCTGTTCTAACCCTATTCACAATGCAAATTATCCGGAATGATTTATTCATAAGTAGAAACACGCACGAAGCATATTCTAGTTGCTGTACCTCTGGTTTTATACTCTCTTCTTTTTGGTAAAAATGGAGTCATTTTACCAAAGGTAGTAAGTAAATTTATGATTACATCACAACCCGTTTCCTGGACAACCTCATTAACTCCAGATTTTTCTCCTAAATTATCACTTTAATAGAAATTGACCAGTTTTGTTCCCTTGAAAGATCAATTCCTTTGGACTAAATTTGGAAAATGTTGCTTTTTTGAATATGAGGAAGACGCTACAGCCTGGCTCAGAAAAGAAGTATGGAAAACACAAGTGGCTCCTGCCGTTTAGTGACAATAGTGAAACAACGAGAACATCAAATTGATTTCAGCAACCCGCTACCTTAAAGAACCTGGTTCCTTTGTGAGCTGTGGTTGGACTTGTGCGCCTGCTTTTGAGGGCGCCCCCTATGGCTCAGGCACTAACGTGCTCCAAACCTAAGTATTCTGGGACATAACATTTCTCCCCTTTACTTCAAAAAATAGTATGTTAACCCTAGAAAATTTAAACTTTATGGGTAAACAAACAGAAGAAAATGAAACATCACCCATAAATAACTGCTGCTAGCATTTTAGTAAATAGCTACCCCACCTTTTTGCCAGGCATATACATATTTTTCCTGCCCCTAAATTGAGATTATATGATAAAGAGTGTTTTGTAATCCATTTTATCTATTTAACCATAGGGTTAAGTGAACATTTTTTTCAAGTCATCATTCTTCCATAACATGTTTTTGTGGTTAAAGAAATGTATATGGGTCCATCAAAATTCAAGGTAAATGAGGGACACTTGGGTGGCTCCGTCAGCCAACATCGGCTAAGGTCGTGATTTTGCAGTTCATGGGTTCAAGCCCCACGTTGGGCTCTGTGCTGACAGCTCAGAGCCTGGAGTTTGTTTTGGATTCTGTGTCTCCCTCTCTCTCTTTGCCTCTCCCCTACTTATACTGTCTCTCTCTCTCTCTCTCTCTCTCTCTCTGCCTCTCAATAAATGAATAAAAACATTAAAAACATTTTTTTAAAATTCAAGGTAAATGAGGGGCTGGGTAGCTCAGTTTGTTAAGTGTCCAACTTCAGCCCAGGTCATGATCTCATGGTTCGTGGGTTGGAGCCCCAGGTTGGCTCTGTGCTGACAGCTCAGAGCCTGGAGCCTGTTTCAGATTCCGTGTCTCCCTGCTCTCTGTCCCTCCCTTGCTTATGTTCTGTCTCTGTTTGTCTCTCAAAAATAAATAAACATTGAAAAATTTTTTCAAAATTGAAGGTAAATGATAAAATAGACACTCATTTCATAGCTACATCATTTCCAACAGATTCCCATTCATTTCTCCATGTAGGTCCCTGGTGCATGATATTTATGTTAATAGATGTCCCCAACTTTACATTTAACAAACCTCCAATTTCACTTGTTTTTAAGTTTTCACTGTTATAAGCACATCTTGTTTATAACCCTTTTGTAGATAAATTACATATGGATTTCACAAAGTGCTTCAGTCTTGGGCAGCCGACTTTAGAAGGATAAATCAGTTATTTAGAGGAGCTGACACATAGATCCAGGCAGGTTCCTCAAGCTTTCATTCCGAGTTCCACTGGCTGTTCATTCACTGTTACTTGCTAGTTTTAACACATACGCTTGCCTATTTGATTTTTGTACATAGCAGATTAGATGTGAGTTGAAGGGGAAGGTAGGGGCGAGAGATTCATGGTGGGGACACAGTACGAATGGCGGAGCCAGAATGCAAAATGACAGTAGAGGGACCCTCCCTTCATTCCTTTCCCCTCTTCATTTACTAAGCATATGATATGTACTAGCACTATGAAGATGCGCCTAGCTGGCTAGGAGAGAAAAACGAATCAAGGTTCATGAGACAATTGCACAGGAATTAAAAATAGAACATAGTCAACAATAACAAAACTTAGGTTCACTATCCTCTGTTTAGGAAGCTGGGTGAACCACAGAATACTCATTGGAAATGTTTCCTTCCAATGGTTAAATATGAAAAGTGTTGGCATTTGAAGGAGAGTCCGTTATTTGGACAGTTCTCATAAGTAGGACACCTCATTGCCTAACCACCATTTTCAAGGTATTTTAGTTAATATGCAAATCAACAACAGCTGTGAAAACAAAACCACCACAGCATCAGCACAATAGACCGACTTTGCTCATGGGCTTGGTCAGGTTCTCTTGAGAACTGCTGTGGAATTAAAAATATAAATATCATTTACATAAAGTATTACTGAAATACATACACAAAATGTATCATTTTGGAAAAAACATTTTCAGAGTATCTAAATGAAGAGAATAAATAGTCTCTATTCAATTATTCTAATCTATTTAGGATTTTTAATGGAGTTACTGCCACAGTAAATAAGTTTCATTTTCTCTTCTTTTTTTTTTATTGTATCTGACTTACTTTCTTCTCAAAGGAAAAAATAACAACCACATTTCTGCCAACAGCAAGGATTTTTTTCTCCCATAAATATACTCAGTGGAAGTATTCTTTAAAAAACCCACATAATTTCAAGGTTAAAGGAAACGAAACCAAACCAACAAGAACATTGAAGGGAAAAATAAGATTTATACTTTTTATTTAAGTTAGAAACTAGTCAGTAGAGATAATATATTTTTAAATCGATGTACCATTCTGCACTGTGTAAACGACCTCCAAGATGCTTAGGTTTTTGTAAACCAAAAAGAGGTATAACTTACATATTAAAGGAGAAAACAGTCTAACGGTCCCCTCTGCTGGACTTACTGAATTCCTGCATAAGGGGAATGCGCAGAAAGTCTGAGATGATACAGGACAAACCTGCTTGGTGGTCTTTCTAAGGAGGAGGCGGATTGACAGGAAGGGCGAACTGAGGAAGCATTTTCCTTCCATTTGTATCCTTTCCTTTTTTTTATAGTGAGAGTATATCATCACTTACATAATTAGGGAATTATTAAAAAAAGATACAAAATTCTGTATGTAATACACTCTTAATTTAAAAACATTTTTATTTTGAGAGAGGGAGAGAGAGTATGTGCTTGCAAGTGGGAGGGAGGAACAGAGAGGGAGAGAGAGAGAGAGAAAGAGAGTATTTTTTTTCTTTTAAAGTTTATTGTCAGGTTGGTTTCCATATAACACCCAGTGCTCATCCCCACAAGTGCCCCCCTCCATGACCCTCACCCCCTTTTCCCTCCCCCTCCCCCATCAGCCCTGAGCTTGTTCTCAGTATTCAAGAGTCTCTCATGGTTTGCCTCCCTCCCTCTCCTTGACTATTTTTCCCCCTTCCCCTCCTCCATGGTCCACTATTAAGTTTCTCCTGTTCCACTTATGAGTGAAAATATATGGTATCTGTCCTTCTCTGACTTATTTCACTTAGCATGACACCCTGGAATTCCATCCACGTTGCTATGAATGGCCAGATTTCATTCTTTCTCATTGCCATGTAGTATTCCATTGTGTATGGAAACCACATCTTCTTGATGTGGTTGACAGACATTTAGGCTCTTTCCATGATTTGGCTATTGTTGACGTTGCTGCTATGAACATTGGGGTACATGTGCCCCTATGCATCAGCACTTCTGTATCCCTCAGATAGATCCCCAGCAGTGCTATTGCTGGGTCATAGTTCTATTATTAATTTTTTTGAGGAAGCTCCACACTGTTTTCCAGAGCAGCTGTACCAGTTTACGTTCCCACCGACAGTGTACGAGGGTGCCTGTTAAGAGAGAATTTCAAACAGGTTCCATGTTCAGTGTAGAGCCCAACATGGGGGCTTGATCCTACATCCTGGGCTCATGATCAGAGCTGAAATCAAGAGTCAGTTGCTCAATTAACTGAGCCACCCAGGCGCCTCCCCATTAAAAATTTTTATATATATTTATTTACACATTTATATATATGAATATTTATTTATTTTATATTTGGGTAGAATTATACATATACATATACATGTATACATGTATATGTATATATATTTGGGTAGAATTATGCCAGAAGGTGAACAGTTTTTAATTTTGGCTGTAAGGATTATGGATGATACCTATTTTCTTCTTTATGCTCTTTTGTGTTTTCTAAATGTTTAAGCCTGCATTGATTTTATAATTAGGAAAATATTCTATTTATGAGTAAGAAGTTTTAAAAGTCTAGTAAATATTAAGTCCATAAAAATGTTTTCTTTCAATGAAAAAGATCTTGTTTCAACTATTTTTGTCAATTTATTCAATCTCTGCTTTTAGGTAATAGTTTATTCCCTAAGAATATGTACACACTGCAAGATACAGAAATGTAATGCTCAAAATCTACCAAGTTGTATGGTTGAAATAAGTCATGAAATCATACTCAAGGTAGTTCCTAACCTGTTTGTGGATTGTGTGTTTCCACCATGTGGTTGTTTAGAGCTCAAAAAACACTTCACCATAGGAATAGTGCTGTAAATATACTTCTCAAGTTAGGCCCCAAGAGTCTATTTTACCCAAAGTATTGCTAACCTAGTGTGTTAACTGCAGTAAAAGTAGCAAACAATATTTGCAATGAAGCATAGTAAACAAGATGTCCTTAATAGCGGTATAACCCAAATGAGAGCTGGGGCCCTTGGCCCATACGCTGATTTAAAGTTTTTCGAATTCCAGTACTGCGGTGTGGGGAAGCCCGAGCCTCTAGATTTCTGTGAATTCATAGGAACTTATTTTCTTATGGTGTACAGATCAAAGGAATGTACTCTTATTAATGTGGGTGTGACTCAAGATTCCGTAGGGGAGAGGAGGAAGGAGCTTATATCACTCAAAGATCCGTTTTAGAAGAAAAACTTTAGTGCATCGAAGGACTCTATCGAGAAAGTAAAAAAAAAGAAAAAGGGCAACCCATAGAATGGGAGAAAATACTTGCAAACCAAATATCTGATTAAGGGTCTATTATCCAGAATTTTAAAGTTTATTAATATAAAGATAAATGCCCGAATTAAAAATGGGCATAAGGTCTGACTAGACATTTCTCCAAAGATATAGTAATGGCTAATAAGCACATGCAAAGATTCTCAACATTATCGGTCATTAGCGACGTGTGAATCAAAACCACAACAAGGTACCAATTCACATCCACCAGGATAACTATGGCGAGGACGTGGAGAAATTGGAACCCTCATACCTTGCTGGAGATCATGTAAAACGGTGTAGCCACTGTGGAAAACAGTTTGGCAGTTTTTCAAAAAAGTTAAAAGAGTTACCCTATGACCCTGTGACGTAGCAACACCACTCCTAAGTGTGCATCCAGGAGGGTTAACTTTATGCCTCAATCTCACTGGGCCATGAGATGCCTGACACCTGCTTCAACAGTATTCTGTGAAGGAGTATCTAGCTGAAATTCGGATTTAAACTGGTAGTTTGAGTAAAGCAAATAGCCCTCCCCTTTGTGGATGGGCTTCCATCCAATCAGTTGAAGGCCCGATTAGAAGAGAAAAACTTAATAAGGGAGACTTCACTCGGCCAGACTGTCTTTGAGTTGGAACACCAGGCTTCATCAATGTTCTCCTGCCTACAGACTGGGCTATCTTGCAGTAAAAGTAGCAAATGATATGAGCGTATTGCCAATTCCTTACAGTATATCAGATATATCTGTATATCAATCTGTATCTTGTTTTTCTAGAGACATCAGACTAATAAATATATATTTATGTATAAATATATGTATTCTGTTTTTCTAGAAAACTCGGATGAATACAGTATGTAAAACAAATGAAAGCATATGTTCTTCTAAGATTTTGTACACAGATATTCATAGCAGCATTATTTGTAATCGTCAAAAAGTAGAACAACTCAAACGTCCATCAACTAATGAATGGTTAAAGAAATCACGTTATAACCCATAAATAGAATTTTATTTGGCAGTAAAAAGGAACGATGTACTAATATGTGCTAAAACATGGATGAACCTTGAAGACATTATGCTAAATGAAAGAAACCAGACAAGAAAGTCCACGTATTCTATGAATCCATTTATATGAAATGTTCAGAAGAGGCAAATGCATAGAAACAGAGAGTAGGTTACTTGTTGCCAGGGCTTGGGGAAGGGAAGGGATCTTTTCTAACTGCTAAAAATAATTCATTAAGCATGAGTAATGAGTTTCTTTTGGGGATTAAAAAAGAGGTTGTGAAATTGAGAGCTAAACAACTTTATAAATGCACTGAAAAACACTGAATTATATATTTTAAGTGGTAAATTTTATGACATGTAAATTATAAAATTAAAGAGATACACAGATAGACTGGATAAGTTAGAGCCCGATGATCTCTTTATCTTTCAGGGGGAGTAGGAGGAATTGATGGTGTTTAGTAAGTACCTAAAAGGCCCAACAAATGATCTATTTGAGGAATAACCTATTTTGATTAGTGTTATTACTCCTAGGTCTTATTCCTGAGATTGCTCTGGTTTTCAAGAAATTTCTAAAAGCAATCCTGTGTAATTAAATAGAATATACTGAATGTAATGAGATTTTGTTTGTAAGAATGCAGTGCTCTCCTAGGAGAAGGCCATCTCTGCAATCTTCAGTTCTTTTTACGGGGAAACTGAGCAAATGTGGAAGGTCTGGACCTTGAGCCATTCCTATACAAACTCCAGGACAGTTCCTGGGAGTTTTTGTTTAACTAAATCTCTGGTAGCTGTTTCTTTTTCTGTCTCCTAAAAGTGAAGTAGAGACACTCGGGTTATTTGAATCCAGGTTTAGAAAACTGAGGTTTTAGGGCACCTGGGTGGCTCAGTTGGTTGAGCATCTGACTTAGGCTCAGGTCATGATCTCACAGTTCGTGGGTTCAAACCCGGTGTCGGGCTCTGTGCTGACAGCTAGTTCAGAGCCTGGAGCCTGCTTCGAATTCCGTGTCTCCCTCTCTCTCTGACCCTCCCCTGCTTGCGCTGTCTCTGTCTCTCAAAAATAAACAAAAAACATAAAAAAAATAAAACTGAGGTTTTATATGACAGTGACCCCTAAGAAATCGCTTGTGTCCTCTTTAACCTCATCCTCGTGTCTACCTATTAGATAGCCAGGTGCTTTTATTCTTTAGATTATACACTCAGGACAATTGAAAGTATATTTTTATCTTTATTATTTTTTAAGGTTTATTTATTTTTGAGAGAGAGAGAGACACAGAACATGAGAGGGAGAGTAGCAGAGAGAGAGGCAGACACAGACTCTGAAGCAGGCTCCAGGCTCTGAGCTGTCAGCACAGAGCCCAATGTGGGGCTTGAACTCACAAACTGTGAGATCATGACCTGAACTGAAATCGGACGCTTAACTGACTGAGCCACTCAGGCGACCAAAAATGAATGTATTTTTAGTAAGCCTGGACCAACGACTTAAATTTAGTTCTTCTTACTTTGCTTCTGTCACGTCTGTTTTGGTGTGTGCATAAGACTTCTCTCCCGAGGTAGAGAGGCTCAAAACGGATGTTTCCTCTGTTGTGTTTCCACTATGTGCGTCTGCGCAGAGCGGCTCTGCATATCCAAGTGGCCTGGCACAGGTAGGATTTCATCATGGCCAGAAAGCATCCCCTTCCATGCTTTCCAGGCCAGCAGGGCAAATCGCTCCTTCCCTGGAGCTGTCACTTCACCACCAGCAGTGGCCCCAGAGTAGAATTGGGGTGGGGGGCATTGCTGGGGCCCCAACTCATTTCTATTTAGCATCATCTCCACACATCCATTCTTTACTTCCAAAATCCTATGAACATTGGTAACATCAGTACCAAATCTAGACGTTTCAGAAATATTTGGATTGTTTGACAATGAAAGGTTTGTGTCAAGTGCATCTACAATTTGGAACTGGAAAACCAAAGACTACTAAGGTTTGTTAGCTCAGCCACAGAGGCGTCCAGGGGAGAGAAGAGTTAATGAATGTACCTGTGTACAAGGTAGTAAGCCTGGAAAAAGTGGTCTAATTCAGATATTTCTGTCCTACCCACTGTCTCAGCTTATTCTCCCCTGCAGTACCAGCCACAAGGCTCCCATCTGTCCCTCCCAGAATCCTCTCCTCATTGGTAGCCACCAGCTTATTTCTCCTCTCACATACAGAGCAATTTAGCTGCTTTGGTTTCTAATCTGATTACCACAGTATTGAAGGAGCACACACATGTGATGATGAGTCCCCAATATACCCAGTACATTCTGCTTAGTAGGAATTTTCACTGAGTTCTCCCACATTAAAAAAAAAAAAATCCTACATATACAATTGTTTATTCACTCAAAAAACATTGGCTGAGTGGAAACTAGGTGTCAGGCATTGGCACATGAAGATGAAACACAAAGTGGAGAGTAGGTGGTGAGAGACTCAGGCCACTGATGCTACCAGTTACCCGGATGTCTGTTTCCTGCCTCACTGTCTTTGTGCAAGCTCTTCTCTCTGCCGGTGTGCCCTCCCTTCCCTATCTCTGTAGGATTAACACTCAACCTGGACATCACTTCCTCAGCCCAGCCCAGCCAGGCTGTTTTTGGGTCATCTCCTCCCGTTCCTATAATATATGCATATTTTTATCTTTATATCTGCCACGGGGAACTGAAAATAACTCCCAAAACGGGGTTGGGGAGGGGGGAGGGGAGGGGAGAAAACTCAGTGTTGACCACATTATTGAGTTTCAAGGATTTGATTTCTCCTGACTTACCTTCTGAAAAGGAATAAAGATGAATTTTGGCATAAGCACAGAGAATTGCCCTAGGAAGTGAAGGCCCCACAAGCCTGCCAGCGTCCTGCCTCCCTGGTCACCGTTTGTACACCTGTCACTACACCGCTGGGCCAAAGGCCTGGGAGAGGCTTCCAGGCCTGTGCTGGACTGGACGGGAGGGGCCTGGTCACAGCTGCTTCTCTTGGGGAGTTGGCCTGTGCGTCACGGGAAGTGAAGGACTGTGAAGCGGAACCAGGGGCGCAGCGAGGCCGGAGTGGAGCCAGGGGCCTGAGCTCTGGTAGTCTGGGTTTGCTTGTGGCGGGCTCCCCACGGTGACCAGCAGAGGGTGCTTCAGGTTGTCACGGAGACTAAGGGGACAATGCAGATCTCAGCTTGTGGTCCCCAGACAGCCTGGTAGCACATCTTCTGAGCTTTCCTCTGCCTCTCCACTTCTTTAGAAGATCTCATGAAAGCTCATAATCAGAGATCTCATCTAAATACCTCTCACAGGTGAGAAGAAAGATGAGAAAATTAATACACTAGAAAGAGAAATCCTTAGGTAAAAGAGAAGCATTTTAATTAGAGTTGCAAAGCTTCTGTGGTACTCCACTTTTTTGGGAGATAGTCTTAATGTTTTATTTTAAAAAGTTGGGTGTGTATGTACATTTGTTATACTCTATACCTTTTTGGTAACTGGTTTTTTTTTTAAATGTTTTTATTTTATTTTTGAGAGAGACAGCGCGAGCAAGGGAGGGTCAGAGAGAGACACACAGAATCTGAACACAAGCTCCAGTCTCTGAGCTAGGTGTCAGCACAGAGCCTGACGCGGGGCTCGAACCCACGAACTGTGAGATCATGACCTGAGCTGAAGCCAGACGCTCAACCAACTGAGCCACCCAGGCGCCCCATTTTTGGTAATTATTATTTTTAATTTCCCTAAAAACTCTATTCTTCTTCCTATAAACTTTATTGTGGCAAAAAACACATAACACAAATATACCTTGTTAACAATATCGAAATAGACAGTTTAGTCTTGTTACCTATACACACATGGTTGTACAACAGTTCTCTAGAATTTTTTCATCTGGCAGGATTGCAACTCTACACCCATTGAGCAACTCCTTGATTTCCCCTGTCCTCAAGCCCTGGAAACCCCATTCTACTTTCTGTTCGTATGAGTTTGGTTACTTTAGATATCTCATGTAAGTGGAATAATGCAGTGTTTGTCTTCATGTGATTGGCTTATTTCACTTAGCATGATGTACTCAAGATTCATCCATGGTATAGTGTCTGACGAAAGCCCCTTCTTTTTAAAGGTTGAATAGTATTTCATTGTGTATATAGACCACATTTTCTTTATCCATTCCTCCATCCATGGACATTTAGGTTGTTTCCACATCTTGGCTATTGTGAATAATGCTGCAGTGAACATGGGTGAGCAAGTTTCTCTTTGAGATTCTGGTTTCAATTTTTTTAGATACGTACCCAGAAGTGAAATTGATGAATCATATAGTAATTTTATTTTTAATATTTTTAGGAACTTCCATATAGTTTCCACAGTGGCTGCACGATTTTAGAATCCCACCAACAGTGTAAAAGGATTCTAATTTCTCCACACCCTCACCAAAACATGTTACTTTCTGATGTGTGGGGTTTTTTGTTAATGTGGCCATCCTAACGGAGGTGCAGTGATATTTCATTGTGGTTTTGATGTGCATTTCCCTGATTTTTAGAGACATTGAGTATCCTTTCATAAGCTTGCTAGCTACTTGTATATCTTCTTTGGAAACATGCCTATTCAAGTCCTTTGCTCACAAACCTTGGTCTCACAAACTGTGAGATCATGACCTGAGCTGAAATCAAGAGTTAAGTGTTTTTGCATTTGTTGCTTGTGTTTTTGTGTCATATCCAAGAAATCATTTCCCATTATAATGTTATGAGCATTTCCCCCAACATCTTTTTTCTAAGAACTTTATAGTACGGGTCTTAGATTTAGTTCTTTAATCCATTTTGAGTTAATTTTTGCATATGGCACTAGATAAGGGTCCGTCCTTATCCTTTCACATGTGGATAGCCAGTTTTTCCAACACCATTTGTTGAAGAGACTATTATTTCCCCAGTCTGTAGTCTTGGCACCCTCACTGAAGATCATTTGGTCATAAATGTGTGTCTTTATTTCTGGGATCTCTGTGACATTACCATTCTGTTTTGACTATTGTAGCTTTGTAAGATGTTTGAAATCATGAAATGTGAGATTACCTACTTTGTTCTTCTTTCTCAAGACTGTTTTGATTATTTGAGGTCCCTGGATAGTCCATATAAATTTTGGGATCCCCTCCCCCAAGTCCATTGGAATTTTGATAGGGATTGCATTGAATCTAAAGATTGGTTTGCATAGTATGGACATTTTGACAGTTGAGCGTCCGACTCTTGATTTCAGCTCAGGTCTTGATCTCAGGGTTATGAGATCAAACCCTGTGTTGGGGTCCATGCTGGACTTGGAGTCTACTTAAAAAAAAGTTTATTAGGGGCATCTGGGTGCTCAGTTGGTTAAAGCCTAACTCAGTTCAGCTTGGGTCATCATCTCATGGTTTGTGAGTTTGAGCCCCACATCAGGCTCTGTGCTGACAGTGCAGAGCCTGCTTGTTATTCTCTCCCTCTCCTCCTCTCTCTCTCTCTCAAAAAAAACGTTTATTAGTATGTATTTTATTCTTTTGGATTCTGTTGTAAATAGGATTGTTTTCTTAATTTCCTTTTCAGATTGTTCACTGTTAGTGTATAGAAGTGCAGGTGATTTTTGAGAGTTGGTTTTATAACCTGCAACTTTGCTGAATTCATTAAACAGTTCTAACAGTTTTTATATGTAATCTTTTGGGTTTTCTACATGTCAAATCATGTCATCCGCTAACAAATACCTTTACTTCCCTCTTTCCAATTGGGTATCTTTTTCTTTTTTCCCTCAGACACTCAACTGACTTAGCCACCCAGGCCTCCCTAATGTTACATTTATTTTCTTATGTTGAACTGTCCTTGCATTCCAGGGATACATCTTTTTTCTAGTTATTATTATTGTTATTATTATTATTCTAGAGCCAGTATTTGTATTTACAGAGCTGGCAAATCAAAGCGTAACAAACCATCATGTATCAGGGTTGGTAAGAAGACCAGGTGTTATTTCACGACCGCCACTATGTGTTTCTTCTTCTCCAACACGACCGATACAGATCCAGGCTTGCTTTGTTTGAGACGGTCCACTTCCTTCCGTCGACGAGCTTCTTTCATGATGCGCTGTTCCTGAATCTGGCTGTAGATGGATTTTGGTGGATGTCGGTGACGAGCGATGCGTTTTATCTGAGGATGGTGTTGAAATTTCTCTTTCAATTTCTGGTTATAATCGTTGGCTGCTTTTTCTTGTGATGTAAGCACACCCAACTTTTCAGAAGCATTAGCTTTCCACAGATGAATGTTCATTTCATCAGATCCACACATAATATATTTGCTGTCAGAAGTCCATTTTATACAGATAACATGTTGCATTCTCTTTGTGTGATAGACTTCCCTGCTTCTACTCTTGTCCAAAGGAAAGATTCGAAAGGATTTGTCAAAACTAGCAGACACAAACTCCTTCCCAGTGGGGGAATAGTCCACATCAAGCACTGCAGATACATGATCCATATGGACCATTACAGGAGTGTCCAGCGCATGCATATTGAAAGTATATAAATTGTAATCCTCATTTGCTGCAGTAAAAATGAAAGCTTCCATAGGGTTCCAACAAATTGTGTTTGTTCTCATATCTAAGATGACCTTTTTCAGGGGAGTAGCTTGCCTCATGTCATATAGTACTATATTCCTGTCAGAAACACAACTTCCCCAGAGAAATGTCTTGATTGGGTTAAATTTAACACTACTTATGCTGTCGAGTCCCCAGGTCATTGAACATACTGGACTTGTTCCTTGTTCATCCCAAATGTCTACTTGCTGCCCACATGTGGCAAAAACAGCTTCTTTCCAGTGATGATCAACCCTCGTATACACGGTCTTTCCTAATATTGTATGCAATGGTTCCTCTTCTTCTCCATAGCCTGGTCCGTCCATTTTCCACTGCTTCACAGTTTTGTCATCACCAACAGTAAAGAAAAAGGTCCCACAAAAGCAAGTACATATTCCTTGTACAAAACCCTCATATGCTTGTAGTCAAGTTCCAAATTCTAACCTCTCCATCACAAGCCCTGGAAAGGACAGTAGCCAGGCTCTTTGGGTGCTTTGCCAAGCAATTGACTCCATCTTGGTGACCATCCAAGGAAGCAAGGAATGGTTTTGCAAATACCCGTTCCAATTTGGTAGCATTTAAAGCTCTTACGTATTCTCGTGGGACCTCAAAAGGATGTAAGGTAGGATCATAGGTTCTTGAACTATTTGTAAGTCCAGCTTGGTTTCACGGACATAGTTGTCCGGGTTCCGGCTCAGCATCTTCACCTTCATTTCGGCTGCTAGGTGTCCCCGAGCTTTTCCTCCAAGTTTGGGTTACCCTCGCCTCTCCCAGGGATAAATCTTACTTGTTCATGGTGTAAAGTCCTTTTAAAATACTGTTGTTTTGGTTTATTAGCATTTTGTTGAAGAGTTTTGCATTGATATTCATCAGGGATATTGATCTGCATTTTGTCGGATCTTTGGTTTTAGTAGCTGAGTAATGTTGGACTCGTAAAATGTGTTAGAAAGTTTTCCCTCTTCTTCAGCTTTTGGGTGGGGTTCGAGAAAATTTTGTGTTAATTTTTTAAATATTTGGTGAAATACTCTAATGAAGTCATCTGGTCCTGGACTTTTCTTGTTGGTTTTTTTTTGAGTGAATAGTAATTGATTATAGATTAGTAATTGATCCTTAATTAAGCCTCCTTAATAGTTATAGGTCTATTTGGATTTCCTCATGATTGAGTCTTACTAGATTATTTCTAGGAATTTATACATTTCTTTTAGGTTATCTAATTTGTCAGCACATAATTGTTCATAGTAGTCTTTTATTTTTTTTTCATAGTAGTCTTTTATAATCTACTTTATTTCTGTGGCATCAATTGTAATTTCTCTTTCATCTGACTTTAGTCTTCTTTTTCTTTGTCTTTTTGCAATTTTTCAATTTTTTTCAATTTTGTTGGTCTTTTCAAAAAACCTAATTCTTTATGTGACTCTTTATCTCGGGGTCCTGAGTTTGAGCCCCATGTTGGGTCCAGTGTTTCCTTAGAAAAAAGTAACCAATTCAGGGCACCCGGTTGGTTCAGTTGGTTAAGTGTCTGACTTCAGCTCAGGTCATGATCTCATAGTTTCAGAGTGTGAACCCTGAGGCTCTGTGTGACAGGCAGAGCCTGGTGCCTGCTTCAGATTCTCCCTTTCTCTCTGCCCCTCCCCTACTCATGTTATCTCTCTCTCTTTCAAAATTAAATTAACATTAATTTTTTTTAAAGTAACCAATTCTTAGTTTCACTGATTTTCCCATTTTTTCCTACTCTATTTTGCTTATTTCTTCTCTAATTTTTTCTTTTCATTGCTAACTTTGGATTTAAATTCCTTGACATATAAAGTTAGGTTGTTGATTTGAGAAGTTTCTTCTATTTTAATGTATTTACTGCTATAAACTTAGTACTGCTTTTGCTGCATCCCATAAGTTTTTGGTATGTTGTGCTTTCATTTTCATTTCTTTCATTTCATTTTCTAGTTTCACTCATGAGTTATTCTTGGACCACTGATTTTTTTTTTGTGGTGAATAATTTGTTTTGATGTATTGTTGGATTTCTTTTTTGACAATATTTTATTGAGACTTACCCTGATGCCAAAATCATATAAAGACACTACAAAAAAAACCCCTCAGAATATTATAGGTCAGTATCTCTAATGACTCTAAATGCAAACATCCTCAACAAAATAATAGTTAGCTTCACCTACATTTTTTTATCTTTTAGCTAGAAAATGAAAAAAGCTGGATATAACATTTATTTAACACACTATACCCAAAATAGAATTTCACCAATACAAAATTGAGATAATTTACATTCTTTGTATATCTTCAAAATCTTGTATTTTATACCGATAGCAAGTTAATTTGCATTAGCCATATTTTAAGGGTTCAATATTATTTAATTTCCACTTATTTATAAATCTTCTGGTTTCCTACAGCTACTGATTTCTAGTTTCATTCCATATTAGTCAGAAAAATACTTGATATGATTTCAGTATTTTAAGATTTATTGACTTTTTGTGGCCTAACGTGCTCTCCTGGAGAATGTTCTATGTTGGCTTGAGAAGACTGTCTTGTGCTGCTGTTGTGCGGAGTATTCAGTCTTTTAGGTCCAACTGGTCTAGAGTGTGTGCCTCTATTTCCTTTTTCATCTTCTATCTGGTTGTCTGGTTGTTCTAGTCATTATTGAAAGTGAGGAGTTGAAATCGCCTATTTTGGGGGCACCTTGTGGTTTAGTCAGATAAGCATCTGACTCTTGGTTTTGGCTCAGGTAAATATCTCACGGTTTGTGAGTTTGAGTCTTGCGCTCTGTGTGCCAGCGCAGAGCCTGTTTGGGATTGTCTCTCCGCCCCTCCCCTGCTCATGTGGGCTCAAAAAGAAATTGCCTATTGTTACTGTATCCTTGTTTCCTTCTCCCTTCAATTCTGTCAATGTTTGCTATGTGTATTTGGGTGTTCTAATGTTAGGTGCACATATAATTCTATCTTCCTGGTATCTTATAGTCTTTTTCTCTAGTGACAGTTCTAATTTAAAGTCTATTTTGTCTGGTATTCACATAGGCAGCCTACTCTCTCTTGGTTACCATTTGCAAGGAACATCTTTTTCCATCGTTATATTTTTAGCCTACGTGCCTTTACATCTAAGGTGTCGTATAGATAGCATGTAAATGCCTGTTGGAGTTTTTATTTTTCTATCCATTCAGCCAGTCTAGCTGAAAGGATAGAAACAAAACAAAAGCTGGGGACTTAAATCTGTTTAATTACTTATAGGAAAGGACTTACTTAGTTTGGGCTACTATACAATACCACAAACTAAGTGGCTTGTAAACAACATTTATTTCTCATAGTTCTAGAAAGTAGGAACTCTAATATAACATTGGCAGATTTGGTGTCTGGTGAGATTCAGCTTTCTCATTGTGCCTTCTCACTTCACAGCAATATAGGATTCTGTATTTGCCTAGTTACTTTTATCAGAGTTTTATATTTTCATATGCTTTCAGGTTGCTAACATCTCTCAGCTAATCCTTTGTGGCCTCTGGTTTCTGCTGAGATACCCATTCATGATCTTGTGGGGGTTCACTTATATGTGATGAGTCATTTGTCTCCTGCTTTCAAGATTCTTTTGTATTTCACTTTTGAGAGTTTTATTTTTCCCCATAAAGTGTCTTAGGTGTGGGGGTATTTAGGTTCATTCTATTTGGACCTCTTTGAGCTTCTCAAATGTGGAGGCCCATTTCCTTCCACAGATTAGGGAAGTTTTCAGTCTTTACTACTTCTACTAAGTTTTGTCCCTTTCTCTTTTCTCCTTCTGAGACTCTCATAATGCATGCATTTGTCCATTTTATGCTACTTTACAGGTCCGTTAGGTTTGCTCCATTTTCATTATTTGTTCTTTTTATTCTTCTGATTTGAGATTTTCAATGATCAGAATTGCTGATTCTTTCCTCTGGTTGATCAAATCTGCTGTTGAACTCCTGCAATACATTTTTTAGAATTCTATATGGTTCTTTTGTTTTAGTTTCTCTTCCTTGATATTCTCATTTTGTTCATGTATTGTCTTGATTTCATTGTCTGTGCTTTCTTGCAAATCCTTGTGCTTCCTTAGGACAATTAATTTTAATTCTTTGTCATGTAATTAATAGATTCCCATTTCCTTGGTATTCATTTCTGGAGATTTGATTTTGGCCCAGTGAGAACTATTTTTTAGACTCCTGACTTCTAGAATTACCAGATAATAGATTGTGTTGTCTTAAGCCACTAAGTCTGTGGTAATTTATTACAGCAGAAATAGGAAACTAATATAGAAGTATGAGTTATTAAAAAGAAAGGAGGGGCCCTGGGTGGCTCAGTTGGCTAGGCATCCAACTCTGGGTTTCAGCTCAGGTCATGATCTCACAGTTCATGATGAGTTTGAGCCCTACATTGTGCTCTGTGCTGGCAGGGGAACCTGGTTGGGATTCTCTCTCCCCCCCCCACTCTCTCTGTCCCTCCCCAGCTCATGCTTGCTTACTTTCTTGCTCTCTCAAAATAAGCTTTAAAAAAAAGGACTTATTTCAAACAAAATTACTTAGGAAATATTTTTTTTAATACAAAATTTACATTTGTTATAAATAGTGAAATGCATGGCAAAGCAACTTTATGTTATCCATTTTCTTTGAGATTTTCTGTGCAAAGTAAATATTTACTTCCTAATACATTCTCAGATCATATTTGTTTAACAGTTGTGTTGGTAATAAGTGCTTTGGGACATAAGGTAGAAAACAGAAAACAGATCAAAAAAGCGCAGGAGGAAGACCACTGCCAAAGAGTAATCTCCATGAACTTGGCATTTTCCACTGCAAGGTAGATGCTGTGGGGTCATCACACTGTAACTGAGAAAAAAAATACTTTAATCCTCCAACTTTACTACCAAATCCCCTTTTAACATTTAAGTTTTTTAAATTAGTTTTTGCTCTTTTTGGCTTTGACACTTTTAGCTGAATTTTACTGTAAAAACAAAGCAATATATTTCCATGTCTCTGTTAACTCAAGATAAATTTCTTTAAATTTCAAATCATAAAGATATGCTAGAAAGACTATGGGTGAAGTAAAATCAAATTTGAAAGAAATAGAGGTAAAATAATAATTAAAAAAATCAGTGTTGTATGATTTGTATCCATTTGTTCCTAGCAAAAGCATGAATTAAAAAACATTACCTATCATATAAAGCAACCTTATGGTTGCCTTATGCCTAAAGGCTAACTGATGTTCCTGGGTGTAATGTTCTTATTTTATCATAGAGAAAAGCATTTTAATTATAATGTATATTCAATAGTTACAGTATTGCTTTCATAAATACCTTTTGCTTGCCTTAAAAAAAAATCCTGAATTCCAAAGAAATTTCTTTACTCTTGTAAAAATATGTCTGGTATAATTAACGCAACACAACCAATTAATACCATGAAGTACTTAAAAGTTTTCCTTTTTTGGAAAATCAGCTTTAATGAAACAACTGTAGACAACTGGTTGGTTAAGTGCTCTCTTATCTTTTCAAAAGTTCATCTAAACTAAATTTTATATAAAGATATATCTGTATTTAAAATTTTTTAACTTAGTTGGTCTATTTATATAGAATATAAAATACAAGTTTGTAAATACATAACCAGAGAATCAGAAGCTTAAAATGTAGTAAAACTTACACATGGTTTAGTTATCTGAAGCCATTCATTAAGATATTCAACAAGACCTAGGGCATCTGGGATATTGTCTCCTTCTGACACAAATTTCAGCAGAACCACCATTGGAATTTCTTTAGAACAGCTGTAACAAATACAGAGAAAAATTAAGTATTCTTCTATTGATACAAGACCTGGATTCCAGTGCGTCTGTCTCTAAGACAATCTGCCAGGTTTCAGGCAAGGAGAAGATGCCACAGAATAAGATCACTTATTTATCTCCCTTTGCTCCAGATGTATGGTATTTGTGGGGATAGGGCTAGAAGCCATGTAATGCCCATTATGGGCACATGCAAATTTGTGTCTCACATAGGGCTGCATGAAAAACCATCCCCACTGAAAAATGTTCTGATCTGCTCTCCAGATCTGCTGTAGAAGATAGCGATTTTCAGAAGCACCAGAGCAAAGAGACAGAAAGAAAATAATATCCTTGTTATTAATAATCTAAAGCTGTGAAGGAAAAGTGTGGAATAGAATAAAAGGAAAAACATTTACTACTACTACTTACGGATTCTATCTACTGAGTTATTTATCATGTGCTAAGGACTGTCTGCATATTTTATAATTCAATCCCTACAGCAATCCTTGAGGAAGTTATAATGATCTTCATTTTATAAAATGAATCAGTTTGGAATAATGGGAACAGGGACAGAATGCCTGGATTCAAATTCTAGCTCTGCCACTTACCAGATATGTTGGGCAAGTTACTTAATCAGGGCTTCAGTGTGTCTCATATGTAAAAGAGAGAACACGACAGAACTTACCTCACAAGTTGTTGTGACATGTAAAGGAAGCAATACAGGAAAGTAGTTAAAACAGTGCCATACAATGTATACTATGTCATATTATGTATACTATGTATGTGCTAGCCATTACTATGAGGTAACTGAAGTTTAAAGGGCTTGAAATCTAGGAAGTGACAGAGGTGGGACTTGAACCTGGGTCTTTCTGACTCCAAAACAGTCTCCTGTTTGCTATAAATGCCTCAAGCTAGTGATGAGATGGAGATAAATGAATGCAAAAAGCTTCCTGTGTGCCAACCAAAAGCAAAAGTAATTCGTAATACACTAAAATCAAGAACTATGAGAAAAATGTAATGCTAAAACTTGAGAGCACGTGACTGGTAGAGAGCTACAGAAATAAAGGTGAGTTGGGTTCCTAAGCAGGGGATTTCAGATGTGAAGACTCTGACAGGGAGGTTCAGAAGTCTCAGATGTACTAGGAGAGCCTAACACAGCATCATCGTCTCTAAATATTAGAAATTTGAAGTTGTTAGCAAACTACATCATCACAGTATGTATGTAGTTCTCAAATATCTTAGGGGCTCTCAAGCTTTGTATGGAAGGACTGTGAGCCGTGTCCTGCCTAGAGGTGGCTAGCTAGCCTCCCTCGCTGTGCCTTCATTTTCAAAGCTCCACCTTAAAATATGCAGAAGTATGGTCTTGAATTTACAGTGCCTCTACTATTAGTTTGTAACACAAAGAGTAGCATAATAGTTTTAATATCATCCTCTGGTCCTCTCTAAAAACAGAAAGTGGAGAATGACTTATTACTTTGTGATACTAAAAACTAGCATATAAGATACATCCATTATTAAATTATAAATGCACTTCTATTTCAATTACATATAAGGGATTTCAGGTCAGTCACACACCACTGCCACCCCTTATTATTAGAGTAACTAATCTTTTTTCCAAAGATCAGAATATATATTTGTTCTCATAATGAGAAAGCAAAATATATACGTTACAAAAAATTTAGTATATATTCATGATGTGCATTGAGGGAGAAAAAAGGATTCAAAATTGTATAAGCTGTATAATGAGCTTTTTTTCAATTTCAAAAACTCTTTATTGCAGTGAATGTATAACTGCACTGATCAGTAAACAAGGGTTTGATGATAAGAGAATAAAAATGTGCATTAGAAAATTAAAAGAAAATTGATTTTGTAGAAACATTTTTAAATAGAATGAACTCAAGTTATACAGGTAGAGTTGGTATATCTTGCAGATAGTACATTCAGTTCTTTTAAAGGAGTTGGGAAGAGAACAAATGAAAAATCAGTAGTGGTAGTTACTTCTGACAGATTAGATAGATAGATATAAACAGAGGGAGAGACAGGGAGAGAGTAAGAGAGAAAGAGCATGTGCACATGCAGGGGGAGAAGGAGGGAAGGGGAGGGAAGAGAGACAGAGGAGAGAAAGAGAATCTTAAGCAGGCTTCATGCCCAGCACAGAGCACAACACAGGGCTCAATCTTATCATGACCGTGAGATCATGACCTGAGCCTGAAAGCAAGAGCCAGATACTTAACTGAATGCGCCACCCAGGCGTCCCAGAACTAAGTGTTATAAATAAATATTGTTTCTTTGAACTATCCTATTTTTTCCAAATAATCTATGATGAGTTTGTCTACCTTTTATATTCACTATTGTTACTAACTGTGTAGGCAAGTTTACAACTACCCAGAAGTTATTCTTTGGTTCACAGAGTTTTAACCTACATACATGAAGCTTAGACTTCAAAGACTCAGAGAGACCCCTACAGCTCTTCTTGAATAGGCCTTCTCTGGTTCTCTGCCTTGTACTTTCTGGGTGTCCTAGCATCCCCCAGCTCTGAAATCTGTCTCCTCAACTCAGCAAGACTGCTCTGCTCAGGTTCTCTCCCCCTCCCTGTATAGTCCAGTAGTCCAGAAAGTATCTCCCAGCAGAAAGCTGGGGGCAGCTGTACAACTTTATTTGTCTTCTCTCAGGGATCACAACTATGTGCTGCTTGGTGTCCAAGTCTGAAAAAGTTGTTTCATTAATTTTGTCCAATTTCTAGGTGTTTATGGCAAGATGGCAAGTCTGAGATCATTACTCTAACATTGACTGAAGCCAAAGTAGGAAGCTGATTTGTAAAGAACTAAGCAGTCAGGATGAAGGCATGGAGAGCTGTGGGAAAACAAAGAGTGCAGTAAATTCCTTGTGCAGAAGCGGGAAGCAAGTAAGGACACACAGGAGAGCTGTGTGAGGTGACTCTTGCAAATGGGGTTGGTTTCTGCAAGGGAGACAACAGGAAAAAGTACACAGGACAAGGCAAAGAAGAATGAGACAGCTTTTAGGAAACTGTGACTGCTAGTAAGTTAGCTGGACTCCAGGGCACCAAGGACCAAGCCAGGCAAGGAGGTCCTGCAGGCCTTGTATGACACGTTAAGAAATATGAACCAGATTCTGCACAAAGCAAGTAAAATTGGTGATGGATTTTACTCAGGGAATGTTGTGCTCAGCTCTGAATTTTATTTTGTAATTTTTTTTAATGTTTATTTGTGTGAGAGAGAGAGAGAGAGAGCGAGCGAGCGAGCGAGCGCACGCGTGTGTGTGTGCGAGTCCACGCGTGTGTGTGTGCGAGTCCAGGAAAGTCAGAGAGAGGAAGACACAGAGCTGAGCTGTCAGCAGAGCCTGATGCAGGGCTCGAACTCACAAACCATGTGATCATGACCTAAGCCGAAGTCAGATGCTTAACTGACCGAGCCACCCAGGTGCCCAAGTTCTGAATTTTAGAAGGTTGGTTCTAGTATCACTGACGATGGATCAGAGGGAGTCAGAATGGAGCAGGGGAATCAATCAAGAGATCTTGATGGCGGTGGCTGTAGACTAAACTCACATCCTTCCAAGACTCATATGCTGAAGCCCTAACCCCCAATGCAACTGTATCTGGAAATAGGATCTGTACAGGTAACTGAGGTTAAACCAAGTCATAAAAATGAGGCCTTAAGCTGACAGGATTGTGGCCCCATAAGGAGAGAAGGAATTGGAGGTCTCTGCCATGTAAGGATATGGCCAGAAGGCAGCCATCTGCAGCTAGGAAGAGGGCCCTCACCAGAACCCAACCATATTGGCTCCCCAATCTTGGACTTCTAGCCTCCAGAACTGGGAACAAATTAATTTTTGTGGTTTAAGCGAACCTGCGATGATATTTTGCTATGGTAGTCTAATCGGACTAACAGCAGTCTAGGCTGCAAATGACGTGGCCTGAATAAAGCAAGATAAGGACTGAAAGCTGGTGGTCTGCAGGGCCGACAAGAGAATTATTAGGTAGTCAGGGCTTCCAGGCTGTGGTAAAGGAATAGTTGGAGTGATATTTTATATTATGAGGAATAAGCTGGACAGGAAAAGAAGTTAAAACACAAATGGGTGACAGACTGGAAAAAAAGAAAAATGAAAAGAAATGGTTACTTTAATAAGAATAGAGCAGGTTTTAAGAGAAAAAGACAGGGGGAACGTTACACAAGTACGGTCAGAGATGGACAAAACAAGATGTATTAGGAGAACAAGCTGAAATGCCTGTAATCTTTCTGACAGAAGTCTTAGATATTTCAGAAGCAGCAGGGGCATATGTAATTACAAATAACAAGGAATAGGTTCAACTTTTAGACAAAGAATAAAGCTCACTGTGATCCTGGACCATGAGTGCTAGGTCTAGACTGAAGTGGTTAAAAGTGCAGGATTTGGGGCCGGATGCCTATGTTTGCATCTTGGCTCTGCCACATGTTACTCACATGGCTTTTAGCAGTTATTTAACCTTGCTGCTCTTCAATTATTTTTATTAATAACATGTAGTTAATAGCAGTACATACCTATAAGGTTAGTATGAGAATTAAAAAATTTAATACATATAAAGTACACAGTAAGTACCAGGTACATAATTTGCTGTTATTACCATGACTACTTTTATGTTACTAATACGACTTCCTCAGGTCATATAGAAGTCACAATGTAGATTTCAGAGCAAGCAAATTATTCTACTTTGCAAGGCTAGAATTACACTCTTGAAATGTATTATGTTAAGTAATGAGGCAGATTTATTGGTCGACTTTGAGCAATGGTGATGGGGACATACATTTTTTCTAAGGTTAGCTCTGCCCAGTTCTCTAAAGACACCACTGACAGCACAAGAGGATGCTCCTTAACTCATCAGTCCTAATGGGAGAGCAGAGAGTAGACTAGCAATAAAAGCCACCTTCTAGACACCAATGGCTCTGTATTCCATGAACCCACCAGGCACATCAACTCCCAGAAGGGAGGAAGAGTCAGAGGGAGGTGAAGCATACAGCAAGATCTATAGCCCCAAATTTAGCCTTGGGTCATATGGAACAGGAAGTTAAAGGATAAGGCAGGCAAAAATGGGGCAAGTGTCTACAAATCTGTTAGCAGACTGGGCCATCATACTGAGTCATATAAATCAATTTACAAAAGGGCTAAAAGAAAAAGAGATCTCTTTCTAATTTCCACCCTTACTTTCACTTGCCTTCTAAATGTTAATGATTCCCGAAGATTAATCAAGAGTGAGTGCAGAGAATTTAAAAATGTACACAAATAACTATAAATCTGTTATTGGGCATATAATATATAAAGATATAATTTGTGACAATATCATAATGGGTTGGGGGGAGAGAGAGTGCACAGGAGTAATTTTTGTACGTAATTGTAGTAGCAACTTAGACTGTTATTACTTTAGAATGTTACATGCAATGACCCTGGAAACCACAAAGCATATTCTATAGAATATGCACAAAAGGAAATGTGAAGAGAACCAAAAGATGTCACTATAAAAAAAGTAATTATGCACAAAAGATGGCAGTAAAGCAGGAAATGAAGAACAAAAAAGGTGTAAGACATACAGAAAACAAACAGCAAAATAACAGGTCATTCATCAGTAATTACTTTTAATGCAAATGGATTAAACTCTAATCAAAAGACAGAGACTGGCAGAATGGATTTAAAAAATGATCCAACTATTTACCATCTATAAGAGAATCACTTTGAATATAAGGACACACATAGTGTGAGAATGAAAAGACGGGAAAAGATATTCCATATAAATAGTAATCAGGGTGGCTGTACAAATATCAGACAAAATATTAAAAACTGTTACAAGAGCTATAGAGCTGGGCTTCATTTTATTGTTTTGTTGATTGTCTACATGTAAGAAAGTGATGCATAAAATGTTACAGATGCAAGCATTTGGTAAAAATCAGCAAAAACATTGTCAGAAATGATTTGTCGTATGGAATTTATAATAAAGAGTATTGTATATTTAAAAAAAAACTGTTACAAGAGATGAAGAAGGCCATTATCTATTGAATATATGGGCCAATTCATCAAGAAGATTCACAAAAACAGAGCCTCAAAATACATAAGGAAACACTGACAGAATTGAAGGGAGAATTAGATACCGTGCTACAATAATAGCTGGAGACTTCAACACCCCACATTCAACGGATGGAACCACCACCCTGACTCATAATGAAACAAGACTTTCACGACACCATACACCCATTAGGCCTAAGAGACGTGTACAGAACACCCCACTCAACAAAGCAGAATACGTTTTTTGGGTGCACATGGAACATTCTCCAGGACAGACCTTTGGTAGGACACAAAATAAGACTTGATAAATGAAAAAGATTAAAATCATACAGTGTCTTGTTTAATCACAGTAGAATGACACTAGGAATCAAAGCAGACGGAAAACCAGAAAATTCACAAATACATGGAAATTAAACAACACAGTCTCAAACAACTGATGGGTCAAAGAAGAAGTAACACGGGAAATTAGAGGAAAATGAAAATGAAAACCACATGCTGAATTTCAGAGTTGTAGTTAAAGTAGAGTATGAGGGAAAGTTTCGGCTGTAAATGCATATATTTAAAAAGAAGAAATTTCTCAGATTGATGACCTAAGTTTACATCTTAGGAACTACAGAAAGAAAGGCAAACTAAACCTGGAGTTAGCAGAAGAAAGGGAATAATGAAGATTAAAGTGGAGATAAATAGAAAAAAAATAATAGAGAAAATCAATAAAACCAAAAGCTAGTTATTTGAAAAGATCAACAAAACTAAGTACAAAAGAGGACTCAAATTACAAAGATCAAAAATGAAAGTGAGAATATAGATTTTATAGAAATAAAAAGGAGTTATTTAATGATTACAGATTCTGTTTAGAATGATGACAAAGTTCTGAAAGTGGATAGTGACAGATATACAACAGCATAAATGCATTAATGCCACTTAACTGTACACTTAAAAATGGTTACATTTAATATTATGTATATTTTACCAAACTTAAAAAAGACTGATTGTAGAGGTTGCATACAGTATCAGGATCCTTAGCATGCCACACATTATAAAGCATTAAATATGGCTTTTTAGGAAAGAATTCTCCTAAAACTGAATCTCAATCTTTCTCCTGAATGTAATTCAGTACCTATTTTATATATAGCATATAAAATTTACAATAAATATATAAACATATTTTCAAAGTTCTAATAAGTAATCCAACACTCTCCCACTTACCTTACTTTCATTTGTTAAAGTAGGCTCCACACCCAGTGTGGGCCTTGAATTTGTGACCCCCAGAGATCAGAGTCACATGTTCTACCCACTGACCCAGCCCTTCCTACTCTCATTTTTAAATAAGGTGGGGAACAAATCAACAAACAAACTCACCCTTCATCATAGAGTGTTTTTGTGATACCTCCTCCAGGAATACGGACACAAAACTCAGAATCATCTATTTCAGGAATGCATGGGCTTTTTTCCATTTCCTCCCAGTTAAAGCTCTTTATTTTATTTTGAATAGTTTTTGGCAAGAAAGGTGTAAGTAGGTATCTGAAGGGAGTACTAGAAGCAAAATCATATAATTAAGTTTCTAAAAACTCATAATAAATATGAACATTAAGGCAAGTACCAGTTCTTTAAGCAAATACTAACTGTTCCACGTGTATTCTGTTGCAAAAGCAAAGCACAAGTTTCAGCAGTCATGGAAAAGTACCTTGTAAAAATATTGCTCTGGCTTGCTATTTACACACTTAGGAGAGAGTATATGGACACAGGCCAACTTAAACTAAGGTAAGGCCAGCATGAAGATAATCTATTTTCCACAGCTATGCTCCCTTCTGGCCAAGAGGACTTTTGTGAGATTCCTAGAAATGTATGTCTATTGTGAGATTCCTAGAAATTAGCTCCAGTCTTGAAAGGTTAGTCTTGGCTAATGCTTTTTCGTCATGATTTTATAGGTGCAGAAATGATAATGAAATAGTTTATATTTCTGTCTCTCGGACACTTTGTCTTATGTTTAGGAATTCAGTGTGACATTCCTGATTTATACTTAGAGGCAGCTGGATTTCTGCAATGGCTGAATAGAAATATGAATCCAATTTTCCAAAAATTATACCCAATGAATCTCTTTCTCTTTATCAACTGAGTTCTGTAATGTCACACACACAATACCAAACAACGAAAGCACAGTTCTAGAACCATCTCGATCTTTACATCAAAGCCTTCCTTGTGCCTCAACCATAAGACTACTTAACCATACTCCCTTCTATCTCGACTATCATCTTTCTAAATTCCTGAGAGGGGAGGTAAAGATATATATGACTTTTAAAACTTATTTGAGCTTTTTAAGAGAGACCATCAAAATACTGCATAAACCAAAACAAAATTTTTCAAAGGCAAAAACATACCTGCGAAGCTGTAGATCATTACGGTGATATGAATGACTGCTTGAAAGAACAATAACTTTGGCATAGTTACTACTTTTCACCCAGGAAAGCAGTTTTTCACAGAATGGCTTTGATTTATGCTTGGTATACCATTGAAAGAATAAAAAGAGAGTCTAAAAGTTAGATCTTAGCATATGAGTATTATATAAATATAAATAGAATATAAATATAAAAGAATATAAAATATTTTATCACCTTTACATAATTTATGTATTAAAATTATAATTATTTTTATATCCACTTACTATCCTTAAACTGAAGGTGAGAGATGAAGAGCAATGCCTTATTTGTTGTATCTTTACAATTAAGAAATAAGTCAGGAGAAATCTAGATTTCAAAAAAATTCTATGCTGACTGACCAAGGAAAATTTCCCAGTTCTCTACTTAAGTAATACATTGTTACTAAAAACCTATCACATGGTCATATATCTTCTTGCTAAAAAATTTCTGATGTGAATCTGATCAGGAAATGATTAGGTGAATTTAGGGAACATCTGGCATGGATCCTCGAAGAGTGAATACAGTGAAGAAAAGAGGAGGAGGCCACTTGTATGTCAAAGGCTACCATCTAAAAAGATGTTACAGCCATATGTAACATGTGAACCTTGAGTGGATCCAGAACTGAAGAATATTTTGGGGGGAATTGGGGAAATTTGAGTATGTCTTATGATACTACTGAATAATTCATTAAGTACTGATTTTCTTAGGTGTGGTAATGCTGCTGTGGTTGTGAAGGAGAATGTAATTTTTAAAGATGCATGCTGAGCTGTTTATGGGTAAAATATCATGACATCACCAGCCTACTTTGGATTGTTTGGCAGAAGGAAACCACACGCACATGCAGAGAGAGAGAATCAAGTAGGTATGGCAAGATTTAACAGTTGATTAATCTGGAAAGTGGGTTATACAATTTTTAGGGGGAAAATTATTTATGGAATTCTTTTCACAGACTGTTGTTAAATAATTATTCAACAAAATTTAAAATGCAGATAAGAAATACCTAGCTTTTAAAATAGGAAGATGGTATAGCATGATTAAGTCTAGAATTCTGGCCCCACTTCATACAGACCATATGTCTCAGGGAAATTGCTTAACTTTTCTGTGTGTCAGTTTTCTGAAATCTCGTATTTAAAAAAAATTTTTTTTAAATGTTTATCTATCTTTGAGACAGAGAGAGACAGAGTGTGAACAGGGAGGAGCAGAGAAAGAGACGCACAGAATCTGAAACAGGCTCCAGGCTCTGAGCTGTCAGCACAGAACCCGATGCGGGGCTCAAATCCACGAACTGCGAGATCATGACCTGAGCTGAATTTGGACCACTTAGCTGATTGAGCCACCCAGGGGCCCCTGAAATCTCATTTTACAAATGAGGATAATGTTAGTACCTGCTTTGTCAGACTGTTGAGATGCTTATGTAGAGTAATATATATATAAACAGCCATATTGGTGAGAAGAATCAATGCTCAATAAATGATCACTATTCCCATCAACCAAAAATTTCATTTAGACATGTCTGTCTTTCTTAATTCTTGAACTTACACTGGTATTAGGAAGAGAACAGAAAAAGCCACCTGGCATAATGGAAAAATACTAGCAACTCTCACTGCAAAACTTTGGGTATGATATTGTTAACTAAAGAAAGTAAAGAGTAATCTAATATAAATATTAAAATAATTGTAGCACTATTCAGTTGTCTCAAACTGGAAAAAAAATCTAATGTTCCGTGAACAGTACGATGGATAATTTATGGTTTATTTATACAACAAAATCCCACAGAGAGGTGAGAATGAACGACCTTTCCTTGGAACTACATGGATGGACCTCACTGACAGAATGCTGAGTAAAGGAAGTGAGACATAAAGTACATGCCATAAGATTCCCTAAGGTGGGGTATGTGGGAGAGCCAATGGAAAGTTGACAATTTTCTGACACTCCTTAATCCATTCAACTAACATTTACTAAGAGCTTCTCTACACGTGTATTTTCTAGAAGCTGGGGATATGAGAGTGAATGACACATTGTCACTTCTCTCAGAATACTTACTTTATATTAGAGGTACATAATAAACAAATATATGATATTTCAAGTAGTGATGAGTTGTGAAGAAAAGCACCCCAGGATAAGACAACAGAAAGGGTAGTCAGGGAGTTCTTTCTGATGAGGTAACATTTAAGCAAGGACTAAAGGAAGTAAACCATTTAAGGTATCTAGAAGAAAAGTATTCCAGGCAGAGAAAATAACGTAGAGACTCTGAGATGGGAGTGACCTTAATCTGTCTGAACAACACAGGGAGACCAGTGTGGCTAAAGCAGGGTGAGTGAAAGAGGGAAACCGGCAACGAGCACACAGGAATGGCTCTAAGTTTGATGGCTCTACCTAAGAGCAGCTGTCCTGAGAACTCTCTGATTATGGAAGTGCTCTTTATGGCAGCTACTTGCCACACATGGCTAAGGAGAACTTCAAATGTGGCTACTGTGAAGGAGGAACTGACATTTTAATTTAATTTTAGTTTATGAATCAAAATTTAAATACCTACATGTGGATAGTGGCTACCATATCAGCACAGAGGTAGAGCCTGATAAGCCAAGGGAAGGGCTGAGAGTTCACTGGAATGAATTAGGAAGACACGAGATGGTGAAGAGAGAAGCGATGTGTTTGATTTAGGTTTAATGGATCACTGGTGGTGCTATCTGCAAACAGACCATTAGGTATATATGGAAGTGGGTAGACCAAGAATAGAACTAGGGGTATGAGACAAGGCAGTGATTTGGACAAGAGTGCTAGCGGTGGAAGAGGAAAGGGAGACTCAGAATTTATTTTGACACATACATAATTTATATGTAGATGCCATTGGTTGAAATGTAATACAAACATACTAAACCCAAAATATTCATTTGCTTGAATGTTTTCATCAGTGTTACCTGAACTAGGAATATATAAGGCCCAAACAGTATGTCTCATTTCCTTTCAATATAATCAATCAGTAAATATGGTAACATCTCTGAAATTTTATAAGACTGGTTCTCTATAGAATCAGACTTTCTTATTTGTATAAAGAGCAGAACGGAGTTTTGAATCTTAATAATACTTAGTATTTTCTCATTATATTTCACTTCCATCAACTTAAAAAGACAAATATAATATACTAACCTTAATAAAAATAGATCTTAACTGAAGAGCCACTAGCTTCTTTGAGGGCAGTGAATATACTACAAAGACGAAATAAAATGAAATCATGAGTTAAAATGAGTTATATATGTGAAATTACTAACATGAAAACTAAAATTGAATTGCAAGAACTTTTATACCTAATATTTTCAATAACTAAATATAGACATATGAACTATATCATTCACTTAAAACATTTTAGAAGTACCTTAAAATGCACCTGTGGGCTTTATTCTATATAACAGATTCATTTCTGACAGGCTAACTGTTAGCTGTGATTGTAAAACCAGGGACGAATTCCCCTGGAAACTTCTGGCATTATGACAAATGAAATCATTCTTAAGAATGTTTTTATTTAAGGGGTACATAGGTTGCTCGGTCGGTTCAGCAGCTTACTTTGGTTCAGGTCATGATTTCGCAGTTTGTGAGTTCAAGCCCCACACCGGGCTCTCTGCTGTCAGCTTATCAGTGCAGAGCCCTCTTCGGATCCTCTATCCCTCTCCCTCTCTGCCCCTCCCCCACTTGCACAATCTCTTGAAAAATAAATAAAACATTTAAAGAAATGAATGTTTTTAGTTAAAAAAAAAAAAAAGAAACAAACCAAAAAAGCCAAAAAGGGGCACCTGGGTTGCTTAGTAGGTTGAGTATCCAACTCTTGATTTTGGCTCAGGTCATGATCAGTGGGCTGTGGGATGAGCCCTGTGTGGGCTTTGTGCTAAGCGTGGAGCCTGCTTAGGATTCTCTCTCTCCCTCTGCCCCTATCCCTCACACATGCGCTCTCTCTTTTTAATGTTTCTTTTTGAGAGAGAGGCAGACAGAGTAAGAGCAGGGGAGGGGAAAAGAGAAAGGGAGACACAGAATCTGAAGCAGGCTCCAGGCTCTGAGCTCTAAGCACAGAGCCCGACGGGGGGCTCAAACTCACAGACTGCAAGATCATGACCTGAGCCAAAGTCAGATGCTTAACTGACTGAGCCGCCCAGGTGCCCCTGCTCACGTTTTCTCTCTCTCTCTCTCTCTCTAAAAAAGTTATTCTCCCCTCTTCTCTCTAGAGAATGGCAACACTCATTGGGATTTAGAGAAGAAAGAATAAAATGCAAGAGCATGTTAGCCACATAATAAAATCCCTGGAATAGGAGTTCTGTGTTCTTAGGAGTTTTTGAAAGATAACATGCAAGATAATACGTAAAATTTTCTGAATCAATGTGTGTATTCTTCTTCAAGGAAAAGGATCCATAACATTCACTCACATTCTACAAGGAGGTCTACTTTACTGATGCTTAATATGTCCCTGCCCAACCTCATCTCTGAGAATGAGAAGCTCTGAGATGAACCAAGGACAAAATATGGAGTTTATTAAAGGCATGATTAGGCCACTGTGCTAAGGAGTAAGCTTTTAGTTACTGTAAAATAATTTACAAATAACCCAGACTCCAGCAAAGCCTTTGGTAGATCATGTCTCTCTAGTTACAGCTCTTCTGGGGAGTGTCTCCTTGGACCAGGTTAGTGACATGACTGGGGGCAATAATGCATGAGCAAGCCCAGTGACCACCAGGTATTTTCAGAACAAAAGAAGAGCAGAAATTTAGGAATTAGGAAAAAGAGCACAAATTTAGTGTAAAGTGACTAAAAGGTGGGCCACTCAGGCCTATAATCTATCTCTGATAAGCACATTTATAGTGAAATTCAACAGACTAGGTGGGTAGAGGATATATCTGTAGGGAGTGAGCAAAATGTAAGATCTACCACTTCCTATAATAGCAACACTCATGTTCTTCATCAGTGTATCATGCAAATCTTTTTTGTTAAGATCTTGCTTCCCATTACTTTTCTCTTCTGAGGTAATAAGATATGAAAGCAACATCACCTTTCACGTATTCTGGTGTAAAATATTTAGCTTGTATCTAATCAAGCCTTTAGACCTAGGAACAGTTACAGAAAATACATACACTAGGGGACCAAGACAAATGACACTACAAGGAAGTTATCAGACAAATGCAAAAGATGGGACATTCAATAGGACAATGGATCTAGTTTTCTCCTCAATAAATTAATTTCATGAAGGGATAGAAAAAAAAAAAGAGACTGCTCTATAGTAAAGGAAATTTTGGAGGCACAAGAATCAGAAGTACTATGGTGGATCTTGGTTTATTTTATTATTATTATTATTTTTTAATGTTTGTTTTTGAGAGAGAGAGAGAGAGAGAGTGTGAGTGGGGTGTGGGCAGAGACAGAATTCAAAACAGGCTCTGTGCTTAACTGACTGAGCCACCCTGGTGGCCCTAGTGGGTTTTGGTTAAGACAAATTAACTTTAAAGGACGTTTTGGGGTAAACTGGAATAGTCTAAATATGGATAGGGTATAGGAAGATATTTTGTTAAATGTGATGGAATTTTAAGTATGTAAGAAAATGTTCTTAAAAAAGATGGAATGTTTAAGTATTTAGAGGTGGAATGTCATGTCGTCTGTAACTTATTTCAAAATACTCATCTTAAAAATAAACAACGTAGATTAAAGACATATCCAATTGACTTGTTGCAAGTTTGTGTCAGAGAAAAGCCAGGGGGTCTTCCACTAGTGTAAAAGTACATCAGCAGGGGGGTGAGATGCTTCTTAAGAAACAGGTCTCAGGGGCCAGAGCCTTGATTAGAAGCTCAGGTACACCAATTATTAACCATGTGACCTTAACTTCTTCTCTGTGCAATGGTTTCCATCATCTATAAGACTACCTATAAAGTAGTTGTGAAGATTAAATAAATTAATAAACATAAATGCACATAGTGCTCAGCTCATCGGAAATGATGATAGTTGTTACCATTAGTGGAACTATATAAATTCTAGTTCTACTCTTTATAGTACTTTATCCTTTAAGGCAATAACTGAAATTCAGTCTTATGGTAAACAAAACACTGAGAAGCCAACAGAGCAGCCTGCTATCAAAGAAGCAAGTGGATACTCTTGTGCTTCATGAACAATAGCTTTCCTCTACTCACTCAGAGCAGTTCTGTATTATAAACACAGTGGTCATGACATTGTCAACTGTGTTCCCCAATTAAAACAAACTTAATAGTGCAATGAGGAATTATGGAGATTATAGTATTAGCAACTCAGGCTCTCTGAGCCTTACTGATATATTATTATTATTGTTTACCATATTATATTATGATACATATATTATATTATGGGTACTATAATAATGTGAGAGGATGACTATGAGGCCTAGGTAAGGTAGCATACATTAAACATACTGAGCTTGGTGGAATTCTCTTTATCCCTTTCTCTAGTATTAGTGATGCTTATACTTGCCAGGAAGACCAGAAATTAAAACTGAGGCTAAAAGAAGGACAAAAAAACCTTCATGTTAAAAAAAAAAAAAAAAAAGGAAATCTCAAGTTCTTGTAAAATGTATAAGTACAGTCATCATAGGAGTTGCCATTTAGTAAAGACTAAGAACTAAAACCAGGATGTACAAGAATAGGACAATGTGACCAGGAATAAATTCTGCACAAAGCTGGCACTAAGTAAATGTATGCTATAGAACAGTTATCTATTCAATCTATTTCTGATTTAAAACAACTCCTCCTTGTAACAGAATAAAACATGAGAAATCTTATATACCTTCAGCATTTATACTGAGTTCTGTTGAGTTTTCTTCTGTAGTTGCATATGGATTGTTTCCAACCATTGGCACGAGACAATCGGTATAGAAGTAACCAATCTTACACATATTCAGTGTAGAAATAATCAAATCTATTGCAAGCTGGCCAACATTTCCAACAGATACTGCTGGCTGAAATAATAAAAAATGTTCATTAAATCATCAAACTTAGCAGCACTTTTAAAAGCTTAGATAGAAGACAAGAATCACAGAACTACATTTAAATGGTTATGCTCAGGTGCATCATAGCTAGATAAGGACTCTGCAGTAGTTTCAACAAGGTGTCAGCAGGGGCTTCCTCTACTTTGGAGACTACTGGCTTAACACTGACTTATTGAACACTGACTATGTGTCAATCATTGCTCTAAGCACTTGCAGGAAGACAAATTGATAAAAATTCCTGCCCTCATGGAACTCTCATTCCAGTAAGGGAGTAGCTTAATATAATAAACAAAATAGTGAAATATAGCCATACGTTATTTTATTGTACTTGAAGGTCTGTGGCAACCCAGCCTCAAGCAGGTCTATTGGCACCATATTTCCAACAGCATTTGCTCACTTTGTGTCTGTTACATTTTGGTAATTCTCTCAATATTTCAACCTTTTTATTATTATTATATTAGTTATCATCTGATCTATGGTCAGTGATTATGACTCACCGAAAGCTCAGATGATGGCCAGCATTCTTTAACAATAAAGTATTTTAAAATTAAGGTGTGTAGTCTTTTTAGACATAATCCAAACAATACATTACAGTATAAACATAACTTTCACATCCACTGGGAAAACCAAATAATTCATTTGACTTGCTTTATTGTGGTATTTATTGCTGTGATCTGAAACCAAACCCACAGTATCTTCAAGGTATGTCTGTATATAGAGGTAAGTGCTATGGAGAAAAATTAAGTGAGAGCATGTATCTGTTTGGTTGCAATGTTAAATAGGGTGATCAAGAAAAGACTTTAGGTGATCAGTTAATTATAGACCTGGAAGACTTAAGGAAGACAGCCACACAAAGACCAGGGAAAAAAATACTTCAAGCAGTGGGAAAGCAGGTATAAAGCCTTCTGGGGTCCTTTCCCTTTGCTTTGTTAGCGCATAAAGCTTAGAGTCACCTTATTTTGATGTTAAACACACACACACACACACACACACACACACACACACACACACACACTCTTACCTCCATGACTCTGAACAGAGCAACTGTCAAATCTCTACCTATCACCCAGAACATTTATCTGAACTCTAGAGACTAATGGGTATTTCCACATGGTTCTTTTATAGGCAACGCACATATAACATGTACAAAACTAAACTGTTGCCCAAACCTGTCTTCATATTTTGTGTTTCAGAAAAGAGAAACAATTATTCAATTACCTAAATCAAGAAACTTCTTCCTTTTCTCTTACCAGCTACTTTTAATATGTCTAATTTTCACTGATTCTACTTCCAAAGTATCTCTTTAATATAGCTCGTTCTTTGCATTCTTCTGGCAATTGCTTTCTTTCCCTCCTTCATCTTATTTTTCTGGGTCCCTCAGGGTGGTCTCTCACTTCTCATTGCTCTCCTCTACTAATCTCCTGGTTATCTTCTGTAATTCCCTTACCCTTCCCAAGGATTCTGCTACTTAGGTTACACCCTTTCTCTACTGTATCATCTACCCTTTCCTCACTATTGGATTCTTCTCATCAGTATATACACGTGCTATAATCTTTCATTCTAAGATACCCTCCTTTGACTCTACACACACCCCTAGCTACCATCTCACTTTTTGGTGTCTCTGCATAACCAAAATTCCTCACAGTTGTCCACTAAGGCATAAGGAAGAACTTTATCTCTGAATTAATGAATATATATACACACACAACACACACATATATGTATGTATATATTTATTTATATATACACACACTTCTCTATCTCTTCTTCCATTTATTCAACCCACTCCAATACGGCTTCCCTGCCTTTGGCAATTTACTAATAATGTTAAGGTTACTGCCAATAATCTCTTAGACATTACTCTCCCTACGAATCTGCCAGATAATCTCCTGGAAGAATGTTTTTCTCTTTTGTGATTAATATTTTTCATGGAGATACTTTGAAATAATATAAAATTTCTTTCATCAGTACATCATCACACGAATTTTAGCATTCACTGATATTTCTTGCATGCATCATTAAGGTGAGGATTGCCCAAATGTGATTATCATTTTAAAAATTAGGAAATGACTGACATATAACAGTGTATCAGTTTTAGGTATAAACATAATAATTTGATACATATACACACTGTGAAATGATTACCACAATAAGTTTACTTAACATCAACCAGTTACAAATTTTCTTGTAATGAGAACTTTTAAGATCTATTCTCTTAGCAAATTTCAAATATACAATACAGTACTATTAATTACAGTCACCATGCTGTATATTACATCCCCAGAACTTATTTAAAACTGGAGGGTAGTACTTTTTGACTATCTTCGCCTATTTCATCCAAGCAGCTCTCATCTTCACCCGCCTCTCACCAAACTGTTCTCTTTATAGTTCTCTATTTTTTTTTTCAGAGTCCACGTATGAAGCTCTTTTTTTTTTTTTTTTAAACAGGTCCCTGTGTCCCTCTCACTCCCAGCGAGTCCTAGGGTTCTTCTGTACTCTTTACAAAGTGCTATCCTAGCACTCATTGCCCTTATTGGTTTACGTGTTTCCAACTAGACTGCACACTCCTTGAGGACAAGGACCTAGTCTTAGTCTAACAGCGTTACATAACACACTGTTTATTGAAACAGTGACTGGAATACAGGCAATTTTAAGAGCAATAAAACCGTATGTTAGCTACTAGCAAGGTTTCCTTTTCTGTAGTTATCTGGTTAATGACAAAAGTCCTGCCAGCTTAAGAATGCCTCTGCTACTAGCTGAAAAAAAGATTTTCTAGGATACAACGAAAGGAAAATGGCCCACACAACCTATGTACGTCACCTGTAATAATCAAACACACTACGTTTTACAATCAAGACTACAAACTCTAGTCTCAGAAACGTTTGGTGATAGTGCCAACAAAGGTTCTTTCTGCAGCCCCGCCTCCAGCGACAACGTCCCTGTTTTAGACAAGTACCGGCTTCTGTCCCCGAGCGGGTGAAACACCTCGAAGGGCGGTGGCGGCTCCCTAGCGCCTCCCGAAAGGCAGCACCCCAAGCCGGGCAGGCTGAGCTCGAGAAAGCGGGTACTCACCATGAGGAAGGTGAAGCCCCCGAGGTCGGGGGCAGAATCTCCGCACGGAACAAACATGGTCACACTGAAGTGGGAGGACTCAGTGAGCGCGGGCCAGGAAGAAACACAGGCGACGCGAGCGCGAAACCGCGAGCACCTCGCCGCGTCTGCGCGCCGGAGTCCCCAGAGGCCCTAGCGACGGGGGCGGGGCAGGGTCCGTCGAATCGCTCAGCGTGGGGTCCTGAAGGGTCCGTCCAGCTACCTGCCCGTCCGAGGGCCCACGAGCTGGGAAAAGAGGGGGCCGGTAGCGCCTGCAGAGCCCTGGCAGGGCAGGGCGATGGAGGGAGCTGAGGTCGGAGGGTGGCGACCTGGAGGGTGGGGAGAGGCAGGTGGAAGTGGTCAGGCAGGGCAGGGGGCAGCCCGAGGCCTGGTAGTCCGCGCCGTTTGAAACCAACAGTAGAGCGCCGCCGTCGTCTCGGCTCCCGCCCAGCCCGGCCTGACGCGGCGGCGCGCCCCCCTGGGAGCTGCGCGCCAGCGGTCGCGCCGGCTCTGCTCAGCCATTCCGGGGCTGGCCGAGGAGCGCCCGAAGCGGGGAGAAGCGCGGTGAGGCGCCGGCCCCAGCATGTCGCTGCCTCCGGAGAAAGCCTCCGAGCTGAAGCAGCTCATCCACCAGCAGCTGAGCAAGGTGAGGACCTCGGGCGCCGGGCGAGTCCGGGCCTCCCCACCCGCCTTTGGTCCTGAGAGCCCGACCTTGCGTCCCGAGGCCCGGCCGACGGCGGCGCCTCTTTGCCGGGGACGCGAGCGCAGGCTCTGGGGCGCAGAGCGCGGGCTGGGCGGGCTCCAGGTGTCCAGCCGGGGCCGCTTTCTGGCCTCGATGTAAGAGAACAGGGCCGGCTAGTGCTGGTGAGTTTGAGGTGACGGAACGTGGGAGAGTGATAGCTAGCTGTGAGAATAAAGCATTCATCCCGCGGTTTCTGGAGATCAGATAGAGTAGAAGTTGTGTTTGGAGCAGGTGTGTAGATTCAAGAGCTCTGGACTTAGAATTACTTTAAAGGTGAAACTTGTGTCTTTCAAGTTGAACCAGATCAGCAATTCCTAAATAAGTCATTAAAGGGAAGTTACTGAAGGGCTTGGAACGAAACGTGTTTGTGATACTTCGAAGCCCAAGGAGAACATTGTGGAGGTGCTCAACTGAAGGCCGCAAGCTGAAGTAAAGAAGGCTACCGTTTATTGTGCACTTGTATGCCAGACTTTGTGCTCTGTGTTCGGCATTTTTTGGCTAAGCTCCACCATAGTCTTGACAGAGCACTATTTTTTTTTCCAGATTCATAAAGGATGAATAAGTTAACTCAGGGTCACATCTAATAAGCAGACTTTGATCTTCTCCAGGTCTGTGTTCTTTTGATTGTACTACATTTCCTTTCAAAAGGTCTTGTTTTGGTCGAGTGTTATTTGTGGGGAACTGGTAACAAAGGTAGTAGATAACCAGTAGACATTATTCCTAGAATTTGTACTAGAAAAAATTCATCCTAATTTTTTGTTGTTTTTTTTTTCTTCCTCTCAAAAATCTTACCTTTATTCTCATTGAATTTTGGTAAAAATTTTACATTTACTATTAGCTTGAGAAGCCTTCCAGAATTTTGTCTCCCATCATTTTTTTTCCCTCTGGGTATTTTAGAAAGAAATTAGCTGATTGGCAATGTTTGATGGCTTTGTAATGTAAATTGTAATTCAAGTTTTCTACGTAGATGGATGTCCATGGCAGAATAAGAGAAATCCTTGCCGAGACAATACGGGAAGAATTGGCACCTGATCAACAGCAGTTATCGACTGAAGATTTGATCAAAGCCCTTAGACGTCGAGGAATCATTGATGATGTGATGAAAGAACTTAATTTTGTTACTGTGAGTAATCTTTTAGGCACAAAAATTTGAGAGTATGTTCTCATGCTTAATGCCGCTTCTAGGGTCCATATTTGGGGCCTCATTTTAGTAAAACCACTTTAAAATGAGACTATGGGGGCGGCTGGCGGGCAGGCTCAGTTAGTAGAGCTTGCAACTCTTGCAACTCTTGTCGGTAGAGTATGGGACTCTTGTTGGAGTCCCACAGTGGGTGCAGAAATTTCTGAAAAATAGTATCTTTAAAGAAACGTTAAAAAAGTAAAATAAAATAAGATCTAAAAAAAAAAATCATTTTATCTAGTAATATTCTTACTTCAAATATAAGCATAACTCTGCCTTTGAAAATAGCACGTAGGATTATGTTTCAATGAGATTAGAGTTATATACCATATTCCTCCCTCTACAGGATTTCCTGTTGTTATTCTCTAAGTCTGTAACTTTAACTGTACATATTTTAGTTAAATTAGTTCACCATAACCTAGTTCTTTTTCACTAGTATTGTTTTATAATCTTTTTGATTAGGCATATTTTTAAAATAAACACATTCTTTTGGAACTCCATTCTCTATGATTAACAAATTATTGATTTCTTTAAGAAAATAATTGCGTAAGAACTTTCAAATCTCTTCATATAAAGAGGTCAGTAATGGGATGATAGCCTCTCAGTGCACAAATTAGTAAGTAGGTCTTTTGAAAATGAGGCAATAATGAGAAACTGTGACCTCAATACCTGGGTATTATAATGTAAAAATTGGATGGACTGCATAATACATCAGGGAATAAGTTTTTTAATACAGCCTCTTTTTTTTGGTTTTTGAGGTTTATTAACCCATTTGTTTAAAAATTGACCCAATAATAGCTTCTGCTCTGTGAATGTAATTTCCTTGTTAAAATTAGTTCGTGGTAAAATTATAAGCCAAACGTTAGGTTTAGAAAAAGTTTACCCTTGTTTAAGACATTAAGAATTTGTTTTTAGCATTCTGTGGCCATTGGTTGTATACAGTTTAATTCCTTATTAAACTTTAGGAGTGACCAGTAACATCACCTTTTTAGCAGACTTTTCATTATTTTGATTATGTAATTATTTAATTAGGCTGGGAAAAGTTTCCTTGAGGGGGCTTTATTCAATTTACTTAGTCCCATTGTTTGCATTTCTTCGCTTAGCTATAATTTTTGTTTTCTAATTTGTTTTCATTTTTTTCCTGCCTTTCTAGGATAGTGTTGATCAAGAACTCCCTTCCTCTCCAAAACAACCTGTTTGTTTCACTGATAGACAGTCAACGTTGTTAAAAAAAAGTATGTGTATTTCTTTTTAACCTTGATTTCATTTTGGATAGTACTGCATATTGATCTACTGTAGTGTTTGGCATTTGATAGAAAACATTTTTTCTTTCCAGAGTGAAATACTTATATTTTTATGATTAATCATCCAAAAAAATTAAGATTCTGTTTTGCATGAAGTGTGTATTATGTCAGAAGATTATGTATAGCAGAGTGGAAGCGAAAACAGGATCACTTGTTGCTCATGTTTTAATAATGTATTTTATAAATATTGTACAGCCTGCTTTTTTAATGGTAGTTACCTAATAAGTATGCTTGCTGAGCTGGTATTTGAGTTGGTTTGTGGAGGAAAAGGAGTGTTGGATAAGCAACTAAAAAGCAAACATTTCTTAAGCTTTGGCTGTGACTCCTTTTTAGCTGGGAGAGAGTAGCCAGCATATAAACTGAGATAAAAGTATTTTATTATGTATCTTTTCTTCCCCAGTTGCATAGGTCCTAGTATACAATAAATGTGTTACTCTTTTTATTTAGTTGAATTTGTTTGTGTCAAGTTATTATTTCCTATTGTCTTGATCACATTCCTTAAGTTATTTGGCAGTTTCCTCATATATATTGCTACACTTTACAGCTAATATTGATCCAACACGGAGGTATCTTTACCTTCAGGTTTTGGGTGGAAAAGCTTTCTTGGAACATCTACAAGAACCTGAGCCTTTACCGGGACAAGTTTGTTCAACCTTTACTTTATGTTTACATTTTCGAAACCAACGTTTTCGTTCTAAACCTGTTCCATGTGCCTGTGAACCAGATTTTCGTGATGGCTTTTTACTTGAAGTACACAGAGAAAGCTTGGGTAAGAAGCAGTAATAAATTGCCATTTAAGTGTGGAAATCCGTGTTAGGTTTTATTGCAGAACAACCGTAACCACTTTTGCTGTAAGGAGAGATTTAAAATGAGTGAATCTCCGTAGGTTTTTTTCCCCCCTCTTTTTATAAAAACTACTTCCACCCACCTTCTTATTTATTTTCTGCTAGTTAATTTTCCCTAAAGATTATTTTTTTACTGTTTTAATGGTTGCTTCTTTTGTAATAAACATTTAAATGCCTATTAGGTGCATTTTACGTTGCTAGGCAGGTGCTGAGGATATATTGGGGGGTGAGACATGGTTCTTCTCATTTATAAAAGATGGCTGATTTATGATGTTATATAACTTTCAAAAATAAAGTTTAGATGGGAATCTATAATTCTCATTTTTATAATTTTAAAATTATATTTGATTCCTGTAATTGTTTTACATGGCTTCTGTAAATATGTTTTAGTTAGCAAATTTAGCAAAGTTACAGAATTATACCTTCAGAATTTTAATTACTATGGTGGTTAATATGCTACAAAAAATTTTTTTCCCCTTGTGAAAAATATTGCCCTAATTAGGCTATTATGGCTTAACATGCTGGCTCCAAGGTGCTGGGTCTTTCAGTTTTGTGTAGATAATACAGTGATTATTTCTGGAGGTTTAGGGATAAATGTAGTTTGGGGATTAATGTTGACATATTTGAAGGCTTTTTATTGTAGTAGGGTAGATTTTAGTTAAGTACTTTGTTTATTTTTTTAAAGTTTATCTGTATTTATTTTTGAGAGAGAGTGTGTGCACACACAGGAGTGGAGCAGAGAGAGGGGGAGAGAGAGAGAGAGAGAGAGAGAGAGAGAGAGAGAGAGAGAATCCCAAGCAGGCCCTGTGCTGTCATGCAGAGCTTTGATGTGGGCCGCAAACTCATGAACCGAGCGATCATGACCTGAGCCAGTATCAAGAGTTGGACACTCAACTAACTGAGCCACCCAGGTGCCCCTAGTTAAGTACTTTTAAAGAACAGACTTCTCTCAGAGGGATTGGAAAACCCTGATATGCATTGAGTAACTAAATGACTCATCACAATTATTCCAATTTTTTCAAAAGTTAGTGACAAAATTGAAATAGTACTTTTTAAATAATTTGTTGCATGCTTTCTGAGGCATTACCAAATTATTTCATTTGGTTTTATATAAGATTATTATTAGTATACTTTGCAATAGAACTGTTCTTCTATGTTGGCCTTAATGAAATATGTAATGTGGTGTATTTGTTTGGTTTATGTTGCCAGGTGATGGAACTAGAATGGCTGATTCAACAACAATGTTATCAATAAGCGATCCAGTTCATATGGTGCTAATCAAAACAGACATATTTGGTGAGACTACTTTAGTAGCATCCTATTTTCTTGAATGGCGATCAGTTTTGGGCTCAGAAAATGGAGTGACCAGTCTTACTGTGGAACTTATGGGTGTAGGTATGATGACTAATCACTGTTACCTTTTTGTTATCACAGTTTGTTTGTAAATACATTTTGTGTTTTCTGAATGCCTTAAACCGAGAAGGAAGCATGTAAAAATTTTGTTAGAATTACAGTTGGACTCCAGTATTATAGTCTTGGGAAATGTCTTGAAGTGTGTCTATATATAGACTAGAGAACTTCACAGTCAATCTGACCTTGTTTTAAGGAAAAAATTTTTTTATGGGAAATGAATAGAGAAAGTTTGAGGGCTTTTTTCCCCATCTAGATTGATTTGATTGTATGTAAGGCTGTAAAGAAAACTGAGATTTTTCAAACACATGCACACATGCATATGCAGAAACCTTCCAATTCAGCACGTTCCAGTATGCAATGTCCCTATTAGTACTGATGTCTTCCTACAGCAGTAATTATTTCAGAAGGTGGAGTTGATATTCTTCCAAACTTTTACATGTGGGAATGTGGGACTCAAAAAGGTGCTAACTTGCTCATTGATAGGATCAGTGAGTGAATAGTACTCTTTGAGGACAGAGGTGGTGCCTGTCTTACCATTGTTTCTTTGGACTCCTTCATACTTCTTGATGTGTAATACATACTGTATTTGCTAATAACAGTGAAAAACAAAATGAAACCTACCAGTATTTTATGCCTAACCTGTAAAGGAATTATGCTGATATTGAAATTAAGTCACAGAATCAAATCATAGTAATGACTAAGAAACAAGTATATTCTAATTCACCAGTGAACTAGTAAACAGTTCTTGTATAAAGTGTATTTGTTTCCTAATTCCTCTAAATTCAGGCAAGCATTGAAAATTTGTACTCACATGTGATGTGAAAAATGGGAAGGGATAATGGGAATTACTGTAGGTAACAAAGAGTATAAATGTTTTCTGAGAATGAGATTTTAACAGTTGCTTTTTTAAAAACTTTGTTTTTAATGTTAATCTGGTTGGTATACATTTAATGAGAGTAAAAATTTAGAATCCCAAATCCATTAGATCCAAAAAGTTACTTAAAATGTGGTTAGGAAGCTCAGAAAATAGGTAATCTCCTTATAGTTAGATAAAGGCCTTTGTGCAAAATAATATGAAAATTAAGGGTGATGTTGAATATTATTTATTTCATGTAAGTGGAAACACAAAATTCTTAAATTATTTTGGTTGGATTTTGACTAAATATACATAGTTTTGAAACCTCTGAAATTCTAAATATTTATATTTATAGGCACAGAATCAAAAGTTTCTGTGGGAATTTTAAATATAAAACTTGAGATGTACCCACCTCTCAATCAAACATTATCTCAAGAAGTAGTTAACACACAGGTAAATAATTCTGAATTCCTTTTCTTTGTGTATTTGTTTTCATAGTTGTATATTTACCTGTTGCTTGTAGACCATGCTTTCTTAGAAAATTATCATTTATTAGTTTTAAGCAAGAGAATGACAATATTATTATTAAAAATTTTTGTCTTGGGAGAAGAAAGATTACTGGCTAATATATGTAGACTAGATTGTAGGGAGGATGTGAAGGAACAGGGAAGTCAGGGGTGCCTGGGTGGCTCAGCTGAGCGCCAACTCTTGGTTTCAGCTCAGGTCATCTCACACTTAAGATGGAGCCCTGCTTCGGGCTCTGTGCTGACAGTGTAGAGCCTGCTTGGAATCCTCCCTTCCTCTCTCTCTGCCCCTCCCCAGCTGGTACACACGTGTGTGTGTATGTGTGCATGCACATGCTCTCTGAAATAAAAATTAAACCGGAAAATCGGGCTCTTACAAATGATGGCCATGTAGCTGGTTTAGATTAGGGTGGTGGTAGAGATCAAGAGAAGTATGTAGAATTGTTACGTATTTTATAGTATTTAATTAAGGAGAAGATATAGAAATTGAAAAAATATATTCTTTTAATTTCAAGCTTGCTTTGGAACGTCAGAAAACAGCAGAGAAAGAACGATTATTTCTTGTATATGCTAAGCAGTGGTGGAGAGAATATTTGCAAATTCGACCCTCACACAACTCACGGCTGGTTAAGATTTTTGCACAGGTTTGTAAATTGCATTAGGAAAAGTTCACACTTGTATTTGAGATTTACTGTTGTATATGTAAATTTCATATATTGTAAATTTCACATATATAAATTTCATATATGTATAAAGTTGATTTTGTAAAATGTATTTATTCCAGACAAATGAAAGTTCATTTGTAAAAATAAAATGCTGATTTTATGATACTCTCTTTAACTGAGTAGGTGAGTGATGTAACATAATCTTTGTTTAAATTTGATTTTCATTTTCAATTCCTTTTTAAAAGGCTTTTTAAATATATTTGATTTAAAATAGATGAAAACCCATTTTGTTTAACTTGGAGTGTGTCCTGACTGATATTCAGTACTAAATGATTAACTACTAGGATACTTTGTAGTATTAGTTTTCATGTGCAGAATTGGGGCTTTGGGCATATATGTTTAGACATATATGTTGTTAAAAACATATGGCATGTTTTTAAAGACAGTACTACATGTAATAATTCTATATAGGCAACACATCTGAGCCAGTGACCAGTAATACTTAACTGCAACTTTTCAATTATATATCTCTGTCTCTGTTTTTCTTGTATCCTATGCCCATTTTTCTCTCATTAACAAATCGTAAAATATATGCTCATATCCTTATTTTTTGGACTTTCTGAGGAAGTATTCAAATATTTTATATGTGTTCAGTGTTATACAGATGGTTGTATATGAATATAGTATGGTATTATTTTGACTAACATATTTCAAATCCGGTGCATTTAGCTTTATCCTACATAGTAAGATGGGCTAAGAGTGGTTCAATTTCTAGATGAGCTTAGGAAGGGGAAAGTCTAGTTGATGAGTGGTGGAAATGAGGGAAATGACTTCTCGCTTTCTGATAGCATTGTCTATACATTGCTTAGGCAGGTGAGGTAGCAGTAATGTCAGGATGGGGTGAAGAGAAACCAGTCAAAATATAACTGTCTCTCTACTATCTATTTAATCTGAGGTGAGGTTATTCATTGCCATGTGGAATCTGGCACCAGAGAAGAAGACTGGGTGGGTGAGGAAGTGGATCAAAGAAATCACAAATGAAAAAGGAGAAGGAAGAGGTTGAGATATGCAGTTAAACAAATCAAGAAACAGGGATTTTCATGCAGAAAATATTACTTAAACAAGTTCTCATCTCTTAAAATTCACTGTAACAATATTTGAGCCATACAAGATCATCTAGTCTCATGGTAACCATATGAGATTGTCAATTGGTCAGGCATTTCCACTTTTGTAAAAATACACAGTGTAAGGGTTAGAGGAGTGAAGAATCTTTCCTAAGATCAAACAGCACATAGAGACTTAATTATTAAGTTGCACTTTCGATGAGTGCTTTTTTAGTTTGACACAACCACCTCTCTTTTTATAGAGAGAGTAAATAAACTATTTATCTTAAATTCCCCAGAAGTGTTTTTTGTTCCTGCTTTCTATATTTGACTAGATAGGAAATTAAGGAACAACACCAGTTACTTAAGGCAGTCAATCCAATCACAAAAACTGTAGTTTAAAAAAAATTGTCATACATGGTCTGAAAATGAATTTCTATTGCTTCCAGACACAAGAGGAAATAGTTTACAGCAGTACTTTCCTTCTACAGTGATGGGAACATTGTGCTGTCCAGTATGGTAGCTGTTGTGCTATTGAGCATGCAAAATGTGGTCAGTGCAATAAAGAACTGAATTTTAAATTTTATTTAATTTTAATGAAAATTTAAATAGCCACATAGGGTTGGTGGCATTCTTAGTGGAAATTCTTAATTCTTAATGGACAGTGCAGGTTTAGAAGCTGAAACATTGAAATTTTCAAGACATTTAGTTTATAGGGACATTTATAGGAAATACTGCTATAATGGAACATAGGATATATTTGTATTCTAAGCTGCTACTGTTGATCATTGATTTAGGGCAAATGCTTCCACTCCTTAAGTGTCCTGCCTTTCCTTCCTATTAGTAGAGTTGTAAGAATAGGACTAAACGGCCTACTCATGAACTCAAATTACCTTTATTCTAACCAACATCTGTAGAATCCTTCCTCCCTTGCTTGTTTTGCTATAGTACAATAATAATTCACTTAATCACAAGCTTTTAAATTTTTTAGTGCAAGAAAATTTTTTAAAAGTTATAGAAGTTGATCTTTAAGGCCATTAAATTTTAGGAAAATGTTACAAATCACTTAAGGATTGAGATTATCTTTTTAATATTTAATATTTAGATTGTGATTTCAGGACTTGATATTTTCATACTATACTAGATTAACAATAATACTGAGTTAATGTAAAATAAATCCAAGTAATAGTTTTCTACTTCTCTCTAAAATTAGAATCATGATTTTCTGTTTTAAAAATGAGTACCTTGTGGGGCACCTGGGTGGCTCATTTAGTTGAGAGTCAGACTGTTATTTTTGGATTGGGGCATGACCTCAGGGTTTGTGGGATTGAGCCTCATACTGGGCTCTGTGCTGACAGTACAAAACCTGCTTAGGATTATCTTTCTCTTTCTCTCTCTCTCTCTCTCCCATTCTGTCCCTCCACTCTCTGGCTGTCCCCCCACTCAAATGCATGCATGCTCTTTCTCAAAATAAGTAAGTAAACATTAAAAAAAATGAGTACCTTGAAACACACCCTATGCTTAAATCTCCTTCGTTTTGCCTCTCTTCCTTAATTTCCTTTTGTGTCTTAGGTTCTTCATTCTATTTGAGGTTTTTTTTTTTTCCTGATCCCTTCATTCTGTCTCTTTCTGATTCCTAAGATAACCTGGGGGAGGTGGAGAATAAGAGATCACCATGGATGTGTTTGAGCGAGGAGGTACGGTGGGGTGGGAAGAGTCAGTGCCTTTAAGAGTTGAGAACCATAGTTGTGGAGTGAAATCATAATATTTTGCTCTGCATCATATAAAAATTCACAGACTTTCTCACTATAACTTAAAATAATAGGATTCTTTTTTTTCTTGCTAAAAAAGAAGTGATGTTTTTGTGGTGTAGAAAGACATCTGTAGTTCTGATAATCCAAGCAGTTGATGTTTCTATTGGCTGAATTAGGTCTTACTTCTGAGGAGCCTTGCCATGATAGAAAGTGTGGTCTTTGAATTTTGAATAGAAAGTAGATTTTGTCATCTCAGTAATCATGAAATTAAGGGAAATGTGGGCTTTTGTAGTGTAAACTCTAAAAGTATAGTGGTGGACAGTCGTCAGAGACTTTTGTATGCACTGTAGATCTTTAGCTCAACTGCTAGGTATATACTCTATTTGAAAGGTGTTTTTCTAAAATGATTTTCAGGGGCACCTGGGTAGCTCAGTTGGTTAAGCGGCCGACTTCAGCTCAGGTCACGATCTCACAGTTCATGGGTTCGAGCCCCGCGTCAGGCTCTGTGCTGACAGCTAGCCTGCTTCTGATTTTGTGTCTCCCTCTCTCTGACCCTCCCCCGCTCGTGCTCTGTGTCTTTTTCTCTCAAAAAAAAGTCAAAAAAATTAAAAATACTTAAACATTAAAAAAATTTTAAAAAATAAAATGATTTTCAAAACTTTCAGTTGATTTGATTAACAAATCATTGTTTCCTGTGGATCTCCCAGTATAAGGTAAACAAACTAAAAATGAGTTCTGATCATTTGATTTATTAGTAAACCAGAAAAGTTATTGTTTGAATACACAGTATTAAATTCTGCATGATAATGTGAAAGAATACTTTGGCTTAGAGCCCATCTCCATCCCCTACCCACCTGCCTATTCTGTTTTCAGAGTTTTGTTTTATTGAGGGATAATTGGGAAATACAGTTGTATATATTTAAAGTGTATGACATAAGTTGATACACATATATGTTGTAGAATAACTACCAGAATTAAGATAATGAACACATCTATCACCTCACATAATTAACTTTTTTTGTGTGGTGAGGATGCTTAAGGTCTACTCTCAGCAACTTTCAAGTTTACTCTATTAACTATTCACCATGCTATACACTAGATTCTCAGAACTTACCCTCTTATAACTGAAAATTAGTACCTTTTAACCTATATCTCACCTATTCCTCCCTCTTCCCAACCATTCTATTCTCTATTTCTATGAAATGAATCTTTTATTTATTCATTTAGTTTTTAAGATTCTACATACAAGTGACAACCACCATACAAGATTTGTCTTTCTGTTTGGCTTATTTCATTTGGCATGATACCCTTCAGATATGTCCATGTTGTCACAAACGGCAGAATCTTTTTTTTTTTTTATCGCTGAATGATATTCTGTTGTAAATGTAATATCACATTTTCTTTACTTAATTCATCCATTAAAGGAGACTTCAGTTGTTTCCATACCTTGGATATTGTGAGTAATGCTGCAGTGAACATGGATGTGCACATATCTCTTTGAGATACTGATTTCAGTTGCTTCAGATATATATCCAGTAGTGAGATTGCTGAATCACAAGAGTTCAAGTTCTTATTGTCACATGCTTTGGAGTCAGACAGGTTGGGGTTTGAATCCCAGCTCTATTGCAAAATACCTGTAGCTTCAGTTTCTTCATTTATAAAATGAAAACAGTAAGAGATGTTAAAAGGACTAAAAAAAAATTGTATGCACAGCCCTCAGCTGCCTAGTGCTGGATGCCGAGTAAGCACTCAATAAGTGATAGTGTCCAGAATTCTTTTATCCCATATTAACATATTCTAAGGAAAAGTGTTAAAATTGGGGATGATTAATCTTTCATTACAGCTAATATTTTCCTCCTCTCCCCCCAGGATGAAAATGGGATAAATAGACCGGTCTGTTCCTATATTAAACCACTTCGAGCTGGGAGGCTTCTGGATACTCCAAGGCAAGCAGCAAGATTTGTTAATGTCCTTGGTTATGAAAGAGCCCCGGTTATTGGAGGAGGAGGTAAACAGGAACAGTGGTGCACTCTGCTGGCCTTTCTCTGTAGAAACAAGGTATTTACATATGTAATAGAATTGAAAGCAATACATCATAGTTACTGTGAATTTATTGCATTTGAAAATAATTAACTTAGAGAAATGGACATATTGTCCATTTGAACTAGTCAGAATCTTTTGTTTTCAATACATAAAGAAAAAACTTGACATCTTTATTTTCTTGTGCAGTTTCTTATTTAGTATAATGTTTTTGTGAGGTAGAGACAAGTCATATAGTCTTAGAAATTTAGGTATAGCGGTAAATTAAACAGTGAATTAGAGATGGTGTTGGGACCAGAGCCATGGTCTTTCTAGTACTATTTATGTATTAAAATCTACTTAAATGATACAGTTTTTAAAACGAGAAAACGGCAGTCCAAAATGAATGTGGAAAAAAATCTTGGATTTCATGCTTTTTCGTTTAGTATCAAATATAAATATATATTTAAGAATTTGTGTAGGGGCTCCTAGGTGACTCAGTTGGTTGACCATCCAAGTTTGGCTCAGGTCATGATCTCACAGTTTGTAGGTTCCAGTCCCTCACTGGGCTCTGTGCTGACAACGTAGAGCCTGGAGTCAGCTACAGGTGCTGTGTCTTTTTCTCTGCCCCTCCCCCACTCATGCGTGCACTCACTCTCTTTCTCTCTCAACAATAAACATTAAAATATTTTAAAAGACACTTTGTTGATATTTATTAAAAAATAATTTGTGTACATTTATTGGTGTTAAATGAATTTATTTCAGTAAACTAATTTTATAGATTGTAATATTTCCTAATCTGTGTTCTACAAATGTTGATAATATAAAAATAAGACCATCTTTAGCATTTCAGTTCTACCAAAACAGGAAAAAAAGAAATTTCTTTATTGTTTTGAAATAATTTTATTAAGTTTGAGGTTGTATAAATAGTATGAGTATTCATTCACAAGACAAAGCTTATGCAGTAGAACCTATTTAGATTAGAGATTGATTTGTCAGAAGGATTTTATCTTAAAAACAACTGAAAAGTTAAACATTATAAAATAATTATTTTGATTTTTTTCTCAAACTGTGGTTTCCAAAAGTTGCATTTATGGATTTGAGCTTTTTGACTTCACATATAGTAGGAATGGTACATATTTAAAAGTATTATGTAAATCATTCTTTTGCAAAGCAAATAATCATCCCTTTCATTCACTATATTGTTTACCTGAGTTTGTTTAAAGAGAAAGCATATCTTAAAATTAGAAGCTTAAAAATTATTGAGGAAGTTATTCTTACACAAAGCATTTTAAGAGTATAGGTGAAATTTCACATATAATTCTATTGCTGATTTTTTATCTGCTTGTATTTTTATATTTTTCTTCTGTGTATTTATCATTTTTTCCATAATTATAACAGATATAAGTAAAATTTTGTGTCCTGCTTTATAATTTAACATTATGCTATCAACATTTTTCCATGTGTTGCTACAATTTTTATGATCTCCATTTTTAAATGGTTGTATACATAGAGTTTTCTTTAGTTGATTTACAAAATCTACTTAAATATTTTGCCATTGTAGGAAATGTTCCTTTTGGCTACAGTAGGCTTGCTTCCAATTTTTTGATACACTTTTGAGTGAATTTTTTATTGCATATCTTTGGGAGTATTATTTTGAATTTTTTAAACTATAAAATCTCAGTATTATTGGGTGAGAAAGGTTGGATATTATATTTTTCAAAAGTCAATTTGATGACTTTAAAATGCTATTGGTTTTAGTATAGTTATTAAAAAAAACAACAGTGCAGAGCCACTAATACAAAATTTGAGGGGAAAGAAATCATCCCCCATGCTAACACTGAACTTAATCGTTCTTTTTGCTTTTGTATATTATCCATAGTCCTACACTTAAACACATCTTCATATAATTGTAGCCTTACTGTATAGTATCTTAATTTTTTTATAGAATGTTTTCTATTTTAGTGATTTTCATAACATTTTGAATATTTGAAAGTAATATGATAGTCAAAGAAAATTTAGAAAATAGAAGGGAAAATTATAACCTACCATGATTATTGCCATTGTTAGCATTTGTTGTTCTTCCACTTATTTTTCCAGTATTTACTGCCTTAAGATAATCAAATATAGTTACTATAACTCATTGTTTTGAGTATTTTCCCATGTATTTACATTTCTTGATGTATAATTTGTCATCTTGTCTGTTCATGTCCTTTAGCTATTCATCTTTAAAATCTTGCTGCTTTCTATGTTTTATGAGTTCTTATAAACTTTTGATCTGAAAACCCTCTCTTAAAAATTTTTTTTGTAATGTTTATTTTTGAGAGAGAGACAGAATGTGATTGGGAGAGGGACAGAGAGAGGGGGAGACAAAGAATCTAAAGCAGGCTCCAGGCTCTGAGCTGTCAGCACAGAGCCTGTTGTGAGGCTCAAACTCCCAAACTGTGAGATTATGAGCTGAGCCGATATCAGATGCGTAACTGAGCCACCAAGGCGCCTCTGAAAGCCCTCTTGTAAAGTATACATGTTTTGACTGTCAGATTTGTGAGCATTGACTGTGTAAGGTAATTTAGGGTCTTTTAAAATTAGTGTATTTTGCTGCCCCAACCATTGTTTCAGTATAACACTAGACTAATGATTAAAAGTGACAAAATTAATAGTTTCTTAATTATTTTATGTTTGAATATTGATGAGGAAACAACACGAAGGATAAATAATTCGTTTCATTTTCTAGGGTGACTGTGAAGATCATGCTAACCTTCTGTGCAGTCTTCTTCTTGGTTATGGATTAGAAGCCTTTGTCTGTGTTGGGACTAAGGCAAAAGGAATACCTCACGCATGGGTTATGACCTGTGGAACTGATGGAACTGTCACTTTTTGGGAGAGTTTAACAGGACACAGGTTTGTCAACTCAGCTTACAAGATATTAAAATGAAGATGTAAATGTTTTAAATTATAGGCTCTTTACTTATATTAGTGACACTCAAAGGCACATACTGATAATTTTTATTATTAGGTCCTTTTTAATGACTATGTAAAAAATTACTTTTGTTAAAATAGCTGTTAAACTTGAAAAAAATTTGTATACCTAAAATATTCTTTACCAACATGATTTTGGTTAAAAAAATTACATTTTAGTCTTTTTTTAAATTTTTTTAAAAATTTACATCCAAGTTAGCATAGAGTGCAACAGTGATTTCAGGAGTAGATTCCTTAATGCTCCTTACCCATTTAGCCCATCCCCCCTCCCACAACCCCTCCAGTAACTCTCTGGTTGTTCTCCATATTTAAGAGGCTCTTATGTTTTGTCCCCCTCCCTGTTTTTATATTATTTTTGCTTCCCTTTCCTTACATTCATCTGTTCTGTGTCTTAGTCCTCATATGAGTGAAGTCATATGATACTTGTCTTTCTCTGACTGACTAATTTCTCTTAGCATGATACCCTCTAGTTCCATTCATGTTGTTGCAAGTGGCAAGATTTCATTCTTTTTCATTGCTGAGAATTACTCCATTTATATGTGTGTGTGTGTGTGTGTGTGTGTGTGTATACACACCCCACATCTTCTTAATCCATTCATCCATTAATGGACATTTGGGTTCTTTCCATACTTCAGCTATGGTTGATGGCACTGCCATAAACATTGGGGTGCATGTGTCCCTTTGAAACAGCACACCTGTATCCCTTGGATAAATACCTAGTAGTGCAGTTGCTGGGTTGTAGGGTAGTTCTATTTTTAATTTTTTGAGGAACCTCCATACTGTTTTCAGCAGTGGCTGCATCAGTTTGCATTCCCACCAGCAGTGCAAAAGAGATCCTCGTTCTCCATATCCTCGCCAACATCTGTTGTTGCCTGAGTTGTTAACTTTAGCCATTCTGACTGGTGTGAGGTCGTATCTCATTGTGGTTTTGATTTTATTCCCCTGATATTGAGTGATGTTAAACAATTTTTCATGTGTCAGATGGCCATCTGGGTATCTTCTTCAGAGAAGTGTCTCTTTATGTCTTTTGCCCATTTCTTCGCTGAATTATTTGTTTTTTGGGTGTTGAGTTTGAGAAGTTCTTTTTTTATTATATTTTTAATGTTTATTTATTTTTGAGAGAGAGAGAAGACACTACGAGCAGGGGAGGGGCAGAGAGAGGGAGACACAAATCTGAAGCAGGCTCCTGGCTCTGAGTTGTCAGCACAGAGTCTGACTCGGGCCTTGAACTCACAAACTGTGAGATCATGACCTGAACCGAAGTTGGATGCTTAATTGACTGAGCCACCCAGGGGCCCCTGCTAAGTTCTTTGTAGATTTTGGATGCTAACTCTATCTGATATGTCATTTGCAAATATCTTCTCCCATTCTGTTGGTTGCCTTTTAGTTTTGCTGATTGTTCCGTTTGCTGTGCAGAAGCTTTATTTTGATGAGGTCCCAATAATTCATTTTTGCTTTTTTCCCTTACCTCTGGAGACGGGTTGAGTAAAATGTTGCTGTGGCCAAGGTGAAAGAGGTTTTTGCCTTTCTCCCTAGTATCTTGATGGCTTCTTGTCTTGTGTTTAGGTCTTTCATCCATTTTGAGTTTATATTGTGTATGGTGTAAGAAAGTGGTCCAGGTTCATTTTTCTGCATGTTGCAGTCCAGTTTTCCAGGCACTACTTGCTAAAGAGACTGTTTTTATTCCATTGGATATTCTGTTCTGTTTTGTCAAAGATTGATGAGTCATATGCTTTGGGTCCATTTCTGGGTTCTCTATTCTATTCCATTGCTCTGAGTGTCTGTTTTGTGCCAGTACCCTACTGTCTCAATGATTACAGCTTTGTAATACATCTTGAGGTCCGGGATTGTGATGCCTGCAGCTTTGGCTCTCTTTTTCAGGATTGCTTTGGCTATTCGGGGTGTTTTCTGGTTCCATACAAATTTTAGGATGGTTTGTTCTAGCTCTGTCAAGAATGCTGGTGTTATTTTGATAGGGATTGCTTTGAATATGTAGATTGCTTTAGGTAGTATTGACATTTTAACAACATTTGTTCTTCCTGTTCAGGAGCATGGAATATTTTTCCATTTTTTTGTGTCTTTTTCAATTTCTTTCATAAGTTTTCTATAGTAGTCAGTTTATAGATTTTTCACCTCTTCAGTTAGATTTATTCCTAGGTATTTTATAGTTTTTGGTGCAGTTGTAAATGAGATTGATTCCTTGATTTCTCTTTCTGTTGCTTCATTATTGGTGTAGAAGAATGCAACCAGTTTCTGTGCATTGATTTTATATGCTGTGACTTTGCTGAATTCATGGATTAGTTCTAGAAGTTTTTTGGTTGAATCTTTTGGATTTTCCATATAGAGTATCATGTCACCTGCAAAAAGTGAAAGTTTGACCTCCTTCTGTCTTATTTGGATGCCTCTTATTTCTTTGTGTTGTCTGATTGCTGAGGCTGAGACCTCTAATACTATGTTGAATTACAGTGGCGAGAGTGGGCATTCCTGTCTTGTTCCTGACCTTTGGGAGAAAGCTCTCAGATTTTCCCCATTGAGGATGATTTAGTGGTGGGTCTTACATATATATGGGTTTTATGATCTCGAGGAATGATCTTTCTACCCTACTTTCTTAGAGAGTTTTATCAAGAAAGGATGCTGTATTTTGTCAAATGCTTTCTCTGCATTTATTGAGAGGATCATGTGGTTCTTGTCCTTTCTTTTATTGATGTGATAAATATCTTGATTGTTGTATGGATATTGAACCAACCCTGCATCTCCAGTATAAATCCCACCTGGTTGTGGTGAATGATTTTTTTTCATGTATAATTCAGTCTGATTGGCTTATATTTTGTTGAGGATTTTTGCGTCCATGTTCATCAAGGAAATTGGTCTATAGTTCTCCTTTTTAGTGGGGTTTTTGTGTGGTTTTGGAATCAAAGTAATGATTGAAAGAGTTTGGAAGTTTTCCTTCCATTTCTATTTTCTGGAACAACTTCAAGAGAATAGGTATTAACTCTTCTTTAAATGTTTGGTAGAATTCCCCTGGAAAGTCATCTGGTCCTCGACTCTTGTTTTTTTGGGAGATTTTTGACTACTAATTCAATTTACTGGTTATGGTCTGTTACATTTTACTTTTAATTGTGTAATTAATTTAAAAAGTTTAAGTTATCTGTCATCAGATAGAGTTTAATGCTCCTTGCTTCCTAGGTCCATTTCTTTCCTTACCTTCTGCCGAGCACTCTCTTTCAGTTTTTGTTATTCCTGTATGGCTATTCTTAATTTTCCTTTATCTTTTCTTTAAATGTTGGAGTTCCTAAAGGCTCAGCCCTGGGCCATCTTCTCATTTTTCTGTATTTTTCCCTGGTTGATAATCATTTTGGTTAGTTGTGCCTAATAATGTGTAGCTAAATTATTTTAATTGTGTTATCTGAGATGAACATTTTTGATCTTAATGATTATATGTAAGACTGTGTTCTCATGTGAAAGTAGAGTTGATTAAAAAAATTTTTTTTAATGTTTATTATTTAGTTTTGAGAGAGAAAGAGAAAGACAGAGTAAGAGTGGGAAAGGGACAGAGAGAAAGGGTGACAGAGAATCTGAAGCAGGCTCCAGGCTCCGAGCTGTCAGCACAGAGGCCTACATGGGGCTTGAACCCACAAACTGCGAGATCGTGACCTGAGCCGAAGTCAAATGCTTAATCAACTGAGCCACCCAGGCAACCCTGAGTAGAGTTGATTTTTATATCATAATATGTGCTATATAATTATTATAGTTAAAGCATTTAAATTACAATTTAATTTAAATATAAGAAGGAAAAACAAGTATTAAACTCTAGTTTTGGGAAATACTTATGGCCTTAAGTGTTAGAATAATTTTCTTTCTCAATAAGGTTCTGCATTCTTACTTTTTAAGTTCTTATTATATAAAATTATGATTTATTTCTTTTAGGTATATCCACAAACCTGTCAATCCTGATGAATCTCCAGTTGCTGAACAGCCCAAACCATTGTACCCATATCGAACAATTGGTTGTGTTTTCAATCATCAGATGTTCCTGGGGAATTGTCAGCCCTCTGACTCAGTGGAAATCTGTGTGTTTGATTTGAATGATGAATCTAAATGGAAACCCATGAGTGAAGAAGCAATAAAATCTGTCTGTGCCCCAGGAGCTACAACATCCCTTCCTCCCTTTCCCCCTCTATGTGCATCTACAATTGATGCTTCAGTAACGAGTAATGAAATAGAAATCCAGCTAAGGCTACTAGTGTCAGAGCACAGAAAGGTAATTAACACTGAACTTTGTAGTTCCATGTATTTTTTTTCAGTTGTTTATGTATTTAACAGTTTGGGGAGGGGGGCAGGTGGGATAGTGCAGTCACTTTTATCCCTGAACAAAGCAAATTTAACAAAATAAAGGGTAGCAGAGTTCCTGACCTTAGGAAGCTTATAGTTTTCAAAGTCATGAGAGTTAAGTTCTGAGACTCAAAAATTTCCAAATATACCAATACTTGTACTTTTTTTCCCTTTTAAGTTTATGTAGTTTGAGAGAGATGGAATCCCAAGCAGGCTCCATTCTGTCAACACACAGCCCAATGCTGGATTTCCTCTCAAGAACCTTGAGATCAAGAGTTCTTGACCTGAACTGAAATCAAGAGTTAGGCTTAACTGACTGAGCCACCTAGCACCCCTGCCAATACTTTTAGAGTTTCTTCCTTCTAGAAATGAAGAGTAGTGAACTAGTTCAGATTTTGTTAAATACCACTGTTTTGATTTATTTTGTGAAATACTTATTCATATTATTCCCCATGAAAATATTGGGTTATAATTTTTCATATTCATTTTTTTCCAGGTTTTGTTTTTTCTTCCTATTACACTAACTTAGGTAGATGTAAAATTATATCCTTCTAGCTTTAATTTGCATTTCCCTGATTACTAATGAGATCAAACCTCTTATTTCTTAGCTATTTTGATATCTTTTGTAATGTACATTAAAGAAGACATAAAAAGCATTAATCATAAAGGAAAAGATTTGTGTATTTTAAGAATTTTTGTTCATCATAATAAACCTGTCAGAGACTGAAAAGAACAGCACTGGATTGGGAAAAGTTATTTCAACACATATAACCAATAAAGGACTAGAATCCCAGAAGATTTATTTCTAATTCACCTTTTGGGATTTGCTAATAGATTCCCTACCTCTGATGAATCCTTTTTTCTGCGTTTCTTGAGGCCATCAAAGGCAAACTGATATATCATATATGTTCTCCGGGCTCCCAGTTACTATAAACTTTGGCCTCTAAAATCTGCCATACTTACTTGCTAACTCATCAAGGCATTTCAAAGTATATTTTGGAAAATATTTAGCCTGGTATTTGTAGTTGTCAGCAGTAGGTTGGTCAAGGATCTAGTTCACTATGCTGCTGAAAGTCCCTCATTACTGCCTCTTTCCCTCTATCACTCATACTGCCTATTAGTTTTCCTAGGTTTTGTTACAAACAAAACCAGTATTTTATTATAGTATAAGAATTTGAATGGAGAAGGAAAACAGGGGTGCCTGACTGGGTCAGTTGGTTAAGCATCCGACTCTTGATCTCAGCTCAGGTCATGATCTCCTGGTTCATGAGTTGGAGCCCCACCTCATGCTCTGTACTGACAGTGCAGAGCCTGCTTGGAATTCTGTCTGTCTCTCACAGCCTCTTCCCAGCTTGTGTGGTCTCTCTCTCGCAAAATAAATAAACTTTAAAAAGTTATTCTTTATTATTGTTTTTGGTTTATTTGATTTCTTTTGAGAAAGAGAGTGTATGTGCATGAACGGGAGGGGCAGAGAGAGGGAGAGAATCCCAAGCAGGCTCTGCTCAGACATCCTGACCTGGGGTTTAAATCTACAACCTTGGGATCACAACCTGAGCCAAAATCAAGAATTGGACACTTAACTGACTGAGCCACCCAGGCACCCCCTGAAAAAAATAAAAAGAGAGAACAAAACTGAGCTAGATACCAGTGTTGATCACTAAATTAATAGCGCCTATAAATCAGCAAGTGAGATTTATTTTTTGCCACTAGAAACAGATAGATGATCTTGAACCTTTGGGGTCACTTGAAACCAGTTAAAACCTTGAATGCAAAATTAAGAAATGCTAGAGATACATTGTGATATCAAAATATTTAGAATTTTGAGGTTTTTTATGTTTGTAACTTTCTAAAATGTCAGAGTGTGTAGATATTTGTAGTTTCTCTGATGCTGTAAATGAAATTATAATTGCCCTCAACATTCCGTAGAAACATATTTTAACCTCCCTGAGGGCCTATAGCATGTCTTTTTACCTTTATATCTTCTAACAGTACAAAAGTTGTTTTTTTTAAGAGTAAATGCTCAATAAATACTTGAACTTAATTTTACATGCAATTTATTTGTTAACTTTTCTCCCCTAGCACAGTTGGAATTTATGTTGGAGCAATCAAATTAAGCAGAATCAGTCTTACTATTTAAAGTCAAAATGTGATTTCAAAATTTAGTGACACTGTGTTTTTCATAATAGGACTGTTCCATATGATCTTTTCTAGTGTATATTAAGGAACTATAGGATTCTGAAGCCTTTGCTAACTTCATTGTACTGAAAATTTTTCGTTTAGGGGCACCTGGGGAGCTCAGTCTTGTGTCTGACTCTTATTTTCAGCTCAGGTCATGATCTCATGGTTTGTGAGATTGAGTCCCATGTCAAGCTCTGTGCTGACAGTGTGGAGCCTGCTTGGGATTCTCTCTCTGTCTCTGTCTGTCTCTCCCTCTCAAATTAAATAAATAAATAAATAAATAAATAAATAAACAAACTTAAAAAAATTTTTTTCTCTCAGAAGTAAAACCAGATACCTGTAGTTCCTTTTATTTCTTATTTGTATGTGCCTTTATAATAATTACTAGAAAGTTTAAAAATTTATGATGGTTTTAAGAATGTTTTCTTGGCATATGTCAACACTTAAAATTGGTTTTTAAAATATAAGTGTGTTTCACCTTTTCTTTTTTTCTTTTGTCTTTTGATTGCTATAGGATCTTGGTCTCACTACAGTTTGGGAAGACCAGCTTTCCTATCTCTTATCACCAGCTTTGGCTTCTTATGAATTTGAGCGTACAACAAGTATATCTGCAGGCAATGAAGAATTTCAAGATGCCATAAGGAGGGCTGTACCTGATGGTCACACGTTTAAAGGGTTTCCAATACATTTTGTATATAGAAATGCAAGGCGTGCATTTGCCACATGTCTTCGGTAAGGTACAATTTTTGAATTTATAAATGTTATTATTGACTTACCAATTTTAGCAATCTGTTAGTCTGTTTTTTTTAGGAAATGACTTTAGAATCACGTGATTTCTTTGCCTTGCCACAGATTGGGAGTCTGAAATGTAGCTTTAGGTAGTTGGATAATTTTCCCATTTATTTTGGTGCGATATCAGTTGAAGAGTTCTTATCTTTTCTAGTGTAATTTTTAAAATTTATACACTGTGAGGAAATGTTCTATAATTTGAAGGGCTTAACCAAAATTACAGGCTGTTGGTAGCAGAGAGAGGATTTTTAAAAATTATTTTAAATACTGACTTACTTGAAAAAAAAAAACCTATGTATATTTCTTAATTGAATAAATTTTTTTTCATCTGTAGGTCTCCTTTCTGTGAAGAAATAATTTGTTGTCGTGGAGACCAAGTGCGACTGGCAGTTCGTGTCCGAGTGTTTACTTACCCTGAATCTGCATGTGCTGTTTGGATCATGTTTGCTTGTAAATATCGCTCGGTATTATAGGACTAACCTTTCTATAAGAATACATCTCTATTTTATCGGAATTTTACACATTGTACATTACTAGCTCTTTAGAGGTTCATTATTTTAAAAATCATATTCCAGCTTGGATGTCCTATTTTACTATTGTATATACCTGACTGATAATGTTTGAAAGAAATCATGTATGTATTTAAAACTTAAGAATGAAAAACTTGTATAAATCTGAGTGGAATTTAGTATAAATTAAGTGTATATTTTATTTTAATAAATGTTACCTTATTTACAGTTATTCAGTAGTTTAAATATGAATATAAATTTTACCTAGTTTTCTTTGTATTAACAGGCAATCGGATATTTATTTGTCTGAGGGTTTGAGCCATAGTAAAATCAATATGGATCATTATTTTTTCATAGATTAAATGGGATTATTTTATATAAATTAGAAAATAACCTCATAACAGATTAATTTATTAGGTGAAATATATTTGATGAATTATCACTTTAGTAGTTTACCTATGGCTATTGGGATATTTGTGACTTTCCAGGGATTTATGGGAAGACTTTGATGCAAGAATAGGAAAACCTACCAGAAAACATAAATATTAATTACAAAAGAAACCTCACAGAAAAGTACGTGAATAATTATACTCTTTTATTATGATACTGATAGTAAAATCAATATGGATCATTATTTTTTCATAGATTAAATGGGATTATTTTATATAAATTAGGAGAAAATAACCTCATAACAGATTAATTTATTAGGTGAAATATATTTGATGAATTATCACTTTAGTAGTTTACCTATGGCTATTGGGATATTTGTGACTTTCCAGGGATTTATGGGAAGACTTTGATGCAAGAATAGGAAAACCATACCAGAAAACATAAATATTAATTACAAAAGAAACCTCACAGAAAAGTACGTGAATAATTATACTCTTTTATTATGATACTGATAACCTGTTTTCTATAATTAAATTTTTTTATGTTTATTTTTTTGAGAGAGAGAGAGAGAGAGAGAGAGTGCAAGCAGGGGAAGGGCAGAGAGACAGGGAGACACAGAATTTGAAGCAGGCTTCAGGTTCTGAGTTGTCACCACAAAGCCCAACGCAAGGCTCAAACTGATCTATGAGATCATGACCTGAGCCGAAGTTGGACGCTCAACTAACTGAGCCACCCAGTTTTCTAATTATAGAAAAACCCTTGTTTTCTATAATTAATATAGCAGTCTGTTGCTAATTTTCTATAGACAAAGGATTCATTATTAGCTTCTTCATGAATTCCATCTTATGAACCCATGTTTGTTTTTCTTTTTTCCCTTTTTCATTGTGATAAAAACATCAGTGTATATGTAACTTCTAAATTGGAGAATCATTTTGTGAGGCCATTGGAAAATAAGCATATGTGGGGGACTCCATGCGATACTTGTTTTAAAATCAAGCAAGTTTTCTTTTTTTATAAAGTTTTTTAATGTTAATTAAAAATTATTTTTTATTTTTTTAATTTATTTTTGAGAGAGAGAGAGAGAGACAGCGTGTGCAGGGGAGGTCAGAGAGAGAGGGAGACACAGAATCTGAAACAGGCTCCAGGCTCTGAGCTAGCTGACAGCACAGAGCCTGACATGGGGCTTGAACCTACGAACCATGAGATCATGATCTACCTGAGCCAAAGCCAGACGCTTAACTGACTGAGCCACCCAGGCGCCCCTTTAATGTGAATTTTTGAGAGAGAGAGAGAAAGCGCATGCGAGAGACGGGCAGCAAGCGAGAGGGAGACAGAATCCAAAGCAGGTTCAATCCAGCCTCTGAGCTGTCAGCACAGAGCCCAACGTGGGGCTCGAATTCATGAACTGCAAGATTATAGCCTGAGCCGAAGTCAGATGCTTAACTTACTGAGTCAACCAGATGCTCCTAAAATTGAGCAAGTTTTACAAGTGAGCAACAGTGAATATTAAAAAAGCTATAGCAGTTTGACTTTTTGTGAGAAGCTGCATGATGTGGTAGATTTGACTGTCCATTCACCACCTCTTGTGCACAGTTCTTGATTCAGTTGCTTTATCCATTGGTCTTTTTAAGAAAGCAGCTGTGTAAGTTTTTCTTTTCATCACTTTATTTCACCATTGCAAATAAAGTGATTTAATGTTTTTTAAAAGAATTAAAATCTAGAGATACCCTAAAATTTACCTTTTGTTTATTTTTATGTATGATAAATATTTATGATTTAGCTTGCCTAAAAAGTTTGAAAATGTCCCTCTTCTCAATTGTCTTTGAAAACAATAATCAGAACGTTTATTGTGAGACTGACATGATTTTATAGAGAATTAGCAAAATAAGAATTAAGACTTTTTTATTCTGTTGCCAAAATTACTCATAAAGCTATCAATAGAGAAAATTGCTTATAATTTTCAACTTTTGGAACAAACTATTTATGAGGCAGACTGTGTTAAGATCTAGGCTGTGTTATCATTGAGGCTGGGCTTCCTGCCTTACTATACCAGAGTAACACATGTATTCATAACGTAATCTTTGATATACATTCTAAAATAAATTGCCTTTTTATGCACTTTAATAGAGTCTGGCATTAATAATTTTCTGTAAAGGTGGTTTATTTCAAAAGATTATTTCAGTGCATTTATCATTAGAATTCTCTTATTAATAATTTTTCTTTTAAAAAGATATATTTATCTTGTCTATTTAGCTGTCATAAAAGTTGTTTTCCTAGTAAAAATGTAAAGTTTTTTAATATAATGTCTTGAATATGAATTCTGACAATATGTACACTAATATAGTTCCCTATATATATGTGAGTATGTATAATATATAGGTGTATTTATTTAGTAGAAGACTATCAGAAACCTAAAAACTTCACTACTCAAGCATGAACTGGTTGAATAAATTTATTAAATTTTAGTTCCAACCAAGTGAACACTCCCAAGTGCTGTTAAATTTTTTTCTTGTATTGAGGTATACATTTTTTTTATATGATCTGCAAAAACACATCGATAACCTGGAAAGTATACATATTTGAAACCCAGTTTTCTACTTTTTAACAAAGACAACTTTTGAACCAAATGAAGAGTAGGCTTTATATTTGAAAAAACTATTACCATTAAAGTAGTATTCTATGCCATAGAGCTAGCCAGCAGGAGGCATTAGTTATACACCATCGGTTGTTTAAACTAACCCATTCACACGTCTGATTTCATGCTGTACTAAACAGGAACATAGTTTAGGTTAGATTACAGTTTAGCTAACAGTTTCATACTTTCTACTTAATGGAGATAAGTACAGGAATTAGATGATCTGTTTTTTAACGTCCTCTTAACTTTTAAACCAATGGAAAAGTTGCATTGTTTTTGAGCTGTTGGTAGTTGAAAAAGAATTTGAGATTAGCCAAAGCCTTTATAAAATATTAAAAACAAAATAGTCAAATATATAAACTAGAAGCCATCTAATTTTGAAGACCCTTTCTTGTTTATAGCATATTCTACATTTAAAACACAAGTTCAGTTATAATCATTAATGCATTGAAATGTGGGTATTAATTGTTTAATATTTTCTTCTGAGATTTGGTTGACCTAGTCCTTGTACTTACATTTGACCTGTATTAGGTATGTGAATTCACTACATGACACCAGTGTTGAAATAGTCATGGATATTAGAAGGGAAGATAGAGGAGGTTATTAGTTAGTTGGTCATTAGTTCACATATATTCTTAGGAAAGATTGCTTTCTCTGATTCTATGGAATTTAGACTTGTACTAATACTCTAAAACAGACATTCCCTAGTGTTTTTCAAAGTAGCTTTTTTTTTTTTTTTGGTTTTCGTCTATAATTAGAGTTTTAACTACCTTTATACTTATGCTATTTTTACATGTGATTTAATACTTCATGGCTTTGAATTAGAGGATTTTGGACTTGAATGGAATCTTAGGTCTTCTAGTCCACTTAATTTATATAATAATGAAATGGAGATCTAGAGAAATGAAGTTGCCTGTTCAAAGATAATATTTCTATTAGCAGATCAGTTCTAGAGCCAAGTTCTGACTTTGATTTTACTTCTTTTTGCTGTATGTCTGTACAAAATGAGTTTTTCTCTAGCATTTCTAGGTATGACCAAGTAACCCATATAGTATGGAAAGTTTTCTTTTTAGGGGAGCTATCCAAGACATAGGGATATGGAAGACACCAGTCTTTATGGTAGTTATCACATAGCCTATCAAAAATTTCGGTAATATTTAGGGTATCAAGTCAATGTCTTAGAGGGGCAGTGAGCTACTTGAGATTTATTGTGGTGTAGAATTCAACTATTTGTATACTTAAGAGATTCAATAAACTGACATACAGGAGTAGTACCCACTAACGCATCTAGAAAATACTTCAGTCATATTCAGTCTATTAGAGAATTAATTCTGAAATCCATTTATTTACAAATTAGGTGTTTGACTGCTTGGCACTGAACTTTTACAAAATCTTTTCCTTGTACAAAATGTACAGTGAGGGAATGGGAGCAATGGTAGTAAAAAACATAAGATGATCAGAGCGCCTGGGTGGCTCAGTTGGTTGAGCATCCGACTTCGGCTCAGGTCATGCTCTCACAGTTTGTGGGTTTGTGGGTTCGAGACCGCATTGGGCTCTCTGCTGACAGCTCAGAAGCTGGAGCCTGCTTTGGATTCTGTGTCTCCCTCTCTCTCTGCCCCTTCCCTGCTCACGCTCTGTTTCTGTCTCAAAAATAAATAAACATTTAAAAAAATTAAAAAAAAGTAAGATGATCATCAGAAGTTAAATCTAGTTGATTTGAACATAAGTAAAACATTTTACCACTAATTTTAACAGCTTTATTAATATAATTTGTCTACTATACAATAAACCATTTTAAAGTATGTAATTCAAAAAAGTATATAATTCAGTGGTTTGTACCATAGTCAGACATATATGCAACCATCATCAATCAATTTTAGAACATTTTATCACCTCAAAGAGAAACTCTGTACCCTTTAGCTATTACTCTCCTATCTTCCCTCTTTGCCTCCTAGCTCTAAGTGACCACTAATCTACTTTCTATGTATATTTCTCTATCTTGATCTTCTCATGAATGCAATCATACATGGTCTTTTTTGACTGGCTTCTTTCACTTAGCATAATGTCTTTAAGATTTATCCATGTTGTAGCATGTATCATTATGTCATACCTTTTTATGGGCAAATTTTCCATTGCATAGATACATCATATTTGTTTATTAGTTGGTAGACATTTTGGTTTTTTCCACCTTGTGGCTAAATAATGCTGCTATAAACTTTTCTGTCCAAGGTTTCGTGTGGGCATGTGTCTTCATTTCTCTTGAGTATATACCTAGGAGAAGAATTGCTGGGTTACTATGATAATTAACATTTTAGTGGAATGCCAAATAGATTTCTAGAGCAGCTGTACCACTTTCCAATCCCACCAGCAGTGGATGAGGGTTCTGATTTCTTCACATTCTTGCCAACACCTTGTTATTACCTGAATCTGATTCTAGTCATCCTAGGGGGTGTGAAGTGGAATCTCCCTGTGGTTTTTATATGCATTTCCCTAAGGGCTAATAAAGCTGAGCTTTTTTTTTTTTTCCATGTGCTTATTGGCCATTTGTAGATCTTTGAAGAAATGTCTATTTGGATCCATTGCCCATTTTTACGTTGGGTTGTCTTTCTATTACTGAGTTGTAAGAGTCCTTAATAATTTTAAATATGTCTCCTATCAGATAATATGATTTGTCTATGTTTTCTTCCATTCTGTGGGTTGTCTTCATTTTCTTGATTGTGTCTTTAAAGTACTAAAGTTTTTAATTTTGACAAAGGCCAATGTATCTGTTTTGTGGTTGTTGCTCTGACTTTTATTGTCCTATCTAAGAATCCATTGCCAAATCTAAGGTGATGAAGATTTACCCCTGTGTTTTCTTCTAAGAGTTTTATGGTATTAGCTCTTAGGTCTTTGATCCCTTTTCAGTTAATTTTGTGTATGTTGTCAGGTAACATTCTTCATTCTTTTGCATATAAATATTGAGGTATTTTATCACCATTTGTTGAAAAGACTATTCTAAAGAATGATCTTGACACCCTTGTCAGTTGACAAAAGATGTAGGAGTAGAGAGTTACGATTCTCTGTTGATATTGTGCCAGTCTTTTTTTTGTTCCCCTACCACACATTTTAATTATCTATTGCTTTGTTGTACATTTTGAAACTGGGAAGTTTGAGGGGGTGCATGGCTAGCTCGGTTGGTTAAGTATGTGACTCTTGATCTTGGGGTTGTGAGTTCAAACCCCATGTTGGGTGTAGACCTTAATTTAAAAGAAAATGAAATTGGGAATTGTGAGAGTCCTCCAACTTTGTTCTTTTCCAAGATTGTTTTGGCTATTTTGAGTCTTCTGCAATTCCATATGAATTTTGGAATCAGCTTGTCAATTTCTATGAAACCCCCAAAGTTTTTTGTTTTGTTAGTTTGTTTCAGGAGTAGAATTCAGCGATTCATTTATCACTTACATATAACACCCAATGCTCATCACAAGTGCCCTCCTTATTGCCCATCACTCATCTAGTCCATCTCCCACCTACCTCCCTCTGTCAACCCTTTAGTTCTCTGTCATTAAGAGTCTCCTGTGGTTTGTTTCCCTCTCTTCTCTTCCCTCCCTTTTCCCACGTTAATCTGTTTTGATTCTTAAATTCTACATGGGTGAAATCATGGTATTTGTCTTTCTATCATGGACTTATTTCACTTAGCATAACATATTCTAGCTCCATTCATATCATTGCAAATGGCAAGATCAGACTCCAGAATTCTAAAAGGGATTGCCTTGAATTTGTGGATTGGTTTGGGCAATATTGCTATTTTTTCTTTCTTTTTTTATAAAGTTGTCTTCATGCCCAACAGGAGGCTTGAATTCATAATCCTGAGATCAAGAGTTGCATGTTTTACCAAATGAGCCAGTCAGGTTCCCCTTGGGGAGTATTGCCATCTTAACAATGTTAAGTTGTTTGATTTATGAGCATGGGTTGTTTTCCCATTTATTTTAAATCTTTAATTTTCCTCAATGATGTTTTGTAGTTTTCAGAATATAAGTTTTGTACTTTTGTTAAATGTATTCCCATTTTACCTTTTTGATACTGTTGTAAATGTTTTCTCTGTGTCATTTTTGTCTTGTTCATTGCAAGTGAATAGAAGTACAATTGATTTTTTTAAAATTTATTTTTGAAAGACAGAAAGAGCACGCGAGCAGGGGAGGGTCAGAGAGAGAGGGTCAGAGAATCTGAAGCAGGCTCCAGGCTCTGAGCTAGTTGTCAGCACAGAGCCCGATGTGGGGCTCGAACCCACGAACTGTGAGATCATGACCTGAGCCGAAGCCAGATGCTTAACCGACAGCCACCCAGGTGCCCCTCAATTGATTTTTGTATGTGATCTTGTATCATGCAACCTTGCTGACCTCATTTAGTAATTAATTCTAACAGATTTTTTTAGTGCTTCTTAGGATTTTCTTTATACACAATGATGACACCTGCAAATAGAAGTAGTTTTAATTCTACATTCCCAATCTAGATGTCATTCATTCATTCATTCATTCATTTGCCTAATTGCTCTGGCTAGTACCTCCAACACAGTGTTGAAGAGAAGTGATAGCAGATATTCTTGTCTTGTTCATGATGTTAGGGGAAATCATTCTTTCACCATTAACTATGATGTTAATTTTTTTTCACAGATGCCCTTTATCAGATTGAGGAAGTTCCCATCTAACTCCTAGCTATGTTTATTTTTATCATGAAAGGGTATTGGATTTTTGTCAGATGCCCTTTCTGCATCTCTTGAGATGATCATGTGATTTTTGTTTCTTATTTATTGATATAATGTATTACATGACTTGATTTTCAAATGTTAAACCAGCTTTGAAATTCTGGGATAAACTGTACTTGGTCATGGTGTATAATCCTTTTTATATACTGCTATATGTTCAGTTTGCTAGTATTTTGATGAGGATTTTTTTGGCCTGTATTCCTAAGAAATACTGATTTGTAGTTTTCTTGTGTTAATCTTTGTCTGATTCTGATATCAGGATAATACCGGTCTCCTAAAATGAATTGGGAAGTGTTCCTCACATCTGTTTTTTGGAAGAGTTTGTGAAAAGTTGATTTCGTTTTCACTTTAATTAGTAGAATTCAGAAATCATCTGGTCCTGGGCTTTATGAGTAGTTTTTTTATTACTAACTCAATTGCTTCACTTGCTGTAGGTCTATCCAGATTGCCTATTTCTTCTTGAGGCAGTTTTGATAGTTTGTCTTTCTAGGAATTTATTCATTTCATCTAAGATATCTAATTTTGGTGTACAGTTGTTCATAGTATTTCTTCCTAATCCTTTTTATATCTGTAAGGTCAGTGGTGATGATTCCTCTTTCTGATTCTACTAATGAGAATCTTCTCTCTCTTTTTTTCCTCCAATGTTGTTGATCTTAACAAAGAACTAGGCTTTGGTGTCTGATTTTTCTTTGTTGTTTTTCTATTCCTTTTTCATTCATTTCTACCCTGATCTTTATTATTTCTGTCCTCCTTCTTGCTTTAGGTTTAATTGTACTTCTTTTTCTAATATCTTAAGGTGGAAGGTTAGGTTCTTGACTTGAGATCTTTCTTTTTTCTTAACATAGTCATTTATAACTATAAATTTTCCTGTAAGCACTCCTTTATATGCATCTCAGAAATTTTGTCATGTTTTCTTTATTTTCACCCATCTCAAAGTATTTTCTGATGTCTCTTTTGATTCCTTTGACCCATTGGCTACTTAGGAGTGTGTTAATTTCCATGCGTTTGTGGGTTAACCATTTTTTTCTCCTGCTATTGATTTCTAATTTCATTCTATTATGGCCAGGGAACATACTTTGTATTATTTCTATCCTCTTAAATTTATTGAGGTTTGTTTTGTGGCTTACCATATAGTTTATCCTGGAGAATGGTCACATGTGCATTAAGAGAAAAAGGATATTCTGTTGCTGGGTTGAGTGTCCTATAGATGTCTGTTAGGTCTAGTTGTTTATAGTGTTCAGACATATCCTTGTTTATGTATCCATTAATGATTTACATTCTTATTGTTCAGTCATTAATGAAAGAGTATTAAAGTCCTCCAACTATTTTTTTAATTTACATTTATTTATTTTGAGGGAGAGGGAGTGAGAGAATCAATCCCAAGCAGGCTCAGTACTAACAGTTTAATGTAGCACTTGAATTCACAAACCATGAGATCATGACCTGTGTCGAAATTAAGAGTTGGATGCTTAAACAACTGAGCCACCCAAGTGCCATTAAAATCCTCCAACTATTACTGTTGAATTGTTTATTTCTACCAATATTCCTTTCAGGTTTTGCTTCATGTATTTTGGTGCTCTCAAATATATGATTGTAATTGTTATGTGCATATATCCTTGTTTAAATGTCCCTTTTTGTCTCCAATAATATTTTTGTTTTAAAGTCTAATTTTTCTGATATTAGTAAAGCTTTCTTGTGGTTGCTGTTTGCATGATTATATCTTCTTCTATCCTTTAACTTTTGGTCATTTCATATCTTTCAGTATAAAGTGTATCCCTTGTATGTGGCATATAGTCAAATCTTACTTTTTTCCCCCAGTTTGACAGCCTCTGCTTTTTTGTCTGGATTTCATTTTATTTAAAAAATTTTTTTAATGTTTTAAATTTGTTTTTGAGAGAGAGAGACAGCACGAACAGGGAAAGGTCAGAGATAGGAGACATAGAATCCAAAGACAGCCTCCAGACTCCAAGCTAGCTGTCAGCACAGAGCCCGATGCGGGGCTCAAACCCTCGAACTGTGAGGTCATGACCTGAGCTGAAGACGCTTAACCAACTGAGCCACCCAGGCGCCCCTTTTGTCTGGATTTTAAATCCATTCACATTTAATGTTCTTATTGATATAGCTGGGTTTAATGTCGGCCATTTAACTTTTTGTTTTCTTTGTGTTGCATGCCTTTTTTATTCCTTTGTTTCCCCTTTACTGCCTGCTTTTGCATTAAGTGAATATTTTTTTTCCATAATATTTTATTGTCAAATTGTTTTCCATACAACACCCAGTGCTCTTCCCCTCAAGTGCCCTCCACCATCACCACCACCTGTCTTCCCCCCTCCCCCCTCCCCCCCAACCCTCAGTTCATTCTCAGCATTCAATAGTCTCTCAAGTTCTGCATCCCTCTCTCTCCCCAACTCTCTCTCCCTCCTCC
>NC_043713.1:59908506-59915204 GCF_006229205.1 Suricata suricatta | reverse complement strand
TCGTGCAATCGTGAATGGGACCAGTTTCTTAATTTCTCTTTCGGCTGCTTCATTTTTGGTGTATAGGAATGCAACTGATTTCTGTACATTGATTTTGTACCCTGCGACTTTACTGAATTCATTGATCAGTTCCAGAAGGTTTCTGGTGGAGTCGATTGGGTTTTCCATGTAGAGTATCATGTCATCTGCAAAAAGGGAATGTTCTTATTGATATAGCTGGGTTTAATGTCGGCCATTTAACTTTTTGTTTTCTTTGTGTTTCATGCCTTTTTTATTCCTTTGTTTCCCCTTTACTGCCTGCTTTTGCATTAAGTGAATATTTTCTTAAAAAAAAAGTTTTTTTTTACATTTATTTTTGAGAGACAGAGAGAGACAGATCATGAGCAGGGGAGGGTCAGAGAGAGAGGGAGACACAGAATCAGAAGCAGGCTCCAGGCTCTGAGCTGCCAGCACAGAGCCCGACGTGGAGCTGAAACCCAAGAACTGTGAGATCATGACCTGAGCCAAAGTCAGCCGCTCAACCAACTGAGCCACCCAGGTGTCCCAACATTAAGTGAATATTTTCTAATGTAGCATTTAATTGTCTTTAACCATTTTGTCACCGTATTTTTAAGTTTATTTTTTGATAGTTGCTCTAGGGTTTCTCATTTACATCTTATGAGAATCAGCTTTAGTTTTATACTACCATAATTCCAGTGTTATATAGAATATTTTAAACTAAAGTTATACATAATGTTTTGAATGAAACTTGATTACTTTTTTTCTGGCAATATATTACTAAAACTAGTGTCTTTGGATTAGTTAAAAAATGTTAAGTTGGAATCTTCAGTTCTTAATAAACCCGATAGTAAGAATTAGTTAAATAGCTTATATATTACCAGTAGCAGTTGTTTTAAATATAGTAGAAGAAATTAATTCAAAGGTTATATCTTTGTAAATTTCCGTGGCAATATTAGGTTCTTTTTCAAAGACGTTTTCAGAAGTCTTTTTGAATTATGTCTTTATATAGTACATTTTTCTCAAACATGTATAAGAGAGGTTCTAGTCATTTGGTCAATCACTGAAAAATGCTACTTTTTGTGTTGCGAACTGCACAGGTAAAAATGGCAGGATACTTACGGATTTGCATTAGATAATCTCCTGTGATCTTTTAATAGACTTCTGTTACTTCATAAACTCTTCTTAGTTATTTTACACAATTTTTAGGTGCTTTGAAAGAATTTTAAGTATTAATGTGTTAATGTACTTTGCTAGACAAATTCAAGGTGTTAATACAATTCCATATGTTATGTTCACTCTTGCATAATGACAGGTTTTCCTGAGTGGGAGGGAAATAAGTGGAGATATATAGATAGGTGGCTGAGAATTTGAAATATCCTGGATGTGTTTGTAGAAATGTGGTATAAATGAATATCCTCTATCTATGTGTTAGATCAGATTAAAAGTTGTGAACAGTTGGCCTAAATTATCTTGGTGCTTGCTTTAGTGCTCTGTTTTAGCTGAGGGAAGTTGGCCCAGTATTTATAATCCTACAACAGAAATAAAAAATTGCTTCTGCTACAAAGAAAAAAATGAATACTATATAATTTAGTTAAAACTGAAAATGTCAATGACATTATGACAATATTGCAGTTGAAAAATGACAATTAGAAAAGTGTTAGGAAGTTTAAAATATCATAGCTTTAGGATGAGATCTAGGAGTCATGTCTTTATGAATTTTACTGTCAATTATTTTTGCTAACATCTCTTAGAAAGGATTATGATTACTATGCAAAAAGTAGGAGCCAAGTTTACACTTCCAGTTCCCATGAGTAATGAACATGCATAGCAAATGAAAGAAAGAAAGACATTGTACTCCATTAATGACTATTGAGAAAGGATCAAGAGGATACAGGAATTCACATTAAGAAAATTGTTTCGGGGAAAACCTGAGGAAAAAAACACAGAGTACTGCCCTACCTATACCCATCCACAAAAATTACCAAAGCGAGGCTTAATTCATTACTTATTTAACTAAATTAAAAGTAAGCTATATTTTGTGTTAGTTACATATTAACCTTGGGAGAGAAGTGAGCCTTTCACAGAGTCACAGTAGAATATACTAGGGCCAAGAGCAGCTCCAGACTTCTATCTGCACATTAGGGAGAAAAAGACAATCTTTTGAACAAGAAAGGGACTTTTTTTTTCCTTGTATAAAGTTCAGTGAACATTAAATATGGAGGTTTGAAAAAAGTATTCTAGCTTTATCTCATCAGTATGACTTCCTTTTCACAATGAAAAAAACAATAACAAAGTATGACTTTAGTCTAAAAATGATTATATATCTTTAACTTACACAACCTAAAATTCTGGCTTCTTGAAAGTTTTATTGAGAATTCTACATTTTCAAGCAATTATTGTCAAACATTAAAATTTTGCTACGAAATAAAGATATTTTTGTGCCTTGTATACTTTTCAATTTTTCATTGGAATTAAGGAAAAAGCTACTGCTTATCCTAACTTCAAGTCTGATGAGAAGTAAGGTAATATAGCTAAAAAACAGGATCTGGAAAGCTTATGTTCAAGAAAATCTCTTTGAATTACTTTTGGCAACTGTCAGTAATTTGGGATAAGTCACTTAACCTCTGTAGACTCAAATTTTTATAAGTAAAATAATGGGTTATCCTAAAATTTATATCTATGATGTCCTTTTCAAATTGAAAATTCTTTACTAATTGAAGTAATGATTCCACTTATGTTCAAAATCAAAAGACCATCTCTCCTTGTTGGTTTAAAAGTAATTGTTTCAAAGGAGAATCACATTAATAAGGTGAAACATGACTATTGTTTGACCTAGTATTTCCCCAAATCCTTCACGAACATATTGATATGCTACTGTTGAGATATTTTATCTCATTCCTCTACTTTTCCTCAGTTTTTATCAGCAGGTATGTAACTTGATCTCATCAAAGTAGGATAGGTAAATTTATGAATATATTAGATGCTACGGAATGAATATGTTGTGGAAAACACTGGTTTACAACTTAGGTAAAGGGTATTCATGGGTATTTTCTAAATGTATAGTAATTTCTAAACATATCTTTGGCACTGGGGGGAAATGTTAATTATTTTACAAGTATAGACCAGAGGAAACCGATTTTGTTGTGTTCTTATCTGTTCTATATACTTCTGGTTTTCTGTATAAGGTCACATGCTAGTTTTCATGACTAATTTTAAAGATTTTGGGTTGATACTGTTTGATTACCAAAATTACAAGAGGTGAGTTTCAAACTGCACTTAGGATTGTTGATGCAATTAACCTCCTTAGAGGAGTGATAATTTGCAATTCTTTGATGGCAATGGAGTCATTAGAGATCACCTTGAGGATAATTACTATCGGGAGATGACCACTATGGTGAAACTCACTGCCAGTACAAATGGAGGGAGATGTGGTATCACATTATTCTTTGAAAATGTTTGAAATATCAAAAGTTCAGTTGATCATAGTGGTATGTATAAATTTAAAGCATTTGCTTTTTATGTACTACTCATGCTTGGTGGAGTGAAGAATGAATGTAGTGAGACATTGTAAGTAGCAGGAAGAGCTGAGCTGCTCAGCAGGCCTCGATTCCAGTCCCACCTCTTTCATTTACTAGTTCTATGTTTTGTATAATGTAAGATAAGGATAATATCTGACCTTCAAGTTGTATAACTGAAGAAGCGCTTTGAAAGTATAAAATACTCACTTTTAAAATTACCAAGTAGTATAATTGTGGGCAATGAAAATTTAGGTTATAACCACTGAAAAAATATGCTGCTCTATTTTTTCCTTTTTGGTGCACTTTTCTAGGTGAATGTGCCTCTTAGGAGCAATTGTCTGGGAGTAACTGGATTAAGCTCCGGCTGCACAGGCAGATTGTGCTCCCTGAAGGCCGTGCTCCCTGAAACTCAGAGCAGCTCACCCACTATGTCCAGAGTGTGAAGCATGAAGTACATTTATTCTGCAAAAATGATAAGTAAATATAAGATTAAAAATTTCAAGGATTCCATTTTTAGTAAATGCAGCAACAAAATCAATGAAAACTAAAATCATAGACATGCCACTATTTTTCACAGATTTCACAGCACTTTGGAAGAGACATTTACGTGTTGATTTGAGTTGTTCAGATGTTTTAACTACAAAGCAATTTTTTTAAGGTGGTGAAGCCAAGGATAAAAAAAAAATAAAATCAGTGACAGAAATTGGAACAAAATATTCTGTACAAGAAGGTATTTGAATCTTTGAGTTGAAAATGAGAAAATGGGAAGGTGCCAAAATTATTCCACAGTACTGCTTGAGCCCCAACAATATATGGACTTCTGATGGTCTTTGTCAGCGGTCACCTTCTCAGAGTGTTGTGATGATGGATGAGGGGCTTCTCAAAATTTCAAAGGGTTCTGAAAATCATATAGAAAGCAGAATTATATTGTCTTTGTATAAAAATCTGTTGAGCGTTCAGATTATGTAATGAGACTTATAATAGATAGCTAGGATTTTGGAGATTTATCTTTTCTTTTTTTAATTTTTTTCTAATGTTTTTATTTATTTTTGAGAGACAGAGAGAGACAGTAAGAGCAGGGGAGGGTAAGAGAGAGGGGGGGATACAGAATCTGAAGCAGGCTCCAGGCTCTGAGCTAGCTGTCAGCACAGAGCCTGACACGGGGCTCGAACCCACGAACCGAACCATGAGCTCATGACCTGAGCTGAAGCCAGCAGCTCAACCAACTGAGCCACCCAGGTGCCCCTATTTTTTCTTTCCTGCACACTTCAAACAACATTCTACTTGTCATCTTGCCTCAACTTAATTCCATATAAACTCACAAAGGCCAGAAAGTTACTTGAAATTAGTCATGATTTTGTAGCTGGAAAAAAACCCAACAACCAAACACCTATATTATATAATCTTCCTGTGATTCAGTGCCATGTTTTTCTTACCAAAATGTATTAGTATGTTTAAAAATTATCACTTAGGAAAGGGAAAAATCTTGTTGTGGCATCATTTTAAAGAATACATCTTTGAATGTTAACATTTGCGGTAAAATTTGGATTTTTCTTTTTTCTTTACTTCCATTCCCTTCTTCCCTTCACTGTTAACCTTTACTTGGAGATTTATTAATTGTCCTATGCCAGGAGTAGCAAGTGACTGGCTTGGGGATTCATCAGTTTATTAATTCACTTACCTTGTCTTTTGTGGGGGGAATAAAGATACAGAATGTAATCGATCTTGACTGTAGTTATCAAAGTGAAACAGGACAGCAATATCTTACATCGCCAGGAGATGGTGGTGTTGTTCATAAAAGTAGACCATTTAGCTGTTTTCTTCAATGTTGGAGCTGTTTTTAAAGCCCTCTGTATTTTCAAAATTCACACAAGATCTAAACTTTTTAAATGCCAAAATTTTGGGAATGTTTTCCCATTTTTAAATCAAGAGGTTTTATTTCCATATCTATATCATATTAGACCTTCTCAGGGCATTGGCACACATAGCACATTTTTGCAAATGGGATTACCAACCTATAATTAAGTGATGTTACTTAAGGGGGTGTTTCGTTATCTCCTAGCGAAATTATAATAGGGTGACTAGGGAGAAGCTTTTTTCTCCCCTCTCTTTTAATTCCTTACTCTTTTTGAAAATATCTTTTTTATTTTCTCTCTTCTCCCCACCACTGCTGTATGGTATCTTTAGCATAAATAATAGACCTCTATAATTTCTACTGCAAAATGCAATTATTAAGAGTGTGAGATCTAATATTACGCACAAAGCTGCCTTAAAGTTTTATTGGTAGTTACTATAAATTTCTTACTTGGCTGATGTTCTCAACTGTCAAATTCTCACACTGGACTACCCTCAGAGTGGAATGTTACCAAGTAAACTCATTTTCCAATGAGTGGTTTTATCTAAGAATTATGTTTTATTGCATAATTAATGAACTCAGGTAGGCCCTCGGGAATATAGTATTTTTTTTCATTCTATGGCTAATTGCCCTCAGTTCAATTTTGCCACTGTGATATCAATTCCACATCGTCTGAACCTACTGGGTTAATTGGAAAATGATGAGTGTGATCATTGGAGACATTATCTTTGGAGTGTTAGAAACGTTACAAATGAATCCGGAAGGACGCCGAAATTAATGTCTACAAAGTATTTACACCATGTTTATATCCCAGGCCCTGATCTACGCGCTGGGGGGAGGGTGTCAGTGAGCAAAACCCATAAAAGGCTTCCTTCCTCATGGGGCTTACAATGAAGATGGGAAGACCTATGCAATAAACAATACATTTAAATAAATTATACGGTATACTGATGGCGACAGCTACTCCAGAAAGAGCAAACGCAGGTCCGGAGCATGACGAAGGGGCGAGGGCGCAGTACGAAGTCGGCTGGTCTGGAGAAACCGCGTGGAGGCTTGAAGGAGGCGCGAGATCTGCGCCCTGCGGTGGATGGGGGCAGGCAAGGGCGGCCGGGAGCCAGAGCCGGAGCCGGAGCGTTTCAACAGACCTTTACTAGGAATTTGCTCCAGGCTGAGTTCGGGTTCCTAATTAGACTTCCGGCGAGCCAATTCCAGGGGGATCCAGCGCCAGCGGCCTCCCCGCTTGGCGGGGGATGGCTGCGGTCGGAGCGGTGAGCTCGGCAGCGGAGCGCCCCCCGGAGCCGCCGGCCGTGCGGACCCCTAGCGGG
>NC_043713.1:59883914-59908406 GCF_006229205.1 Suricata suricatta | reverse complement strand
GGGACCCCGGGGCGGCAGGCGGTCCGCCGGACGCGCTGAGCTTGGAGGAGATACTGAGGCTCTACAACCAGCCCATCAACGAGGAGCAGGCGTGGGCCGTGTGCTACCAGTGCTGCGGCTTCCTGCGCTCCGCGGCCGCCGGCCGCCGCCAGCCCCGCCGCCGCGTGCGCTCAGCCGCGCAGATCCGTGTCTGGAGGGACGGCACCGTCACCCTGGCGCCCGACGACGCGGGAGAACCGCCCCCCGCTGCGGGTGAGGCCGTCGACCTGCGCCCCCACGGAGAATCCCTGCCGCGACCCCCTTTCCCTCGCAGTCCGCGGCCTGGTCCTTCCGCCCCGCGCCCCCCACCCGCCACGAGAGGACCCCTCCGCGGCACCCTTTTCCCCTCGCAGTCCGTGGGCTCGGCCCTTCCGCCCCGCGAACCCCCACCTCCCAAGGGAGACCGGGAGGAGCCGGGCCTGGGGCCGGCGGGGGAGGGTGGTGCTGGCGCTCTGGTGGAGCTGGGCCCCACGTAGGTCAGAGCTGGGGGTGGGGGGCGGGCAGAGGCACAAAGAGGGGCTGTGAAGAGGGTGTCTGGGCGGGCCTGCGCACCCTCAGCTGGGCCACGGACCTGCCCAGGGTGCTGGTAATTGTATATACTGTCATAGGACAGCTGCCCGCGTCTCGTTTGGGAAGTGGAGTGGGTTGGGTCCTCTTCGTGATAAGCTGTGTATACATACATGCCACGGCTATTTACTGGGGTTGCATTTATGATGTGATAGGTGCTATGAAAGGTTCACGTGAGATCTCGCCAAGGATACTTAATTCTGCTGTCAGGAAAATTACACCTTTCAGAATGAGAGGTCAGTTAATAGTATTTTTTAAAAAAAATTTGGCAACAAATTCTTTTGGTTAGGAAATAGAAAAATCCCCGAGGAGAATTTTGTTATATTGGGAGAGATGGAAGGAGACTAAAAATGATTTCTAGCCCCTGAAAATTATAAAATAACTACTGTTTACTTGCATGTTAAGATTTGTTGTGATGAAAAAAACAGGTTTGTCAAGTCAAAAGTTGACAGTATTTCAGATAAAATGGATTTTGGTTAGGTCATTGTCTGGTGTAAATTCTTAAAGATCATCACCTACACATTAATAGGTAGCTAGGGATTACTCATATTTAATGATGATTATGAGGGCATTGATAATAGGTTTCTCATGTTAGTGTTAGTATAATTCAGTCTTTTGAGAGGCAAGTATATTAAAAACATAGAGAAGTAATCTGCCCTCACTTTTAGAAAGTTGATGAAAGTATCAAAATGCTAATGGTGAAAGATGTAATTTGTAAGTACTCAGTAAAATGACATTTAATGCAAATCCTTATTTAAAATAAAAAACATTCAAGATTATAGTTACTGATTCTTTCACTTCCACCAGAACATTACTTTGTGTGTGTCACGTAAACACATTTTAGAACTTTTCTTTAAATTGAGTCTTTACAATTCTTTTGAAATTATTTTCTTTCAAATAAGTTTTAGTTTATTTGATGTGTTTGTTGTTTTTAAGTTTGGACTTAACATTAGTGGAAAATACTCAGGATTATAATTTACTTACAGTGTATTAATATGATATAAAAAGATATAATTATTATAAAATATAGCAAAACTGTGCCCTGGAATCTGGCATTTCTGGGGGAAAAATGGTTGTGTGCAACCCTGTTTTATTATATATATATTTTTTTAATGTTTTTATTTGTTATTGAGACAGAGAAACAGAGCATGAGTGGGGGAGGGACAGAGGGAGACACAGAATTTGACACAGGCTCCAGGCTCCTAGCTGTCAGCACAGAGCCCGATGCGGGGCTCAAACCCACAAACCGTGAGATCATGACCTGAGCTGAAGTTGGATGCTTAACCAACTGAGCCACCCAGGCACCCCTTATTATATTTTTAATGTTTGTTTATTTTTGAGAGAGAGCCAGCGAGCACACAAGCAGGGAAGGGGCAGAGAGAGGGATACACAGAATCTGAAGCAGACCCTAACAAGGGCTCAAACCCATGAACCACGAGATCATGACATGAGCCAAAGTTAAATGCTTAGCTAAGTGAGCCACCCAGGTGCCCAGCATCCCCCTTTTAGAAGCAGCATTTGGTAGTGGTGACTTCTGGTAGGAACAAACAGAAGTTTACATTATCTTTCTCTTGAACTTGATCCCAGAAGAGTGTGGTTTTTGTTATGTTTATGGACCTTCTAGTAGTTTAGTTGTCAAAGACAAGGGTGTATTCTGGTGGTAGTTAACAAAAAATAAGAACCTTACATTGATATGAATTATTATTATTATTATTATTTTTTTATTGTTATTATTTTGCATCATTACTAGGAGTGATAACATCTTGACCTCCATGTAATACTCTATTTTCATGGAGAGAATAGTAGTTTTCCTGCAGTAGTGACAATGGATTTATAATCTCTTCTTCCTTAGTTCTTTTCTTTTCTTTTAAATTTTATTTTATTTGTTTGGGGGGTGAGGATGAGTTGGGGAGGGGTAGAGAGAGAGAGGGAATCTCAAGCAGACTCTGAGCCATTAGTGCAGAACCTGATGCAGGGCTCAAACCTACAAACTGTAAGATCATGACCAGAGCTGAGATCAATAGTTGGGTGCTTAACTGACTGCGGTGCACAGGCATCCCATCTTCTTAGTTCTGCTCATGATCTCTGCTACCAGTTGTGGAGAGAGCCCAAAGTTATTGATACAATCTTGAGCATTTTAGGGTTGACTGATTAAAAATCTTTAGGAAGTTCATACCAAAATGTTGTTTATATTAGTTTATTTCCTCCTAGGATTTAAGAGTAGTTGCATGGCTACAGAAGGCACAACTGAACACTTAATCTCGATTCTTAAAAATTAATAATAACTTAGTCCTGTACACATGTATAAATTCTGTTTTTAAGGAAAAATGGTAATTATGAAACTTCAGTTCTAAGAAGTATTTTTTCACCGTAGGGCATGTAATATGTGTGTTGTTGGCAATCAACAGTATTTATATTTTCATATGTTTACCCATTGATTTATTTCCAAATGGAGGTTTAGGGAATTAAGCAACTTGCTTAAATTCATTTTTTTTCCTTTTTTTTTAATGTTTTATTTATTTTTGATACAGAGAGAGACAGCACATGAGAGGGGGAGGGGCAGAGAGAGAAGGAGACACAGAACTGGAAGCAGGCTCCAGGCTCTGAGCTAGCTGTCAGCACAGAGCCCGACGCGGGGCTCGAACCCACGGACGTGAGATCTGACCTGAGCCGAAGCCGGAGGCTTTACCGACTGAGCCACCCAGGCGCCCCTCAACTTGCTTAAATCCATACTGTTGACTTTGAATCAAATCCAGGTCTTTCAGCCACTAGGCTTAGAAACAGATGTGGTTTTAAGTCAGGTCATGATTCCTTTCCTTCCTAGCTGCGTGACCCACAGTAAGTTCCTTAACTTCCCTTGATTAATGTGTTAAAGACACTCAAGCTCTGCATAGACAGTCACCCTGAATCCAGCCTTGTCATCTGTAAAATGAGAATAGATGACTTTTTCACGAGAGAGCGTTTAAGTGAGATGAGGCATGTAAAATGACAATAGCAAAGCTTAAGCTTAGTATGTAGCAGATACTCAGTAAGTTTAGGTTCCTTTTTCCCCTAATTCTGTGTCCTTTCACACCACCATGGTGCCTCTGGTCCTGCAGTTCTGCATTTTTACTCAGAATTGGGACAAATGTTTGGGTTGGGGTTTCTCAGTCTCAGCACCATTGACATTTTTGGCTGAATAACTCAGTATGGTGCTTCCCTGTGCCTGTATAGGATGTTCAGCGGCATCCCCGATCTCTACCCACTGGATGTCGGTAACTACCCATCCATCCCCTCCCCCCGACTCATAACCGTCAAAACCGTCTCTGGACATGGCCAAATGTCCCCTGGGGGGGCAAAGTCATCCCTTGTTGAGAACTGCTGGTCTGGCAGATGATGAGTGGTACGCAGGATTGTGTTCAGTGTGGAGAATTGGATCCTGGTGGCTATCCTCCAGTGAGTGAATCAGCTGGCCACCATTCCCTCTGCTCGTGAATGAATGAGCAAGTGGTATTGGTTCCCTGTCGGTAGTATTGTTCCTCTTAGTCCCATAGATGCATGGGATGCATGTCACTCACATGCTTTCTGCACTTGTTTGGGGTTGAATGTAGTAGTAACTGATTTTAGTTCCTGTTTACTTTTTAACAGTGTTGCTACATCCAGAATGTTCACATTCAGTTTGAATTAAATTAGACATACCTTATAAAAGAAATAGGAAAATGATGAAAGATGTAGGAGACATGGAAATGAGACCGATACGGGAAAAAACAATGAAGAATAGACAGTTTTTTTTTTTTATCATTCAGATATAATCTAGTGCCATATACTGACGTGGCCATGAGAGCAGTGTGATATGGGACTGAAGGAGATAAAAAGAAAAAATTAGTTCTTTAGAGGATACCTTAAGAGTAAAAATAATTAAATTATTAGTATATTTTATGAAGTATTTCTGGGATGACAGAAGGAAACATCGCATAGAATAAAGAAGGCTTATGATTCTTCCTAGGTGGCTAACTTAACATTTTTATTTTACCCAATATGCTTGTAGTCATAGTAAGACTATTGTCTGGTAATAGTTTGTTATATACAGGTTGATGAAATTTTTGCTTTTACACCTTTATCAAATGAGTTAAAGACACTCAGGCCCTACTATGCAGCCTGCTGTTTTGTCACTACTGTAGCTAACTGGCATTTGGAACACATTATACACATTATTTGGCAAGAGTCATTGATGAAATTTGGGGTATATTTCAGATCTTCGCAAGATTAAAATGTTTTTTTTTTCTGGGATGCCACAAATAATTATGAATAACAGTAATATCAGAGCTTAGAACTACTGCATGGCGTCTTAGCAGCCTCTTAGGCCTTAAATCCCCATCTGACACAAATGACTTATTTCAGATTTTGGTTTCAAACTCTTCGATGTATCTATAGTGGTAGATGTATAAAGAACATTTTTAAAAAACTATGACCACTTCTTGATTTAATAATCTTAGATTGGTAATGGGTTTTCCTGGGAGGAACAATGAAAGCCTGCATGCATACTAATAAAGGCATCCTTGGTATAAGGAACAAGCATTCAGGCTTGCTTTGGGCTTTGAAAAGAGGACATGATCTGTCAACTTCTCAGCAAGTTTCATGCTGATTTGGTGGGAGAAATCGTCTTGGAATAACATACTATTTGATTTTAAAGAGAGACCGAGGAGCGCCTGGGTGGCTCAGTTGGTTAAGCATCCGGCTTCGGCTCAGGTCATGATCTCACGGTTCATGGGTTCAAGCCCCATGTCAGGCTCTGAGCCTGTCTTCAGATTCTGTGTCTCCCTCTTTTTCTGGCCCTCCCCTGCTTGTGCTGTATCTCTCTTTCAAAAATTAAAAAAAAATTTTTTTTAGAGAGATACCAAATACTTGTGGAGAAGGTTAAAATGTGAAAACATATTTTAAAAGATTAGTTCTTATTCATTCTTGGTATAATTCTTGAGTGTTCACATCCCGGTCATTAAATGAAAAGAACATTTGAGATTTATGTGTATGTGTCCAAGGTAGAGTTTGGGGGGTGAATAATGGTATTAGGGGTTGGTGAAATGTCTTATGAGGTACAGTAATAGGTAAGGATTATTCCATTTGAACAATATGTCCAAATATGTTGGGTAATTAAATTTTAAAAGCATGCATTGAGTTCCTACTATGTGTAGCAGTGAGTGATGTAAAAATAAATAGTTTTAGTCATTGTAGAAGAGAAGATAAAACAAACACAGTGGTAAGTTTGCCATGAAGCTAATGCAGCTTCAACCCTGAGCCCAGTCACTTACACAAGCCACGTCTAGGCCCATAGGAGGGGCTTCAATGATATGTTCAGATGGTCATTTACAAAATTAAGATATTTTAGCTGTGATTACTGACTAGTAAGACTGCTGTCACTTTTGACTCCAGTTTACTCTCTAACATCTAATTGTGTTGCATTACATGAGAGTGGCCACAGACCTTTTGGTAGAAATTGTGAAATAGTGCATTTGTGGTTTATATCTGTGTTTCTGCCTTCGGCAAAGGAAAACAGTGGAAGAAGTTTAGTTATATACAGATATGGATACTAAAGTAAGTTGGGATTTTGTTAGGAAGCCATTAGCCTCACCAAAAATTTTGACTCAACTTTAGAAGAAAACAGTCATTGATCTACCAAGGATTGTATGTGAGAGATGATGAGTCACCTTCTGTCTGTTTTATTTCTAAGGTCAAAATTGCTTTCCCGCATCACAAATCTATAAAATGGCAACAGTTCCCATCCTACTTTCATAATTCTGTCATCAGAGCCTTATTATATTTCCCACTTGCTTCCTGTTGGTTAAGTAGAAAAAAGAGAAATAATCCTCTTCTAGATATTTGTTTAAAACTTTGAAGAAAATACTGCCTAGTACCAAAAATAGTGGGGGTTTTTAATGAACTTTTTTTAATGTTTATTTTTGAGAGAGAGAGAGAGAGAGAGAGAGAGAGAGAGAGTGAGTATGAGCGGAGAAGGGGCAGAGAGAGAAGGTGACACAGAATCTGAAGCAGCCTCCAGGCTCTGAGCTGTCAGCAAGGAGCCCTGATGCAGGGCTTGAACTCATGAACTGTGAGATCATGACCTGAGTTGAAGTTGGAGTCTTAACTGACTTGTGCCATCCAGGTGCCTCAATAAATTTTTTATTTTGAGATAATTTTAGATTTATAAAAAAGTTTCAAGGATAGCACAGAGAATTCCGCTGTACTTCTCACCCAGTTCTCTTAATGTTAACATCTTCTACTACTGTGCTGTGTTTGTCAAAACTAAGAAGCCAGTGCTGGCACATTGCTATTAATTAAACTCCATACTTCACTTGGATTTCCCTAGTTTTCCTATTCTTGTCTTTTCCTATATAATGTGGAATACTGTATTGCATTTATTCCTCACGTCTCCTTAGTGTCTTCTGGTCCATTGTGGCTTTGAAGACTTTCCTGGTTTCTCCTAACTTGACAGTCTTGAGAGATACTGGTCAGGGGTTGTGTAGGCTATCCTTCTATTTATGTTTGCCTGATGTTTTCTGACTAGACTAGGGTTATGTGTTTGGAAAAGGAATTATCGCCTCATAGGGGAGGGGGCTCCTCGCATCACGTAGGGTGTGGGCACACAGTATTCACATACCACCACTGGGGATGTGTGCTTGTTTGCTAGGTTTCTCCACTAAATAGTTACCTTTCCTATAATTTCTTCTTTGGAAAGGAGTCAACTAAGTCTAACCTGCATTCAAGAAGGGGGCCTCTTCCTGGAGGGGTTAATTTTATATTACTTAATTTTAATATAATTTATATTATGTTACTATTTGATATTATTTGGAAATCTTCTGTAAGGAAGATTTGTCCCTCTTCCCCCATTTACTTATTTCTTTATATCATTCTGGAATCTGTGTGTTTTATGCTTTGTTATTCATTACCATGTTATTTTGTTGCTCAAATTGTTCCAGCTGTGGCCTTTGGAAGTGCCTTCAGGTTGGCTCCTGCGTCCCTTTGACATGCAGGCATCCTTTTGTGTTTTCAAGCACATCTTTACTTTCTGGCACTACACGATGCTTTCAGGTTTATGATGTATATTTGTCCTGGCCCTACAATCAGACATACCTCTAAGGAGCTCAGCACCGGGTATGCTTGTTGATGCTGGTGTTGTTTTGTTTCAAATATAGAAGAATTGAAATCGTATAAGGTGTAGTTATTTTTGGTGTTCCAAATTTTGTTAGATTTGTGAAGTATCTCTTTCCAGTATCTCACTTTTACTGGCATCCCTGCCACTGTCTGTATATTTGTTCATCTTTTCCACAGTTATGTAATGAATACCATAGAGCCAAGTTGAATAGAGAGACAGCAGTCTACACCTGTTCATCTGAAGGGAGAGCTACCTGGGGACTAAAACCACGGGAGCCGGTACTGAGATATTAACTTGGATGTACTGGAGATGAGGGGAGGTCAGTGAAATGTGGCCTGGGGCCAGTCGGGAGTGACTGGGGTATGTGAATGGTCAAGAACCGGTTTGGGACAGTCTTGTGATCATTGGCTTTCCTCTAATAAGTAGTTATGGATACTCAGGGCTAGCTGTCCCTGAAGCTGCCACAGAACCATGCGGCGATTGACCACATTTGAAATAGTTGTCCATTTTGTAAATATGCATTTTTATTACTGCTCTGGAGTATATAGCATGTGGATAAAATAAACTCTTGTGATATGCTGACAATATCTTATCGATGTGTTCTTGAACACATCTTTACTTTTAATAACATACATTTTTGAATTTTTATTAAAATCTCATAAATTACTTATTGTATTACTCTCTGAACAGTGCAGAGATCTTAGACCATTCTGACTTTATTGATCTCCTTTTGTTGCTTTATTATTGTTGACATGTATTTTAGTTTATCATAGATTAGAATTTGACAGTATTTTTGTACAACTTAATATTCATTTAGATTTTTTCACATATTTGCCCTTTCTATGCTCTGTTTCTTCCTGTATTACTATACTTTCTTCTGTAATCATTTTCCTTCTGCTTGAAGAATTACTTTAGTATTTACTAAAGTGCAAGTCTGTCACTGTTAAATTCACTCAGTTTTTGTTATCTGTAAATATCTTTGTTTTCATTTTAAAAACAAATTTTAGGGGCACCTGGGTGGCTCAGTTGGTTAAGCCTCTGACTTTGGCTCAGGTCAGATCTCACGTTCGTGAGTTTGAGCCCTGCGTCAGGCTCTGTGCTGACAGCTAGCTCAGAGCCTGTCTCCTTCTCTCTCTGCCCCTCCCCCTCTCATGCTCTGCCTCTCTCTGTATCAAAAATAAATAAAATATCAAAAAAAAAGGTAAAAAAACCCAAATTTTAATTAAGGTGTAACTCACAGAAAAGTGCCTATGTTATAAATGATGAATTTTCACAGTGTGAGTACACTGCAATCAGAATACAGGTCAAGGAACAGAATGCTGTTAGCATCCCAGCAGACCTGCCTGTGCACCCTTTCAGTCACCAATCACCCCAAGAGTCACCGCTGTCATGAGTTATAACACCCTAAGTTTTGCCTATATTTGAACGTATACGTACAGAGTCAACTAGTATTATACAGCCTAATGTGTGAGTTTTTTCTGAGCTTTCTGAGATTGATCCATATTGTTGCATATAGTTGTAGTTCATTCACATTTTAGTATCATATTCCCTTGTATGAATATGCCATAATTTATCCTTGGCCATTTGATTTTTGGATCCTACATTTGGGTATTAAGCTATTGGAAATTATGGAAAATGCTGTTATGAACATTATTAAGCAGATCTTTTGGACAACATGTGTAGCATTTGTGTTGGGTATACACCTAAAAGTGGAATTGCTAGTTCATAGTGGTTGGGTATTTTCAGTGTTAATATATACTACCAGAAGTTTTTTTCCAAAATGGTTGCATCTGACAAACTTTATTTTATTTTTAATTTTAATTAAAAATTTTTTTCAATGTTCTTATTTTTGAGAGAGAGAGAGCAAGCGAGCACAAGTGAGGTAGGGGCAGAGAGAGAGGGACAGAGGATCTGAAGTGGGCTCTGTGCTGACTGCAGAGAACCAGATGTGGGGCTCGAGCTCATGAATTGTGAGATCATGACCTGATTGGTCCTGATTGAATGCTTAACTGACTGAGCCACCCAGATGTGCCTTTAATTTTCAGTTTTTATAAAAAATATTTTTTAATATTTACTTATTTTTGAAAAAGAGAGACAGAATGCAAACAGGAGAGTGTCAGAGAGAGGGAGACACAGAATCCAAAGCAGGCTCCAGGCTCTGAGCTGTCAGCACAGAACCTGATGCGGGACTCAAACCCATGAACTGTGAGATCATGACCTGAGCCAAAGTTGGATGCTTAACTGACTGAACCACCCAGGTGCCCCTGATTTTAATTTTTTAAAAAGTACTTGTTTTAATTCCAGTTAGTTAACATACAGTGTTATATTAGTTTCAGGTGTCCAGTATAATGATTCAGTAATTCCATACGTTACCCAGTGCTCATCACAAGTGTGCTCCTTAATCCCTCTTGCCTGTTTAATGCATACCCCAAGCATCTGCCCTCTGTAATCATCCATTTGTTCTCTGTAAGTTTGTTTCTTGGTTTATGTCTCTTTCTCTTTTTTCTCCCCCCTTTCCTCATTTGCTTTATTTCTTAAGTTCCACATCTGAGTAATGTTATGGTATTTGTCTTTCTCTGGCTCCATCCATGTCATTGCAAATGGCAAGATTTCTTTCTTTTTTATGGCTGAATAATATTTCATTGTGTATATGTAACACTTTTTCTTTATTCATTCATCAATTGATGGGACACTGGGCTGCTTCCATATCTTAGCTATCGTAAGTAATGCTATAAACAGGGGGTACATGTATCCTTTTGAATTAGCGTTTTTGTATTTTTTTGGGTAAATACCTAGTAGTGTGGTTAGTAAGTAGTAGGGTAGTTCTATATTTAACTTTTTGAGGAGCCCCCATACTGTTTTCCACGGTGGCTGTACCAGTTTGCATTCCCACAAACAGTGCACAATTGTTCCTTTTTCTCCACATCTTCACCAACATCTCTTGTTTCTTGTGTTGTTGATTTTAACCATCCTCTAGGAGGTGATAACCTCACTGTAGTTTTGATTTACATTTCCCTGATGCACCTCACAAACAATAAGAATGAAAACCAATCTGGGACATTAGTATAAATTTAATAAGGATTTGATTAGTATCATTTGTATGGAAAGGCTGCATCTCTAATAATAGCAGGATTTGCTGGTCCATATGTAGCTTCTGAAAACTGACTCTCAGATCTTTTTATGCTACTTGGGCTAATGTATTTTTAAAAACTTGGGTCTGTTGTCTTTTTTCCTCATATTTCCTATTTTCTTCATGTCCCAGTCTAGTTGGAAGCCAAATTTCTATCCAGTATACTCCTTTAATATATTTTTGAGAGATAAATATATATATAGATAGGTGATGAGTAATGGAAGAATGCCACTAACAGTCACCACAGGTTGTTTGGTTCTGGGCTTGGCCATATCTTTCTGGATTAAAAAAAATTTTTTTTTTACATTTTATTTATTTTTGAAAGACAGAGAGAGAGAGACAGAGCGTGAACAAGGGAGGGGCAGAGAGAGAAAGAGACACAGGGCTAGCAGTCAGCACAGAGCCCGGCACGAGGCCCAAACCCATGAACCCGAACCGTGAGATCATGACCTGTGCCAAAGTCGGACACTCAACCAGCTGAGCCACCCAGGTGCCCCTCTTTCTGGATCTTAGCAATAATATCATGGTAAAGGAATTGCCCATTACATGATTTCATTTATTCATTTCACCAGTGTTTAAGTGCCTTCTAAGTGCATTGTACCAGGTTTGAAGATACAAAGAAAAATAAAATGCACCCATACCTTCAAGAAGATCACAGTTGCATAAACTAACACTTTTATAGTATAGTTACAGTAAATCTAAAGTGATAGAGACGTGTACAGAAAACTGTGCGAGCCTAAGGGAGAGGGTGACTGTGCTGGTGTGATGTAAAGCAGATTTCATAGAGGAGACCAGTCTTCTGGAGGCCTTGAAGGATGGGCAGTGGCATAAAGGGAGGACACTGAGACAGAAGCAGCAGTAAGTACAGAGGTTTAGAAATGTGGAAGAACTATTCAAAGAATAGTAGTACATAAATCGTAGAATGTCATTTGTGCTGACACCCACTTCCCCATACCAGAAGCAGACACTGTTTAATCAGTCATTGCATTTTTGCTGCGATATTTATAAGCAGCTTCAGAGTTCTCAGCTGTGCTTCAGGCAGCCACTACCAATTATTTGGAGTTGGCACGTGAAGTTGAACCTGTTTGTCTTCCTTGCAGTGGGCGTCTACTGTGCCTGGAGCATGGGATGTGTGGGGGTGTGGTGGAGAATGAGACAGGCTAGAAAGGTATGTCGGCTGGGACCAGGTTATGAAGGACTGTTTTGTGCTGCACTGTTGAGTTTGTATATGTATAGGCAATAAGAGCCATATAAGGATTTTAAGCAGGAAAATGATGTAAGCAGATTACTCTTTTTGGAAAGGTAACGATGGGGGTTTTGTAGAAGAATTGAGTAAAAACAAGGAGAGAGACACCAGTAAGCATTTCGTACTGTTATTAGTCTCAGTAGCCTTTAAGTTGCCTAACCAGTTGGGAGTATTACAGTATGATGGAGGTCTAAACAAGGGCAGATCTTGAGGAGAGAGAGTCAGATTGAGAGAGCAATCTAGGAAATAGTACAGGACATGGCCCTTTAGTTTTTGTTTTTAAGCTTATTTATTTATTTTTGAGAGACAGAGAGTATGAGCAGGGGAGGGGCAGAGAGAGAGAGAGGGAGACCGAGAATCCCAAGCAGGCTCCATGCAGTCAGCGCAGAGCCCCATGTGGGGCTTGATCTCACCAACTGTGAGATCATGACCTGAGCCAAATTCAAGAGTGGGAGACTTAATTGACTGAGTTACCCAGGCATCCCAGCCAACCCTTTCGTGTTTGATGTGGGGGTGAGAAAGAGGAAGGTATCTTGGAAGGTTCTCAGACTTCCCACCTGGGTGCTTGGCTGCTGTGAAGGCAGGAGAGGCAACAGAGGGTAGAAAGATAATGACTTGTTAGAAACTAAATTGGCCTGGAAAAAATATTTTTCCAGTGGAGTCATATTTATTCCTATGAAGTTCCTTTGCAGATCAACTCGTTAATGTCACATGGTAACACAGCTTATACAAGAGTAGGCGGCAGGAGGTGTGGTTTTAATTCTCAGCTCTGATGCTTGTATTGTAACATATTTGGGTAAGTGAACGTGAGTGGTAGTTACGGCAGTATAACTAAAGGAGCTTGTGTTTGGGAATAGAAATACCTGAGATACCTCTTTGGCAAGGTTTCTGTTGGCTAGGATGGTCTCATACATGATGCCAGAGTGGGGGAGGAGATTCTAAGGGGAATGCACAGTGGTGCTTATGAAATGCATGAAAACCACAATTCTTCAATTGACAGGAAATATGGGAATGTTTGGAATTGGCACTTGCTCGTAGACTTCTTTTTATAATTTAGCTTGGGGAGGTTCCCTTCCAAGTCTTCCTTATTCTTGAATAAGGTGATATATTATGCCATGATCTCAATGTATCTCTGAGGCTTCATGAAATTTAAGCAAGTAATTTTTTTTTAAACCCATGTTTTATTTTAAAAATTTTTAAATTTTTTATTATTTATTTTTTGAGAGAGAGAGAGAGAGAGAGAGAGAGAGAGAGAGACAGATAGAACATGAGCAGGGGAGGGGCAGAGAGGGAGGAAGACACACAATCCGGAGCAGGCTCCAGGCTCAGCTGTCAGCACAGAGCCCAGAGTGGGGCTCAAACTCGTGAACTGTGAGATCATGACCTGAGTGAAAGTCAGACGCTTAACTCACTGAGCCACTCACGTGCCCCCATGCTTTATTTTTTTTTAAGTTTGTTTATTTGAGAGAGAGGGTATGCACATAGGTGGGGGAAGGGCAGAGGGAGAGGCAGAGAGAATTCCAAGCAGGTTTCGCCCTGTCAGCAAACCTTGAGATTATGACCTGATCTGAGATCGAGAGTTGGACACTTAACCAACTGAGTGGGCCACCCAGGTGCCCCTAATGATTGAATTAATATCTGCAGGGAAAATTTTAATCCAAATCCACACTGTTTACAAAAAGAAACACACTTCCACCATCCTGTCCTCTAATACAGGAGTGTCAGGAATGTGGCTTCTGTATTGTCACTCCCGTCTGTTCCCATGGCAAATGTTACTAAGTGGCCATGGGCACCTCCCACTCCGTACTTGCCCTCACAATTCTTCTGAAGACGGTGTTCTAGACTGTCATTACCATTCAGTTTGAATTGGCACAAAAGAGTAAACGTTTTTGCTATACAAGTTTTGTATATGTAAAATACACAAAGATAATACTTGAGTTTTGGTGAAAACATGCCGAAATTATTTTTTAGTGGAAAATACTTGATGTTTAATGATTTTCGTTCAATGAGATTATATGAAGTTTAGTTAATGAAAGTTGCTGAATCGAAAAAAAAATCACACTCTAATAATTAAAACATTTTTAAAAATTTCATTTTAGGACAAGATCAGTTTTCTTTTCTTTTTTTTTTAATTTTTTAATGTTTTTTATTTATTTTTGAGAGAGAGAAAGACAGCATGAGCAGGGGAGGGTCAGAGAGAGAGGGAGACACAGAATTCGAAGACAGGCTCCAGGCTCTGAGCTAGCTCTCAGCACAGAACCCAATGCGTGAGATCATGACCTGAACCGATATCGGACAATCAACTGACTGAGCCACCCAGGCACCCCAGAACAAGATCAGATCAGTTTTAACTTGGTCACTCTAGAACAGGTTGGGAGGGTGTGGGGTCTGGACCAAACTTACTCCTAGGTTGGAGGGTGACCATGATGGTGGTGAGGCCTACCTTCATGGAGGGACGGCAGTCATGGGTGTTAGTCCGTGCAGCAGCCAGGCCCCACGAGGTCCAGTTGCTGGGCTTGCTCATCCGATGAGCAAGTAGAGGCAGAGAGGGCAGACAGTCGCTACAGATAAGAGCCAGGAAGTCCTCCATGCTGGGGAAGTCTGGTAGTTGGTTTTAGTCATTGATGTGAGGTCCAAGGGCTAGATTCTAGTCCCTAGGAAAGTGACTGGCAATAATAAGCCAAGTGATGCTTTTTTGTTTGTTTATAAGATAAGGGATCTTATTATAGGATCTAGGATGCAAAGTAAAGAGTGGGCCTCAAAAATAAAGCAGAAGTCCATATTTCAGAATTAAGATAAAGTTGAGATTTATGGCACAGATGACTGACATTGAAGGTCATAGAGCCTGGCTTAGTCAATAAATGGGGATTAGAAGGTCTCAAGAAGGGAAAGTCAGGTTCTGGGAGGGCCTGTCACACAGACACATTGTCTATGAATGAAGAGATGATGTCCATCTTCTATAAGTGGTGTTATGGAAGACTAGAGGTTTTGTTCCTGATCAGGGTCAAAATCAGTTATCTGTAAGAGCAACATTGTGTTACACAAGCAAACATGTGATGTCTTTATGCTTCTACACTTATTTAAAATGGTTAAGATTATACTCTAAATTCTACAAAGTATGATTAAGTATATTGTTCATATTGATTAGTCAAGCAATTCATTGTCCTATAAAGAGGGCATAAGGCTCGCATTAACAGCCTATTTTTTTTTCTTTACCTGCATTTATTACTCATGAGTAGTGAACAGATAAACCAAAATGATACTTAGAAGGTTTGTTTTTAGTATTCCCAACTTTCCCCACTAGTGTGGACTCTATGCTCCATGTTTGGGCATCCGTTGCTTCCCACCCTCTCCCTTACTGAGCCAGGGGAGACTGTAGGATGGCTTGGTGGGTCAGCAGTCTGGGTAACTGGTCACAGTTCCTTGACCTTCAATGAATCATTTATTTTCTAGAGCTTGAGCCTCCTCAGCTGTAAAAATGAAGGTTTTACACTAGCATGTATAACATGTTTCAGCTACATAAAATGAATGCTTTGGATTAATTTTAAATGTTAATAATGAGATATTTCATTAATAATTTATTTTCTTAGAGTTTAAAAGAGCATTGCAAGGGGGGGTTGGTTTGAATGGCATGTATTTCTAGAAATGTTCAGGGTAGTTTGAATTGATGTCTTTAATATGTTTCTGGCAGAAGTGTTCAGAATAATTCCACTGGTATTAGCATTTCCCTTGAGGTTGATGTCTTATAAAAGTAGAATATCTAAATGAAGTTTTCAACCAGAGATGTTCAGTGTTGGGAGATAAAAAATTATAATAACTAGAATCATTCTTAGAGTGCTGACAGTCTTGGAAGGAGCACTCAAGAGGCAAGATAAGACCACCAAGGGCAGTAACAGGCAACCACTACACTACCCTGAGGAAAGACAGGGAGAAGAGAGTTGGCGAGAGGTTGAGGACTGGAACTCCTTTCTGTGAGTCACATTTCAGAAAAGTTTAACATGTTTGTGAAAGGTCAGCTATGTTCTCTTTGGGCCGACACAGCGTGTAGATGCACTGGAGACCCCTAGAACTTACAGGCTAAGGCACAGGAGAGGGCTTGTTGAGTTATACCTGGGGATCTGAGGGGCCAGGTGATCTGTTGACTTACAATTTTTTGGGTTTAGAAGACCAGAGTCTTTCAGCTTATTTTCTCCTTGGAGAGAAGGTCATAGACTTAAATGGTAGTAGAGCTGATATTAAGTGCTTACTATGTGATAGGCAGTCGGCTAAGCAGTTTAGTTGGATTATTACTTTTGATCTTGACAACAGCTCAGAGGAGATAGGTACTCTTCTTAGCCTCTGCCTTCCAAATGGGAGACTGAAGGAGAGAGGCCTTAAACTTAGCCCACCTGGGATTCAAGCCCCAGGAGTCTGGCTGGAGCCCTTGCTCTTAACCACGGTGCTCCATTGCCTTGTGCCCAGTGGGTGATTTCTGACTCTGGGACATTATGCATGGGATTTGACCGCACACAGGGTAGCCTGGGGGTCGGGTTTGGGATGGTGAGAGCATGTCGTATTGCTTTGACTTTTTCATGGTCTGTGTATTCTTTTCCTGTAACAAATCATCACTAATTTCGTGGCTTAAAACAATACAAAGTTATTTTAGAGTTATGGTTGTCAGAAGTCTGAAAATGGGTTTTGTGTGCTAAAATCAGTTTGCTGGGCTATATTTCTTCTAGAGGCTGCAAGGGAGTATCTGGTCTTTGCCTCTTCCAACTTCTACAGACTTTCCATGTTCCTTTGCCTGTGTCCTCCTTCCTGCGTTCACACAGCTCCAGTCTTCATCCATCAGCACAGCTCCTTCTTGGACTCTCCTATCTCTCATAAAGCTCCTGGTTACATTGGTCCTGCCTGGATAGTCCAGCATGATCTCCCCATCTCTAGAACCTTAACTTAATCACAGCTGCAGAATCACCTTGCCATGTAATTTATTCACAAGTTCTGGGACTTTACAGTCTTTTATTTATGGATTGGTTATGGAGATTGCCATTTCAGACTGATTTTCAGGGTTTTTTTTTTTTTAAATGTTTGTTTATTTTTGAGAGAGAGCAGGGGAGGGTCAGAGAGAGAGGGAGACATATAGTCTGAAGCAGGCTCCAGGCTCTGAGGTGTCAGCACAGAGCCTGATGTGGGGCCTGAACTCAGGAACCATGAAATCATGATCTAAGCTGAAGTCGGATGCTTAACCGACTGAGCCTCCCAGGTGCCCCCAGTTTTGAGTAATACCTGATGACGCTTCACTCCCCACCACATCCTCTTAAGCCATTGCTGAGCTCCATCTGTTTGACCATTTGAGTGTCATCATCCTGGACACCGCCACCTAAGGAATTGGGGGGAAGGTATGTGTTAGGATCTTCTGCAGAGAGGTATGAAGTGAAAGGTAGTAGCTTTTAAAGATCTAAGCAAGAAGCATAAAAATGAGTTGAATTCTGTAGTGTTTTTTCATGTAATTTAGCTACATTTTTATGGTTGTAATCCTAGTAAGCATTTTGCTCTGTCAGTTTTTCTCAGGACTCTATTTTAGTATATCCACATTTCTCATCTTTCCTTGGGGTTAATAGTGGTAAGCTTAGCTACCATTTGCTGAGCTCCTGCAGTAGGCGTTATGCAGAGCCCTTCAAAACATTTTTTTTCATTTAATTTTCACATAACCCCATGATGTAGATTTTATTCCCCCTGCCTCCCATTTTTTTGTAGATGTGAAGGTGGAAAACCCTGGGAAATATTTTACTTTAAAGTTACACCATGGGGCACCTGGGTGGGCTCAGTTAGTTAAGCATCTGACTCTTGATTTTGGGTCAGGTCATGAACTCATGGTTTGTGGGTCTGAGCTCTGTGTCAGGCTCTATGCTCATAGTGTGAAGCTTGCTTGGGATTCTTTCTCTCTCCCTCTCTCTCAGTCCCTCCTCATGCATTCCCTCTCTCTCTTTCAAAAATAAATACACAAACATTTTAAAGTTACATCACACTATTAGTAAGTATGGAAATGAGATTTGAATCTAGGACTGTCCAAGTCTAAAGGCTTGCTCCTGTTATTCTACGTACTGCCTTCCCAAGGCAGCTAAGAGAAGGGTTTAAACTGTTGGGTAATTCTCAACAATTGTGAAGAAGAAAAGGCTGTAGCGCAGGGCTGTTGTGGTAGTGGAACATCAGATTTTATTTCATTCTTCCTGACAAGGCCAAGAAGAGGCGCTTGATGAACACACAATCTTCAGTTAGCAAATATACCAATTTTCTCCTGTGTCTAAATTCTAAATTCCTGTTAACCTTTCAGTAGCTATACTAGTGAAATTGTATGGCATAGAGGATAATGGTTTGATCATTTAACAAGCGAATAAATGATCCTTTATATGGCTGTTTCTTGTGTCAAGTGTATAGATCTTCTTTTTTCACTAAAAATGTTACTTGGCAAAAATTATTTTGTTGGGGGACATGGGTATAAGCTAATGAGTGCACGGTTTCAGTGTCATAACTTTTGACACTGAAACATCTGACCATGTATTCTGAGCCTCTAATGGTCATGATGTTTAAGAAATCCAGGTGTGGTTAGGCTGTAGGGATTATTTTATTGTTAAAGTTTGGCCTAACTGTTCAAAGAAGCGTTCTTTTCCTCTAGTTTTCACATAAAAATTGTCCCAAAATTGTACCTAATATATTTATCTCTTACAGAGTATGAGAGTTCTGTTTTTCTTTTTGAGTTTATTTTTGTCCCAACTCATGACTCCGAGACCAAAAGTTGCTGCTCTTCAGACGGAGCCAACCAGGCACCCCCAGGGTATTTGAGTTCTTCAACTTATGCTTGATGTTGATTGGTTTTGATCAAGTCTTTGAGAATGCTGTTCCTGAAAACATGGCAGTTGTTCAGGGTATCTTTCTCTCCTTCTTACCCTGCTCCATCCCCAGTACAATCCATTAGCAAATTCTGTTAATTCTGGTTCTAAATAATATTTTAATTATTTGCTTCCTGGTCACTCCCACCATCTGGGCTGGTTGCTTCCCCCCCAACTCCACCCCTGTTGGCAGTGATGGTAGCCCTGTCTGCAGCCCTCCCCCCATGCTTTCACCTTGACCCTCTCCACAGTGCAGGACCAACCTGGAACCCACCTTGAATCAGCTTATGCCCTTGTGTAATCTCCTCTGTAGCTTCCCATTGTACTTACCATCAAATCTAAACTCCTTACACTGGTCTTGAAAGGCTTGTGTGATTGGCCTCTGCCTGTCATTCCAAATGCATTTTATGCTACCCACCTACCAAACACTTTCAGGGCTGTACAACAGGCTGCCTCTTGGATCTGGAACAGGTTCTTCCCTCAGCCCAGTAGAGCTACTACCCAATGGCAAGGTCTCTACTTAAATATCTTTCCTGTCCACTCTGAATTGGATCATTTCTGTTATTTTCTCTCTCTCCCTTTTCTGTCCTTAATAGCATTTATTACCAGTTGTAGTTATTTTCTTTGGTTGCTTCTTTGGGTCTGTGTTCACTAAATATAAGCCCTATACCTCCCCCATGCATTCCCTCTCTCTCTTTCAAAAAGGGAGCAAGGACTATATCTGGCTTGTTTGCTGTATCATCAGTATTTTAGTATTTAGTAGGTGTTAGCAAATATTTATTGAATGAATGAGGGGGCAAAGGCAAGCTGACAGGAGGACAGGGTGTATCTATTGATACTGACGCGCAGTTTCAGCATGAAAAAAGAATGTACTTTCACAGATGGACCCAAACATTGTCTGCAGCTTGGTCACATGGGAAAATTTGGCAAAGAATTCTGAGAACTACTTATTTATCATAAAGATTATAGGGGTCCTGTGTCTTTTTGGTGGGCATTGTTTGCCGTCTGCTTACTCAGCTAAGTTGAATCATATTGATCATGTGACTGTATGGCAATTCAGCCACATGCTGAGGTTTCTACTACTTTAAAAGTATTATTTGTCTACATGAGCATCTTGAATTTTTTCTGAGACTGCCTTAATTTCCACCATGTAGTTGTGTAGTTTGCCAAATTTTGTGATTCCACTAAGGTGAGGCCATTTCAGAGATGGTGCTATGTAAGGCCTAACTCTGAACAGCCAAGACTATGAGTGGTCTTTTTTTTCCCCCCTAATGTTTGTTTATTTATTTTGATAGAGAGGGTATGCACATGCATGGGGGGGACGGGCAGAGAGAAGAGAGGGAGAGAGAGAATCCCAAGCAGGCTCCATGCTGTGATGTTGGGCTTGGTCTCCCAAACCATGAGATCATGACCTGAGCTGAAATCAAGAGTAGGACACTTAACCAACTGAGCCATCCAGGCACCCTATGAGTGGTCTAAGGTGTGTCTAAGAATGCTCTCTCTGGTAATTTTGAGCAGACTTGTTGAATGGAAGTGTCTGATTATCAACATTTAGGATTTAAAATGTCTGTATTCTCTTAGCTGAGGAGTTCTTTATGACAGACATTTTACATTAGGATTAGTTTTTGTCTTAAAGCCATTTTATGTCAGTTTATAGGAAGATTGGTTTTTGCATTTCCTAGGACATGAGGGAACTTGTTTAGTAAATCCTAAGAGCAGATCGATCTTTCAGAATCTGTTGAAAAGAAGGACCTAAAAAAATTCAGCCTTGATTCTTCCAGCATTATTAAAATGCTCATTCAGGGGCACCTGGGTGGCTCAGTGGGTTAAGCCTCCGAATTCGGCTCAGGTCAGATCTCACGTTCGTGGGTTCGAGCCCCGCGTCAGGCTCTGTGCTGACAACTAGCTCAGAGTCTGGAGCCTGCTTCCTGTTCTGTGTCTCCTTCTCTCTCTGCCCCTCGCCCTCTCATGCTCAGTCTCTCTCTGTATCAAAAATAAATAAAAACATTAAAAAATAAAAAAAAAATAAAATGCTCATTCCTTTTAAGAAACAGTGAGCTGTAGTTTTGGCTTGCTATACAAATCATCCCTCTTCTTAGTGTATAAATACAATGATAATGTTGGAATATTTTGAAACTTCATGTTTAAATATCATTCCAGCTATTTCCTTTTATTTTACATCATCAATAGTTAATCTAGCCTTTTAATTAACCTATTAATAAATCAATAAAGTTGTTAGAACTTCAGTTGTTGAAAGGAGTAATTCACTGCATTTAATAATCTGAAACCTTGGTTAGGCCTACCATCAGCTTAGTTTACTGTACTTGTAGAAAGTGAAGTTACGTGAGCTTAGGTTTTAGAGGGATTCCTTAAGTTTAGTTCTGGAAAACAGGTGGTTGACCTTTGAAGAGGGACTCAAATGCTGTCAAATGAAAATTTCTTGGTTTCCGTTTCCAAGTGTTAAATCAAGGAATACATTTTCCCACTTCCCCAGAAACATTATTACAATTGATAGGTAGCTGGGATAGCACCTCTGCAATCCCCTTCCAGAGCCCCACTGGCCCCTGCAAGTGGGAGTGCAGGACAGGGTAGCAAAACCACACCAATGCTCACAAGGGTCAGGACCCTTGGAGGCTACTCTTAGCTTGGTCATTTTGTGTAAGTCACTGGACTCCTCAGGTTCAGGTTACTCATCGGTAAAATGAATGGATTGGGCAAGATCATTTCCAAGGTTCCTTTAAGCTCTGCTGTCATGTATTTGGGATTTTTCTGATTCCTGGGTCAGAGTCTGGGCAGGGATTTGGATGGCAGAATAGTGTAGGTGGTCAGGCACTTCATAGTTAACCACATTTATGTAGTTGCATGACTTAGTCACACGGTCAAGTTGAATAATTTTGTGGTTGTGCCCTCTTACAAAAATTTTTGGTGTTCTTTATAGGAAATAATTTTCAGTTTTATAATAGAAGTCATTGAAAAACTCTTATTTCATAAGACTTGTGCCCTTTCGATATCATGCTGTCATTCTTGAAGTACTTCATTACTTTCTGATGCAAAAAGAGGTTCCAGATTATTTTGTAATTTCTCCCTCCCATCCATAGAGTCAGCCAGTCCCGAGTCCTGGTTCCTTTGAGGGGGAATGGACAGGTATGCTCTTGCAAAATGGGGTACTATTGCTTCTCCCTCTTTTGGAGGAGACACGAGGGAGTATGCTGTTATTTATTTTTTTTTTAAATCAGATAATACCTCTAATTCCAGTTTACCACCACAGGGCTCTTCCTCTCCTTCCCACATGTTAGGATTGTATGCTCCTTCTCCCTCAGTTCATAATTCCCAGCAATATCACTGTATTTATTTGCTCAGTGCTACAACACATACAAAATAGTTCCAAAAATTTTAACCGACTTTACTACCAACAACAAATCTACTACATAAAATTCTGAAATTCTTTGCAGTTCTCTTTACCTTAAGAATCTATCATACTGAAGATGTACATCCATGTACTCTCAAAGAGGTTTCTCTATTATAGTTGTCTTCACACTGTATTTTCCCTTCCTTTCTTCCCTTCCCTTTCCCTCCCTTCTATGGAATAGACACTCTGAATGTTGTTGTTTTTTTTTTTTTTGGTGACATTAAGAATTTATTTTTTCCCAGCTTCATTGAGATATAATTAGCATGTAACATTGTAAATTTAAGATGTACAGTGTATTAATTGGATGTCCTTATATATTGTAAAAGGTTGCCACCATAGCATTAGCTAACACCTCTATCACATCACATAATTACCATTTCTTTTTTGCGTTGGGAACATTTAAGATCTACTCTCTTAGCAACTTTCAAATATATAATGTAGTATTTTTATCTGTAATCATGATGCTATTCATTATATCCCTAGAACTTACTCATCCTCTAACTGAAAGTGGCAAGTAACTTTTTATTTTTATTTTTTATTTTTTTATTTTTTTAACATATGCAATTATTTTCCATCAGTAGTTACAATTACACTCCAAACTGAAAAGCAAAGTAAAAAATCAAAACCCCAACTTCTATTTCATGTAATTAGACTTATACAGAAATTAGAAGGTTATGTAACAACTAGTTAATCACCTAATTTCACAGCTATCTGAAGTGGTGATCGTTATATAGCAGCTTATCTATGATACTGAATGTTTGTTGACAGGTGGTCTGTGCCTTTCTTTGAGTTGCTCCTGTTCACAGTCCTTTCCTAGGTTAAGCTAATCGCCTTTTCTGTAGGAGTCAAGGATAATTAATCTACCAAAATCACTAATGTTCTGAGCAGTCATATACACATAAATAAAAATGTATAATGTATATAAAATTTTATATAGTTTCATGTAACAATATATGAATGTATAAATGTCATGTATTTATCAAACCATAGTATATAAAACCTTTATATATTTAAACCTGTTTGATCTGTATGTTCATATGATCTTTATTGCTCATAAATCATTTAAAAATTTTTTAAATGTTTGTTTATTTTTGAGAGAGAGAGACCAAGACAGAGGCAGAGTGTGAGCTGGGGAGAGGCTGAGAGAGAGGAAAACACAGAATCTGAAGCAGACTCCAGGCTCTGAGCTTTCAGCACAGAGCCTTATGCAGGGCTCAAACCCACAGACTATGAGATCATGACCTGTGCTGAAGTCAAACACTTAACTGGCTGAGCCACCCAGGTGCCCCATCATAAATTATCTTTAATTCACAGAACCCATGGTCACCTGTTTTCTGGTCTCAATTTTTGCCAATTCTTCACATTAGGATCATCAGGTCATCAGAAATTGTGGGTTTCAATTTTTTCATTTTAAGAGTCAGGAGGCACATTAAAAACATTATGGTTTTGTTGTGTGTGTGTGTGTGTGTGTGTGTGTGTGTGTGTGTGTGTGTGTGTGAGAGAGAGAGATACCATAAGCTCTAAGGTGCATAAATTCTCATTAAGGATTAAAGAAAAAACACAGACTGATGGAACAAGCACTGTAGGTTAGGCCTAGGTGTGGGGGTCATAGCCGGGAGAGAGGAAGCAGTTAGGGGTAAGGCTAATGTTATTGGAGGAAAGGAGGTAGAGATTAATGTATGTTTGAACTGAGGACAATGACATTTAAGATGTGTGGATTGGAGAAATTACATTTTTAGTGCCCAATATAAATGTGTTACCTGTTCTTTTTGCTAAAACTACTTAATAAGTGATCTTTAAAATAGGTGTTTTTTACCTCATGCCAGTCAGAGTGGCTAAAATGAACAAATCAAGAGTTTATAGATGCTGGCGAGGGTGTGGAGAGACGGGCACCCTCCTACACTGTTGGTGGGAATGTAAACTGGTGCAGCTGCTCTGGAAAACAGTGTGGAGGTTCCTCAAGAAACTATCCATAGAACTTCCCTATGACCCAGCAATAGCCCTGCTAGGGATTTACCCAAGGGATACAGAAGTGCTGATGCATAGGAGCACATGTACCCCAATGTTCATAGCGGCACTGTCAACAATAGCCAAAACATGGAA
>NC_043713.1:59804783-59883814 GCF_006229205.1 Suricata suricatta | reverse complement strand
CACTTATGGCGAAGAGCACTGGGTGTTGTATGGAAACCAATTTGACAATAAACTATTAAAAAAATAAATAAAAGCTTTGGGATTTAGATTTAAAAAAAGGTTTTTTTTTAAATTGAAAAAGTATGTTTTATTCATCGAAATTGAGAGAAACATGTAATTGTACATGTTCCTTAGTGTTATGTTTCAGTGATGAAGAGAAAATATTAATGTTCCTGTAGCCAAATATTGTTCAATTCTAGTTATTCTTCAGGTGATCCTCTTTGGAAAATTATGTAGTTTTGTCTAATCATGAATCAAAGAAAAACAACCATCATGTATTAAAGAAAATATTAGTTTATGATATTTATGCTTTCATTGAAATGATCACTGTATCTTTAAACTGGAATATATGTTTGGAGAGAAGCCCAAGAGTCTTTAAAGAGTTTTTGAAGGTATTCTAGAGTATTTTAAAAGGTACCTTTTAAATGCCTTTAAAGTATTTTTAGGATATTTTTAAAGATTTAAAATTTTGATAAAAATATTTTTATTTTACTTTCATTAACTTATATATATGCATATTAAATATGTGTGTGTTTTAGATCTTATTACAATTGAGAGAATATTCTTCCCATCTTTCTATTTATTATTTTGTTATGGGCCTATTTAAGCAGATCCCTAAGCAGGACTTTTTAGAATATTTGGTCATTCTAGCACCTTTTATTTGCATAGCTTTTCATAGATGTAATGAAGCCATGCCAGAGTAGTAACTCAGATATTTTTATCAGTATGAAAATGCTAAAATCCTTTGAAAGTAACTTTTTGTATTTTTATTACAGGTAAATTGGGATACTCACATTGTACAGAAACAGAGGTAAGAGAAATGCTCAAAAATTTATTAGTAAAGCAGCTTTGTAGTTCTTTAGAATAACTTAAGTATTGAACATCATTATGGATTTTTGGCCTTCTGACAAGGATGTATTGAGAGCAGATATATATATTTTACATTTAAGAAGAGTAAAATGTGGAGAAAAATCAGTTATATTGCCTGTTCATATATTTAGTAAACATTTTATTTTTTAAGTTATCTCCAAACTCAGCATGAGGCTCAAACTCACAACCCCGAGATCAAAAGCTGCATGCTCCGCTTACTGAGCCAGCCAGGCATGCCTCTTGCCCATATTTTTAAAATTCTAGGGTGTGTTAAAAAGGTTAGCTTAATCAGGGTTTCAAATTTTTCTCATGTTATTATTTGTGAAATTGAGATACTAAAATTCAGAGCCCTTAATAACAAATAGTTTAAGTCATTTTTTTCCATAATCCAATCTAATGTGTCATAATCATTTGTGTTAGACTTCTCTGGACCTGTCTTGGTGTAGGAAAAAAAACAAGGGCTTGGAAACAGTATTCTAATAAGATTAATCATGAATTAAATGCTTTGTTATTTGCATAAACAGGTTTAGCATTTTTAATAATTTAGTTAAAAATTCTGACTCTGAGTTTTAGGGAATTTCCACGTGATTCCTTGCAGGAATTTCAAGGGTAACGCTGAAATATAAGGGTGGCATCCAGGAAGTATGTATGTGTGATGTTCTTTTTGGGAACTGTTGTATCATCTTTACATTAGGAATCTTGGGTCTTTGTTAATGGCAATGACCTTAATAAAGGATTTAAGAAGTTATTTTTTTGAATTTGATAATATATGTACATGTTGTAGGTGTTAGTAAATTTCAACGTTATTTTAAGTAAAATGCAACCTTCTAAGGCATTGTACTGTATAATAAAGAAGCAAAAATAATTTTTTCTTTTGTACATTTAGAAGTTATTATTTTTTAAAATATTTATTTATTTTGAGAGAGTGTGAGCAGAGGAGGGGCAGAGAAGGAGGGAGAGAGAGAGAATCTGAAGCAGGCTCTGGACTGTGAGCATGGAGCTCAATTTGGGGTTCAAACTCAACCGTTAGATCATGACCTGAGCTTAAATTGAGTCAGACACTTAACTGACTGGGCTACCCAGATACTCCTATGGTTTATTTTTGTGTCTTTAGCTTTGGGAGTAGAGATAATTCTTTTCCAAATTAGCTCAAAAAATAGGCAGGAACTTAATTAAAAAATTTTTTTATATTGTGAGAATTTTTGAGTAATATAAAGGAGTAGGACTTGATTTGAGTTAGAAGATAAAATTTCTCTCTGTGGTTTCTGGCCTCTGTCTTTCCAGCTGTGTAATTTTGACCAGTAATTTTTTTCTACTAGAACTTTGGCTTTCTTATATCTATTAAATCTTTATCATAATTTCTATTGACTTCATGGGTTGTGAATTTTAAAGAGTGAAAATGTTATATAAACCCTGAAGACACTATTATATATGTCAAGATGTAAAAGTGTCATTATTCTGTCTTATGTTGTATTGCCATAAAATCTGCATGGTTGTAGCATTTTGTTTAGTACTCATTTTATATGGAACATCACTCATTTTATCTCCGTTGTCTCTTAATTAGTAGCACTTATTCTTTGACCTATACCTTGGGTAATCAAAAGCATTGGAATCTAAACAGAACCCTCATTCAGGATTTTTAATAATCATTTAAAGAGGGGAAATCAAAAGGAAATAAGTTCAATTTGACTAATTTAGTTTACAGAATAGGCCTGGGGTATTTTCTAGGGGTAACAATGGTTGCTTTGTCTGGCGAAGAGACTGGCATTGTGATTTATCTACCTTGTTTGAATTTTTTAAAAAGAATGTCTTAATATATTACTTTATTAAAATAGTAAAATGAAGGGGCAGTAGAGGCAATGGGAATTATTTCAAGGAGTTTGGTGGCTTGAGAGAAAGGGTACAGCTTAAGTGGGAACTTTTGTTTTTTAGGGAAGGTGGTACTTTTGGGAGGTGGGGGGTGGTGGTGGTAAGGAAGCAGGAGGGAATAGGCTGGAGTCCAAGTTAGAGAGTGGATGTGCTGTCATTAGATGTAGGACTGCATGTGGCTTGACTGGAGTGGTGGTTCACCAAGTGCGGTGGGAGGGCTCGGGGGTGGGAGGTGTTCCTGACCTCCTTTCATGGTCCAGCTATTTTTGAAGCAATACTTAGACATTACCTTCCCTTTTATTTACTTTGATTCTCTTGAGGTCACATTGGTGTTTTCCTTGGCCACCTAAGACTGTCATACCAGACCTTAGAAACGGGGGCAAGAACTAGCCACCTTTTATTAAGCATGACCTTTAGTAGATCTACAAAAATGTAAAACAGTATCACCCTTCTCATTATTTTTTTTTGAAAATAGAGTTTTTCCCCCATAAAAATGTTACTTATATTAACATGTTTAATATTTTTAAATGGTTTAAGTGATTAAAAAATTTCTTCGTTTTAATTTCTGATACAGGAGATACTGGTAGATTATGGCTCACATACACAAAACCTCCTTGGATTCCTCAGTAATTTTCAGAGTGTAAAAGGGTCACAGTCTGAGAGCTGCTGGTCTCTGGGGTGTGGTTAGAGTGGGTATTTTTTCCTGAGAAACAGAATTGAAGTCTGAAAGCAGTAAAACCAAAGTCCTGAGGAAGACCATGGGAAATTGAGGGAATCCTTGATAATAAGGATTTCAGCCCGTCTTTTCTGTCAGTGAGACGACAGGGTCATTTCTGAGAATGAGGCTATCCTGGATCAGAATGGTGATTGCTAGAGCCTCTTCTGCCCTTACATTGTTCTGTTGAGAAAGGAGATGTTCATCAAGCTCTGGCATTAAGTGCAGACCAAGGTAAGAGCTTCTAACAAGTTGTAGGTGAGCGGAGCTGTGAAGGGCCCTGGATAAGATGGAGGAGCACGTTGCTTGCTCCACACTGTGTGTGGGTTCCCACCCCAGGAGCCCATATGTGGGGTGTTTGTGCTTGGGCCCAGCTCCTGCTCCACCCTTTCCCTTCACTTCTCAGCCTCAGGATTGCTCAGCTGAAAGATGAGTTGTTGTGAATACAGAGAGTTTAGCATAAAGCCCAGCTTAATGGATGTAGCTTGGGAGGTGTATAGTTTCTTGGGGCAGAGAAAGTCATCTTCCTAAGCAAGGCTCATGGACTGCCAGGACCCTCAGCGTGACGGCTAGGAAAGCAGAATCCCTTTACGTCATCAGGACGTATAACTTGAGGTGTTCAACTGTGTATTTTAATAGTTTTTGTAGCACATAGAAATCATATTATGATTAACTTATAATTCTTTTTAATACTTTCCTTGTATTCAGAAAAAACAAACAAAATTTTGCGTCAACTTTTATGTGGTCTTGTATCCTAATATAACTTAGGGTTTCTAAAAGATCAAATATTGTAGCTTATTTCTGTTTCGAAAATTTCTTTAGTGTACTTGATTATACTAGTATTTTCCAGCATTTGAACTCATTAAGGGAAATCTTTCATATAGTTTGTTTTATTTTTTTTAGTGTTTTATTTATTTTTGAGAGAGAGGGTGCACGAGTCGGGGAGGGGGCAGATTTTCCTACATCTTGTTTCCATTTTTTGAAGGTATAATTTGCATACAGTAAAATTTACCCTTTTCAGTTACAGTTTTCCAAGTTTTGAGAAACATTAAGTTGTGCTAATCATCTCCACAATGAGGTTCTGTCATTCTCCCCCAAACTCTTCCAGTGTCCCGTGGTGGTCACTCCCTCACCTCCCCCACTCCAGGCCTCTGTCAGCCACTGAGCTGTATTTTGTCTTTTCATTTTGAGAAGGGCATATAATTTCAACAGCGCATTACCCCAGCTACTTAGTCTCTAGAAGGGCTCACAGCTCAGCCTGGTCATTTATAAACTCCTGATGACTGACCTGTTCCTGTGGGTACTTGCCCATCTAAGGGGCAGTTATGTTCCACAGTTTGGGGGTGCTTTTTTTCAAGTTTTTCTTACTGCCATTATTTAAATAATTTTGTGGGTTGTACTTTTATATTTGAAGAAATTTGCTAAGCACTTAATGCTAAAACATAAAGGATTTGAATTTTCAAGTATTTTAATTGAGGCGTTTTCATTGTTGTTTTTAGTTTCCAAATTTCATCACGTCCCTGTTTTCCATTAACCACCACTAATTATGAAGCGCTGAGGCTCTTTCCCTTTAGCAGGAAAGAAGGTTAAATGAATAACTAGAACAGTCCTGTTGTTCCCTTGGTAGATGAACTGTTTTAAGTGGAATAGGTTAAAACATTATATAAAGTTAAATTAACTTTTGTCAATACTGTAATCTTGATAAAGCTAGTTTATAAAAATCGTAGTGTAGCAGAAAAATGTTGTCTTTACTGTGGGAAACTTTGAAAGATTCATGTTCACATTTTAGGAATAGAGTTGATATAAACTGTACATAAATACTTATTGTGTCTCATTCCCATGTTGAAACTTTAAAAAAATACTTTAGAGCTAACCTTTTGCTAAGTATTACTGTGGTCATTAATTTTATCCACTTAACTAAGAAACAAATTTTAGAAATCAGAGCTAAAATATAGAGCGGTTAAGTAACTTGCCCAAGGCCATATAGCCAGTGTTGCAGAACCACTTCCCTTCACCTTTCCTTTATCTTTATCCAGCCTGTATTTATCTGCAGTGTAAGGCATCTACATAATGCTGATAATTAGTTTAGTGTCCCGTTCGGACCGTGAAATGGCTGAATGTCTCCTGACTCTGTATAATGTCTTTTCCTGTGACTACAGTTCCTGGCATTGTGTAGCCAAGGACTGTGTTCCTGCTCCATGTAACCTGGGCAAAGGACTGATTGCAGTCCCTGAACCTTCAGCCCTGTTGGTTAGATGCACATAGAGTTCTGTGCTGTATGATTTGTGAAGTAGTCTCATTCTAATTTACTCAGAATAACTTAAGAATTGCTCTATATATTTGAACCTCCTGGGAAACGAGGCCTAGAATTAGTCTGCTTTGTTGGGGAGCCCAAATATCTTGAGAATGAGCCAAGAAATATATCAGAGTTAGTGCCTTGGACTTATTCCATTTTGATTATATGCAATTTTGGGCACAAAAAGGATTATAGGAAATATTTTTTTGTTTCCTAAGCACTCTAAAATAAACTGCCAAAAGTAGCATGTGGGAGTTCGGTGCTTTAACACAGATATTTAAAAATTCCCATTTTGTGTTTAGCCAAATCAGCCCACTGACCTTTGATTTCACCTCTGGCTCATGCAGACCCATGGTGACAGTTGGATGAGTAATGCCTCTTTTAATTGACATTTGATAGCCCTTAGTTAACTTCAAAAGTAATTTAAAAATGTAACTTGAAGAAGTATGTTCAGTTGACCCTTGAGCAACTTAGACTCCCCAAAAAGTTAACTACTAATAACCTTACCAGTCAGTTAACAGATTCTTTTTATATTATATGCTGTTTTATTACAATAGAATAAGTTACGTAGGATGTTATTAAGAAAATCATAAGGATGAGAAAATACATTTACAGTACTGTACTGTATTTAACTGAAAAAACACAGTATAATTGGACCTGTGCAGTTCAAACCTGTGTTATTCCAGGATCAGCTATAATATTTTCATGAAAATATTTGCATTGTGCATAACTTCAGCTGTATAATGAACTTGTTTAAATGATTGTGAAGTTAGTATTTGATATCAAACTAATCTTAAAGCAGAAACAAAAAGACAGTTACTATCATGTCTGCTCTTTCAACAGATTTTAAGCCTTACTTTAAGGTTTTATAAATGGAATTTCATGACAAGAAATTAAAATAATGATATATTTTCTATAAAAGGATTGGAAGAATAAACTCCATTAGCTGCTGGTAACAACAGCATTTTCTCCTTAGTCAGGAGGCCAAAAGGAATGGGAAAGCTGTTCACATTCTACTTCTTGCACTTTTGGATGAAAACCCAAATGTGCCTGAATTTATATAGCCCTTTGGTTGACTTCAACTTACATGCTTTGGAAATTGATTTGTGTGTACTCAGAGGAAATTGTGTCTACCTTTGAGTTGTTGCTTCTGAGTATTAATATTAGTAGAGGTTGGTAGTGAGGTATTAATGGAGTTATAAATACTCACTTGGATTACATGTATCATCAGATAGAGACTGGCGTATTATGTTAGTTACTTGTTACATTTGAAATTCATTTCTCCTTGCCTTTCTCCTTCTTCCTGCCTCTCTTTCCCCTCTACCCTCTCTCTTCTCATAACATTTATTACCAAAAATGTCTTTCTGTATAGTAGTCATAGATATCTTAAATACAGGGCACATGGTTTAACCATAGGATGTAAAAATTGTACAAGTAGTGTTCCTTTGTATAGTTTTTACTATATTTGAAGACCAATAGCAGTTATATATATATGTCTGACAAAGGATTTCAGAATAGCTCAGATTATCTGGGAGTAAACATAGTATTCTCGACTGAATAGAGAGTTTACACTACAGTTATCTCAGGCACCTGTAAGTACTTTGATAATAGACTAGAAAGTTTTCATAATAATTTGCCTTGTTAGGGAACCATATCAATCTACCTTAATGAAAAATTTAAATTTTTAATAAAATAAAACAGTATTTTTCAGCACAGAGGCTACAGTGCTGGTGTATCAAGGTGGGAAGGAGCTGGATTTTTTTGTTGCCTTTATCTTTTCTTTTTTTTTTTTTTTTCAGTGTTTGTTTATTTTTGAAAGGAAGAGAGGGAGGGAGCATGAGCAGGGGAGGGGCAGAGAGAGAAGGAGACAGAATCTGCAGCAGGATCTAGGGTCTGAGCTATTAGCACAGAGCCTGATCCGGGGCTCAAACCCATGAAGTGCAAGATCATGACCTGAGCCAAAGTCAGACACTCAACGGACTGAACCACACAGGGGCCCCTTTATTGCGTTTTTCAAAGTACCTTTATTCTTTGTAGAAATGGTATATGTTTGTTGTAAAAATTAGAACATTGCAGAAAGATACGAAGAAGAAAGTGACAAACACTTCATACCCTACCATCTAGTGGTAATGGCTGTTTCTTCTTCTGGACATCTTCCCGTATTTATGTAACAAACTTGACTTAATGGTGTGCTATTCTCAGAGATACATGTGTCTGCATAAAAGACAAACTTGGCTTTAAGGAGTTAGCAAGACAGAGGGAAAGCTTTAGGTATATGGGTAGAACTTTCCAGGCAGAAGGAAATCACAGTGAGGACTCCTAAGAGATCAAACTGTTTTTAAAACTGAGAGAACAGGCTATCTGAAGCATAGAGAATGTTAGGGAGAGTTGTAGGAAATGTAGGGAAGACAATATGGTGCTGGGTCTTATAGATCATATTAAAGATTAGACATTATCGGGGCACCTGGGTGGCTCAGTTGGTTAAGCCTCCGGCTTCGGCTCAGGTCAGATCCCACGTTCGTGGGTTTGAGCCCCGCGTCGGGCTCTGTGCTGACAGCTAGCTCAGAGCCTGGAGCCTGCTTTGGATTCTGTGTCTCCTTCTCTCTCTGCCCCTCCCCCTCTCATGCTCTGTCTCTCTCTGTATCAAAAATAAATAAAACATTGAAAAAAAAAGATTAGACATTGTCCAATTTCTCTTCAAGAGAAGAAACCTTTTTGTCTGAAATTTTCTTTTTTTAGGGTCATTCTTCTTTTGATGTGTATTCTTCATTTGCTGTTTGCTTATATTTTCTGTGTGGTATTTATATATTCGTACTTTTTCAGTTTGTGCATCATTTCATTAAATTGTTATTGTAACAATGCACTGGTGACCTAAAGAGTAGCTTGTCTACTCATGGCTAGTAGTGGTGATGGAACTCAGTTAGTCTAGAGGGACCGGGGAATGTGAGATAGACAGTCAGAGAGAGGCTGATCAAGAGAGCTTCCATTGTTTAGTATGGTGTCTCTTGACATCATCCCTCCTCTTGGTAGAGAATTTTACTGTATTTATTTTAAAAATACAATGTAAAAAAACTCATCAGTAAAATTAGGTAATTTACTTGGTTTTGTGATAGTTCCCTAATTTCTTTTGATGCAGGTGCTTTCTTAATTTTTTGTGAGAACTTTATCAAGATGTATTTCACAGATACAAGTGACTCATTTACAGTGTGTATTCATTGGTTTTTGGTATATTCACAGAATTATGCAACCATCACCACACTCAGTTTTAAAACATTTTTGTCACCTCTGAAAATCCAGTACCTTTAGCTATCATCCACGGTTTCCCAGTACCTCTACCACTACCCCCACCCCCAAAGAACAACTAATTTACTTTCTATCTTTGTGGACTTGCCTATTCTGGATATTCCCTATAAGTGAATTAATATGTGGATTAGTTAATGTGAATGAATATAATATATGGTCTTTTGTGCCTGACTTTCACTTAGCACAATGTTTTCAAGGTTTATACTGATAGCATGTATCAGTACTGCATTCATTTTTACTGCTGAATATTCAACTATATGGATATGCCATATTATGTTTACCTATTCATGAGTGGATGGACATTTGAGTCACTTGCACATTTTGGCCATTATGAATAATGCTCCTATAAATGTTCCTGTACAAGGTTGTGTGTGGATGTAAGTTATTTCTCTGGGTTATATACCTAGAAGTAGAATTGTTGGGTCAACTGGTAATGCTGTGTTTTAACTTTTGAGGAACTGCCAAACTGTTTACCAAAACAGCTCCATCATTTGACGTTCGCATCAGCAGTATATGAGGGCTTTGATTTCTCTACATCCTCACTGATACCTGTTGTTCTGCCTTTTTAATTCTAGCCATTCTGGTGGGTATAAAATGGTATTGCATTTGGTTCTGGTTTGCATTTCCCTGGTGATTAATGATGTTGAGCATGTTTTCTTGTGCTTATTGGCTATTTGTACATTTTTATGTTCATCTTGGCCTCTTTTTAAGTTGGGCTATTTATCTCTTTATTGTTGAATTGTGATAGTTCTTTATATATTCTACATACAAGTCCCTTATCAGATACATGATTTGCACATATTTTCCCCATTCTGTGGCATTTCTTTTCATTTCTTTATGGTATACTTTTAAGTACAAAAATTTTTAAATTTTAATGCAGTTTTAATATGTTTGTTTTTTCTTTTGTTGCTTGTTGTTTTGATATCCTGGGAGTCTGTTGCCAAATGCAAGATGATGAACATTTACCTCTGTGTTTTCTCTAAGAGTTTCTTAGTTTTGCCTCTTATACTTTGATGGTCTTTGATCCATTTTCCAATTATTTTCTGTATATGATTTGAAGTTAATAAGGAACCAACATCATTCTTTTCTATGTGGCTATCCAGTTGTCCTGGCACCATTTCTTGAAGAGACTATTCTTTTCCTCACTGAATAGTCTTGGCACCCTTGTCAAAAATCAGTTGACTGTAGATCTGTGGATTTATTTCTAAATTCTCAGTTCTGTATTGTCATGCCAGCACCGTGCTGTCTTAATCAATTTCCACTTCTTTGTAGTAAGATATGAGATCCAGAAGTGTGAGTCCCCCAGACTTGATCTTTTTCAAGATTATTTTGGTTCTTCTAGGTCCCATGCATTTCTATATGATTTTTAGAATCAGCTTGTAAATACTATAAAGAAGCTAGCTGGGATTCTGATACAGATAGTGTTGAATCTTTAGATGGATTTGGGTAGTATTGCCTCTTAATAGTGCCAAGCCTTTCAGTCCATGAACACAGAATGTCTTCTCATTTATTCAGATGTTCTTCAATTTTTTTCAATATTTTATAGTTTTCAGAGTGTAAGTTTTACATTTACACTGTTAAATTTATTCATAAGTATTTTATTCTTTTTGATGCAGTTATAAATGGAATTGATATCTTAATTTCATTTTTGGATTATTCATTGCAAGTATTTAGAAGTACAGTAGAGGGGTGCCTGAGTGGCTCAGTTGGTAGAGCATCTGGCCCTTGGTTTCGGCTCAGGTCATGATCTCATGGTTTGCAAGTTTGAGCCCTGTATTGGGGCTTTGTGCTGACAAAGTGGAACCTGCTTGGGATTCTGTCTTTCCCTCTTTCTCAGCTCCTCGCACGTCCTCTCTCTCTCTCTCTCAAGATAAATGAATAAAATTAAAGTTACAATTGATTTTTTATAATGATCTTTTGTCTACAACCTTGCTGAACTCATTCATTAGTTTTGGTAGTTTTTTATTATATGCCCTAGGATTTTCTATGTGCAAGATCATGTTATCTGTGAATAGAGAGATTGCTTTCTTCATGTCTAATTTGGATACCTTTTATTTCATCCTTTTGCTCTTTCCTTTTTAAAAATTGTTTTTATGGAACTCAGAGTTGGAGGGTATAGTACTCCTCCAAACTATTTAAATAATTTATTTCAAATCAGTTTTATGAGAGAATACTTAAAAGTTTGAATGTTAAATCAGAGACTTTTGAGACAGTGTTTATATAATTTATATTTTAAGTAGGTACATAAATTTTATGTGTGTTGAACAGATTTCAGTTTGGCCCATTGTAACTGACAATGGGGCTGTTTCTTGTTTCCCCTGAGGATCATTTTATATGTATAATATCAACTTTATTATAAGAGTACTTTCTAGAATATAAAGTTAAAAGGCAAAGATGGCTTTCAAACTAGGAGTTGGTGACTGACTTTATTGGTTGAACTCTCATGTTCTATTCATAGATGTTTTATCTGACATGGCTGCTTATTTTTCTTCAACAGAAAAGTTCTTTAATAGTTTTGCAGCTTGTGACTCTTGTTGCACCTGTGCATAATTAATAAGCCCCTTGTTTTTTAGTTTGAATTTATTATCTGGGAGAAATTATCCTGGATAAATAGAGATCTTAGGTAAATGAAAAGAATTATGAAAGGGAGGAGAAATTATGGATACAAAGTAAAAACTTGACTTAATTCAGACATCATTTGTCAAACACTTGACATTTACAGACATTACAGCACTATAGGGAATATAGTGCTGTTCTCAAGAATAGATACGTTGCTAGAGTACTGCTATTATAAAATATTTTTTAAAAGAATTGTTGATTTATTAATAATCTTAACAAAAAGTAGCACATGGTATAACATAACTGAATAAGAGATCAGAACTTGAGCTTGTTTGATCAAGCCATGCTCTTATCTAGTTTCACTTTTTTCCCCCATAGTTTTTAAATTCAAACACTTGCCCACTAGTACAATAGAACAGCAATGAAACACTGTTGTAGCAATCAGAAGTATTTAAAAAGTATCTCTCAAAGGTACTTGTAGTCCATCTATCTTTATAGGTTATAACACAATAAAATCATCAAAATTTCCTTACAAATTTTTTTTTCACAGGGCCTGAGTAGCTCAGTCAGTTAAGTGTCCAACTGTGGAGTTTGGCTCATGTCATAATCTCACTGTACATGAGATCAAAGCCCCACATCTGACAGTGCTGAGCCTCCTTGGGATTCTCTTTCTGCCCCTCTCCCACTTGCATGTGTGCTCATGCACGTGCTCTCTCTCTCAAAATAAATAAACATGAAAAAAAAGATTTTTTTTCAATCTCCTCATCTGTTGTTGCTACTTTGGAACTCTCCTCTTACACCTACCCTCAAACAAAGCCATCCCACCTACCACACTTTTCCTAGAGTTCACCTGTCTGTCATTTTCTCTTCTCTCTGCCTTTGGCTTTTTCCAGTTTGGCTAATATCTGATTCTCCACTCCAAATGAAGAGTCCAGAATCACAGAGATGTCCTTTTCCTTGTCCCATTCCTATCCTCCTTTCCTTGACATTGATCCTGTGTCATCTTGTCAGTCTCCATTCTATACTGTGGACAGCTCAGAACCTGAGCCGGCAAAGTAAAACTCTCCTTGGATAGTAGGTAAGGGAGAGAAGCTGGTAGTGGGTGAGAGTAGATGATTGGGAATGGGATAATATGTCTCTTTCAGTTGTATCTTACAAATAAGTGGAGTCATATTAGAAAGACCCTGCTGTGCAGCCTCTTCATTTTGCATTGGTGATCATGTTGATTGTATGAGAGTCTCAATTCTTTTTTCTTTTGCTGTGAGATGAGCTCCTTCCCTTTACTTCCATGGCTGCCCCCATATTTCACTGTCCAGCTCAGAAAGAAAAGATAGGAGAAAAAGATACCTTTTTGAGTAGGGCATAAAAAAAAGACTATGGGCACTGGCTCTAATTTGGCATATTGGACACAAATATTCCCTCTTTACTCGAGAGGCAATAATACCTATTTCCTTAAACTGTTACTTATATACATTTTGGTTTATTAAACTTGGAATCTTATTTTTTATTTATGCATAGTTAATAAAATTAGATGGTTAGTACCAAGGTAATTAAAAGGAGCAAGACAATCATTTGTATGATTTGATGCTTTTCTTATTATTTTCAAATATACTATTCTATTACTGCTCTGTAACTTACACAAGAAAGAAATTGAAGGGGTGCCTGGGTGGCTGAGTTGGTTGAGCATCTGACCCTGATTTCGGCTCAGGTTGTGATCCCAGAGTCACTGGGCTGTGTGCTGAGTGCGAAGCCCGGTTAAGATTTTCTCTCTCTCCATCTGTCCCTTTCCCTGCTCACACAACTTCTCTCTTAAAAAAAAAAAAAATTTAAAAAAGAAATAGAATAATTAAAAACAAGTTAACGATCTGTATTTGTGACATGGGCCTGGGATTTCATGGTTTGGGCCAGTATATATGGCCCTGAATAAGGACCGCCTGTTAGCATTAGAGGAGAGGCCATGGCTACCAGACTGGACTGGACTTTGGGCAGGGAAGGGGTGGGAGGAGAACAGAATGCTTAGGGGAAGGAGCTGGCAAAAGAATTGAAGAAGATTGTGAAACCTCCTTAAAATATCTACTGGAAGAGCTAGTTCGTTTCCTGTTTTAAATTTCTTTGTTCTGGAAGCTAGACAGGCCTGGTTAAGAATGGGAGATGGAGAGAATTCTGTAACCCAGGACAAGCTGTAAAAGGTTGCTAAGGAGATTCCTTTGAGAGGGAGCAGTATTTAAATGAACTGTTACTGAACTCTGACTTCTTAAGGCAGGAAATGAAGGGAGGAGGGTGCTTTATTTCACTTCGTTAACATTTTAGGAAGCAAGCAAAGCAAGACTCCTTAAACACAAATCATTTGGTGTGGAAACAGTTAACTTACATGGTGTTAACATTACAGCTCAGAACACTTTATTGAAGTACAGGGCATTGAGAAAAGGCACAAATTATTAAGTTACAGCTTGCTGAACTTTTATAGATAGTGATAAAGTTGTATATTTTTTTAAGTTTATTTATTTTGAGAGAATGGAAGAAAATACACACTCAGGAAGGGCAGAGAGAGAGAGAGAGAGAGAGAGAGAGAGAGGGAGGGAGATACAGAATCCCAAGCTGACACTGCAGAGCCCAGTGCAGGGCTCGAACTCATGAACCATGAGATCATGACCTGAGTCGAAGTCAGGAGTCAGACACCTAACCAACTGAGCCACCCGAGTGCCCTGATAATGTTGTGCTTTAATTCCATTTAAGTATAAACTTTATTATATCTATATCTATATCTGTATCTTTATCTATCTATATATCTATATATACATATGTTTTTGGAAAATGTCATCTTAGAAATTTCAACTTCATGTGAAGATCAGAGTAATAATTTCAAAGCATTACAGAAATTTTGTTTAGTCTCTGCTTTTAATTGCATGTTGTACCCCCATCTTCTTTCCCAGCCTCCTGTTACTAAAACAAAAACCAAGGGAAGAAATTCTTTCAGGGAGAAAGGAGCCATTCTGTTTAAAACTGATTTAAAGCAGTACTGTCCAGTAGTGGAATGCATGCAATTTAAAAGTTTCTGCGGGGAGGAGTGAGGGACACAGATCAAGGGAGACTACTGAATACTGGAGACGAACCATGGACTGAAGGGGGAGGGGAAGAGGGGGAGGGGGGATGGTCATGGTGGGGGGCACTTATGGGGAGAAGCACTGGGTGTTATATGGAAACTAATTTGACAATAAACTATTATTTTAAAAAAAAAGTAAAAAGAGGGGTGTCTGAGTGGCTCAGTCAGTTGAGCGTCCAACTTTGGCTTAGGTCATGATCTCATAGTTCGTGCTTTTGAGCCCCGCATCAGGCTCAGAGCCTGGAGCCCTATCTTCAGATTCTGTGTCTCCCTCTCTCTCTGACTTTCCCCTGCTCACGCTGTCTCTCTCTCTCTCTCTCTCAAAAATAAATAAAACATTAAAATTTTTTTCTTAAATTAAAAAAAAAAGTAAAAAGAACCAGCTAAAATTAATTTTGACAATATATTTTATCTGAATTAGTATACGTAAAACATATCAACATGTGATCAATATGTAAATTGTTGGGGTGTGTCGGTGGCTGTCGTTTGAGCATCAGACTTTTGATTTCGGCTCAGGTCATGATCCCAGGGTCATGGGCTCGAGCCCTGTGAAGGGCTCTGTGCTGATAGCACGGAGCCTGCTTGGGATTCTCTCCCTCTGTCTTTCTCTGCCCCTCCTATGCTTGCGTGTGTGCTCTCTCTCTCAAATAAACTTTTAAAAAATATGAAAATTATTAATGAACTATTTTATATATTTTTTTCATGCTAAAATCTTTCTGGGATGTATTTTACTTCACTTCTCTGTTTGGGCTAAGCACACTTGAAGTTCTTCTCGTCACACTTAGTTAAAGGAGTAGGGAGAAGAAAGAATAGAAATGTTTGAAAAATGAGAAACTTGAAGGGATCAGAGAAGTTTTGGTCTTGAATTATCTTTAACAAAAATCCAGGAGGCTTAGTGGGGAGTAAGGACAGCATGGTAAGGGTCTTAGCTAGCTGACCATAAAGAGTAGATGCATATCCTCAGGTATACTGCATAGATTCTAGAAAGGCCAGGGACAGAGAGATTTATTATTATAATGATGGACCTTGGAATTTAACCTTCTTAAGGAGAAATTGGAATATAAGGGTGAGTGGTGAGGGAGAGTAGAAAGAACATAGGATCAATGGATTGTAGGTCCTGGGGAGGTTGCAAGAGTATTAGAGTCTGATACTAGAAGGGATGAGCCAGAAAGTTAGGGGAGGTTGTCAAAGAGAGGGACCCTTGAAATTGAAGTGATGGAAAGTTGTTGTTGCCGCTGGTAGAAGGGTCTGGGGTATCACTGGGATAGGGGTGCCTGAGGTCAGGTGGAGGAAACATTACAGGACAGGAGCGCACACATGTGAGAGGCTCAGGTATTGGGAGCGTCATTTCACATCACCCAAGAATTAGGAGAGGAGACTGACAGGAAACTGGCAGCTAAAATCATCAAGCTGTGATGGGATAGCTGGGGGCTTTATAGATGACACCAGCAGGAGGGACAGTAGGTGTGTGTATATAGCCTGGTGATGTAAGGGCCAAACCTGGAAAATCTTTGAGGAGTAGGGAAGGAGAATGTGTGAGGAAACATCCAGGAGAAGCAAGGGCATCTTCCCCAATTTCAGTCCCAGTGTTGAGGATTATCAAAGAAAGAACAGCCAGGACCAACATTGCCCTCTGGGGAAATTTAGATTTAGGTTAGAGCAAGAAGGTGAAGGGGATCATTCAGAGAAGATGAAGATACAGGGGACCATTGGTTTTAGAGGGCACAATGGACTGGATTCAGAAGTTGGGGAGGGGTAGACCACAGGCCTAGAAGAAAGGAATGTAGATGGTCCATTATAGTATAAAATGAGTTATAAAAAAATAGGCATTGAATGATCCAATATTTATAAAAAAATATGCAAAAGACAAACACAGTAAACTCTTAACAGTGATCCAGCAATTTATGTTCTTTTACATTGCTTGTATTTTTTAGGATTTATAATGAATATGTTTTGCTTTTGTAATAAGAAAACAATAAAAGAGATATCATAGACGTATTTGTCGAGGGGAGGGTGCAATGAGGTGAAACTAAAAGTGGAAACACACATTTTGCTTTGTTACTAGTCACGAGTGACTCTAGCAGTCTGTTCCGTTTGGCCTTCCAGACCCAAGTCCAGTCCCATGACTAAGCTAGATGAGGGGTGGGGAAGCCAGAGCAGTGCTCAGTGCCTTAGGGCCTGGCCACAATTCAAGAACCATAGGTAGCTGATTCCCATCACATTTAGTCTCTTTAGGGATCTCAGTTTTTAACCAGGAGAGAAAAGTGAAATCAGTTGAACTGGGAAGCATCTATTGAAGGTGACTTAAAAGAAATGTAGGATGTAAGGGAAAGTTAGCTGTTACAGGCTGTTCTAAAAAGATGAACTCCTATTGCTTTTAAAGCCTTTCTGTGAATATTGTTGAATTAGCACAATCCATTTTCAAGAAACAGGACCTTGTGATTGTCACAAGTTACTCAGGCAATTAGAAACTCGGAAATTGACTCTTGTGGAAGCCACTCCATGAGTCACAGTTACAGTGTGGTAGTGGAGCTGTCAGATCCAGTGCTGTTCTTATATCAGATGACTGCTGAGATAATTGAAATCGTTTCTGAAATTTGTTTACCTTGAGCTAAGTAAAAAGCAAGTTGCATGTTCTAACAAAATTATGTTTTATTCTATTGTTCAGCAGGTAGGAGGGTAAGTCAGCCTTTTAATTATGTGTATGGTACTAATACAAGGGAACATTAGATTGTTAATTATAAAAATCAGGTAATTAAAGGGAGAAAATAATTTTCTTGTTTTAGTAAGGTGAGCAGCCTTGGAAACCAGCTAGACCAGGAGAGTAACCCTGAGCTAGGTAAGCACATAAACACCTCTTTCCTTTCTCCTTCCCTTTCTCTAAACATAAAATTTATCATCTTAACCATTTTCAAGTGTACAGCTTAGTAGTGATAAATATTAATATTCATGTTGTTGTGCAACAGATCTCTAGAATCTTTTCAGCTTACAAAACTGAACCAACCGCATTCCCATTGAACAACTCCCCACCCCCTCCTCTCCCAGCCCCTTGCATCCACCATACTGTATTCTATCTCTATGAATTTGACACTCTAGGTCCCACATATAAGTGGGATCCTGTTTATCTTTTTGTGACTGGCTTATTCCATTTAGCATAATGACCTCCAGATTCATCCATGTTACAGCGTATGTCAGAATTTCCTTCCTTCTTAAGGTTGAATAAAAAATATTACATTGCGTTTATGTACTACATTTTGTTTATCCAGTTATGTGTTAGTAGCCGCGTGGCTTACTTCCCCACTTTGGCTCTTGTGCATAGTACTGCTGTGAACATGGGTGTGCAGTCACGGGAGACTTGAGCAGTGGCGTGATCTGCTCTGGCTTTGTTCAGGAAATGCTTTACTCTGGCTGGATCCTTTCCTGCTGATAGGTGAGCAGTGACTTTGCTTCTACTGTGTTCCTAATGCTCACAAACTGGCAGTCAAACATTTGAAGAAGTAAATGACAGAATGAAACATACTATCCTGCAGACTCTGGAGGCCATCGTGTGGTTTACAATGTGTTAACTCACACATGTACTGCACAGTGGTCCTTTACTGTATGGGGTCTCAGACTTCAGTGAAAATACGATGAAAAACAAAAAAACAACAAAAAAAAGGAAAATCTGATGAAAAGTATGGAATCTTCCCCAAAAGAAAACACACAAATAGAGTAACATGTTTACCTACAATGTCAGTGAGTTCTTGAACTCCTGACACCTGTGGAAAGACTTTATGCATAACTAGGGCATTGACTGTTCTTGTGTTCTTGGCTTATGTTGGTGGCGTGGAGCACTTATCCTGCTGTGATATTTGAGATGTCATAGCTTCAGTCACAGAGCAGCAGTGCCACTTACTCTAAATTGTAGGCTACACAGCATTTGTCATTTTCATCAGCCTTATTTCATGACAGGACAGATTTTCCCCAGCTTTACCTGAGTCCGCATCTCCAGCTATGTACAAGTCCCTAATTCCTGGCTGCTTCTGGATACAGAAATCAGGAGACCATAGCTGTAGGCCTTTACTGTTTTCTGTTCTGTTTCAGGTCCATGGAGATTCTCATCTTCTTTTGAGTATGGATGTCTCAAAAACATTTTAAAAAATTTATCTGCCACTTGCTTGGAGTGTATTTGTGGAATGACAGTCTCAGAGAGTGAAGTCACAGCAAACATGACTGAGAAGTTACCCTTCACTGAGTGTACACTAGGAATGAGTAGATAGGGATTGTTTGAATTGATAGGGGTTGGGGCCAGGTCTGGGGTATCTTTTTTTAAAATTTTTTAATGTTTTATTTATTTGAGATACAGAGCATGAGAGGGGGAGGGACAGAGAGAGAAGGAGACACAGAATTGGAAGCAGGCTCCAGGCTCTGAGCTAGCTGTCAGCACAGAGCCTGACGCAGGGCTCGAACCCACGAACGTGAGATCTGACCTGAGCTGAAGTTGGAGGCTCAACCGACTGAGCCACCCAGGCACCCCAGGGGGTATCTTAATAGAAGTAGTTTTGTACCTAGTATGTAAAATTCTAGAGAGAGAAGTAAAAACAAAAATTTAACATGAAACATTTGGGATCATTGCTTGGAAAAGATTTCTTTGCCAAAAAGTTCAAGAGAGCCTTTTAGGGATATGTATCAGAGTTATGAAGCAGAATGAAACTAAACGCCTAATCTGTTTTTCACTGCTGTTTCCTTCCTAACTAGAGAAAGGAAGGGATTATTATCTCATCTTTGATGTTGCTATGTGTCATTTAGGATGTTTTCAACTGCAAACAGCAAAAAGTAGTTCAACCTTTTATGTCTGTATGTATGTATATCCGTGTGTGTGTGTTTATAGAAACATATGTACACATATGATATGAAAGCAGCAGGAACATCTCTGTAGCATTGAGCACACCTAGCCATCCAGATCATGGTTTCTAAATAGCCTTCCCCAGTACAAGTAGCCAAGGTTCCTTGGAGAAATGGCTGATTCCAGGGCTGGGGCAGGAAGTACAAGATGAGCCCAGGACATCTTGGTAGGTCAGGAACCTAGGAAGTACACAGAGCATTATGTACACATTCACATTCATACAGCGGGCACCAATTTACCAGTAAAAAGGAACAAAGTACTTATACAAGCTCCAATAGGGATGAGCCTCAAAAATATGCTATGTGAACAAGATCCAGACCCCAAAGACCACATTTTATGTGATTTTTATCTTGCCGTGGGGGTTCCCCAGCATGGCCACTGGCAGGCATCCTCATAGCCAGCAAGGGAGAGGAAGCTCCAGCAGAGCAGAACCTACACCGTAGGTAACATAATCCTACACTTGTAAAACACCCTGTCACCTTTGCTGTATTCTGGTGGTTAGAAGCAAGTCACAGGTTCTGTCCACACTCAGGGAGAAGTCACACAAGGCATGACCACCAGGAGGGGATGATCACAGGGGCACCTTAGAATCTGTCAGCTATGATGATCAAAGTCACCATCACTAGTATTAAGACAAGCCAACATTGTGTGCCCCCTATCGCATTGAAAGAGACCCAGTATCCCTTCTGAGGTATTTCTGCCAAGTATGTAGAACACAGGACACATGAAGCAGACCAAAAACCTGGCCTGTACTCTTCAAAAGTGTCAGTGTCATGGAAGACGAAGGCTGAGGAACTTTCTAACGGAGACTAAAGGGATATGACAGCAGATTCAGTGGGTTACCCTGGGTTAGGAAAAATAGCCACAAAGGACATACTTTGGGGACAGTTTGTGAAATTTGAGTATAGACTGTGGATTAGATTGTATCAGTGTTAAAACTTCGATTTTGATAATTGTACTATGGTCATCTAAGCCATGTCCTTATTTAGAAAAAAAAACCAGACACTGATATTTGGAGAAGAGAAGGGCATGATGTATGTAATTTACTCTCAAGTGGCTTCCAAAGATAATGTGTGTGTTTGTGTGTGTGTGTGTGTGTGTGTGTGTGTGTGTGTGTGTCTTGGGGGGAGAGGAAGAGAGAGAATGTAAAGCAAATGAGGTGGAATGTTAATTATATTGAAATGAGAAGTTCCAAAAAATTTAAGCTGACTTCAGTTTCAAGGATGTTTATTGGCTCCAAAGCCAGAAGTCCAGAGGGGTCAGCTTTTCAGAATGGGCTTTATATAGCAGCTCAGCAATCTTACGAAATTCCTTGATTCTGTCTGTCTTTCTGCTCAACAGCCCACAGTGTGTTTCATCCTAATTCTGGGTCCTCCCGTGGTTGTAGATGCTTGTCTACAATGATCAGGGCGGCATTCTTTCTCATTGAGCCCATAAATACCCTTGCCATTTGAGTCAGTTTAAGCTTTTTAGAAGTTTTCTCTTTGACATACTTTTAAACATACATTAAAGTCTCAAGAACAGTTTAAAGAAGTCCTGTATATCCTTTACCCAGATGTATCCATTGAAGACCATCTCTCCCAGAAGTTTTCCAAGCACATTTTTTTTTGGTCTCTAATTGACTCAAATACTATGACTTGCCTGTTTTTGGACCAATCCCTGATAATGGATATGGAGTTATGGTGTATATTATTCCAGTGATGTGTTTGTGTAAAATGTATTCTATGTCCTTTTCACTTAATTCATTATGACTATTTTGTATGACAAAATATATTTGATTATATAGTAATTATATGGCATTGCATTGTAAGGCTATACAATTTACCAGTCCTATGGAGTAAAAGGTGAGGATTTCAGGTTCTTTTCATATTATAAGTAACTCTTGGGTAAACAAACGAAATCTTATATCTAGGAATTTATCACAAGGAAATATTCAGAGAAGTGGATAGCTAGATCAAAGGGTACACACATTTTTTAAGACTTGACATATTTCCAAATTGTCTGCCCAAAAGATTGTGCTAATTTATGGTCCTACCAGTGACAAGAAAGAATATTCATTTTCCTGAACATTTGGTAATAATTGAGTGTTAACATTTAAAAATATTTTTCTAAATGGATAGGCAAAAGATGGAATCTCATTAAAAAAATCACTAATCTGTTAATGCAATTGACAGATTTTTTTTTAAGGGTTTTTGTTTTTGTTTTTGTTTTTGTTTTTGTTTTTTTGAGAGAGGAAGGAAGAGTAGGGAGAGATGGAGAGAGAATCCCAAGCAGGCTTCACAGTCAGCACAGAGCCTGATGTGGGGCTCAAAACCACAAAGAGATCATAACCTGAGCTGAAATCAAGAGTCAGACACTTAACCAGTTGAGGCATCCAGGCACCTAGGTGCAGTTGAACCTTTTAACAATAACAAAAACCATATTTTTGGTTATTTATATATTTTGTGTGTGAGTTGTCTATTACTGTCTTTTTCTTGTTTTTTTTTTTTGTTGTGATATTCATCTTCATATTGGTTAAGAGCCCATTATTTATTATGTCTTATCTCTTTGTTCTGTTGAATATGTTAGCAATGTTTGTAATGAGTTCCTTGGCCTTTTTCATTTTATATGGTATTTTTGGTCTTACAGAATTTCAAAAAGTTGGTCTTTGCTCTTAAGCATGAGAGAAATTCTTCCCATCCTAATAGCAGATAAATTTTCACATTTTCTCCTAGTACTTTAAAAAATAGATATCTTTTAGTCTTTACCTAAAAATTCAGAGATGGTTTAATGTGACGGATATTATTTTATTGTTTTCTAAGACGTTAACTAATGATGCTTCTACTTTTCTTCATTGATTTCAAATGGAAAGTTTATTTACTGTATCTTTGTGTGTACCAAAGTTAATTTATGGGCTTATTTTTGTTATTGCCCTGTTGATCATAAAGTAGTAACCTTTCTTTGGTGGCATCTATTTACATAAAAATTATGATAATTTCAAATTTTTTTCACTAAAACAGATTTTAATTGATAACATTATACAATAATTGCATTTAATAATTGCATTCTATTTAAACTTTTGTTAAATTGCTAGTTAATTTGGTTTGATGAAGTTTTATTGTTACTTAAGGAAAAGAAAATCCACGGAAAAGTGATTTATGTTAAAAAAATATATCAGGACAAATAGAGCCTGGAAGCAAGTGGTGAAAGAAGTGCACTTTTTCCTCTGTGTGGTCATTAAAATATAATGTGTATTTTATATGCTTTCTAAAAGATATCTTAACAGAACTTACAATACTGCTTTTATTAAAGAACCCAAAATTTGGGCAGTGTTCTTTCAGGAATTACTATAATTTGAAAGGAATTTTAGGTTTGAGGTATCTTATAATCATTGTACAATTCTAATTTAAAAAATAACTATAGGGAGACAATTATACCAAGTGAATGTAAGAAAAACATGTTAGGAGTAAATGATACAGATAATACTTTGTTTTCTTAATTTATATTGTGTATTTCACAATTTTCAAATGTCAGAGATAATATACCCTTTAGTTTGGTGACTCAAGCTAGTCTCTTGTGTAAAAATCCAAAGTATGCGAAATCTCTGCTGCCTCTGCACATGCGCCGCAGGCCAGCGCTGTCGTGGCCAGCTCCTCACCCACGTTTCCCCTCAAGTGTTATTCAGGATTGTCTGGATACGAGTGAATGGCACTGAGCTGGGGGCAGAGAAGGGGCCTACACATTGAGCTATGTGATCATGTGCTCATCTGTGCCATTTGAGTCCACTCTTCTCTTCTTCCTCCAGCCTGCATATTTAATTATGCCCGCTAGAAAGTAGAGCAAAGAAATTAAGTGGTTGTTTTGGGCAGCTGGGCAGATCTTTAAAAAAAAAATAGTGGAGACCATATCCACTCTGCTTTTTTAATATTTCTAGTGCAAGAGAAGTCAGCGGTTGAGGTTGTTACTATTTAATTCTCAGCAAATTGTTACTATGCAGAGTTTCCTTTTCTTCTTTTCAAACACTCCTTTGGCAGTTGAGCTATTTTGGAGGCTCTGGGATGAAACCATTCATTTGGCAAATGTTCAGGAGTGCCAGGCTCAGAGATACGGAGATAACAATGCAGTTTGCCCTTAGTTTTTGGCACCAGTTCCACATGGGAAAGCTGTTCTGGCTCCTGCCTGTTTGTGTGAGTCTTCAAGGTCTGTCCGCAGGGCTGCAGCAGTACCTGGTCCCCCCTCTCCCACCATAGACTCCTTGTATTTGGGTGACAGCTGGCTCACTGGGATTTCAGGCCTATCCGCGTTAGCCCTCTTTCATGCTCGCTACGGGACAGACGCCCAGACAGAGGGCATGGCTGCAGTGGATGGGCTCTCTTTTAACTTGGGAGTTGTAAATAAGCCACTGGTTGAGAGTAACTCTGTGTGTGTGTGTGTGTGTGTGTGTGTGTGTGTGTGTGTGTGTGTTTCAGAAAGACTAGAGGAAAGTTGGGAAAGTGAAATGGTAAATAGAGGTTTGGAGGTAAGAGATGAAGAAAATGGGATACTTTGGTTTTGAGGGAAGCTCTTAAGAGCTGTTATTAGCTGGAATAAAGTAATGGAGTGGTAAGGATTGGAGTAGGCTTTTGAGTAGACTGCTCATTCTTACAGATGGAGGGGAAACAGGAAAAGCGTTAACAAGGCAGTGCATTATTGGTGCAACTATACTACTAGGTTCTCATATCTACACTCATCTTCTTAAGGAGCATGCAGTGTATTGTTATAAAGTAAATGACAAAGGTCATATCTCCCAACTGTATATTTTGTGAGTTATTTGATACAATTATATTAATTATTAGGTTAACCACGTGTGAACTAGATAGTGTTTTGACATTAGGTCCAGTGCCACGGTAATTACAGTATATGGGTTTTATGTGAGCCATGGATTTCTCTTTCTCATGAAATTTCACAGTGAATATCTGACATGGGTAATAACTCAAATGACAGTTGCTTATGTGATTTACACTGTTTGGATAGCTCCTGTTCTTTTAACTTTGTAGGAAAAAGACTTATTCTATGTGTAATAAAGGTAGCCAGAGTAGCCAGACTGATATTTTATATTTTATTGTTCTGTTCTATTTAATAGTAAACTGGAAGTAGTATGGTGAAAGAGAAAAATGAAATCTCTCTGAAATGAAAAAATCAAACTAAATGTAGGAAGTTAAACCATTTCAGGGGTTGGTGATGAGTTTTAAAGAAGAAAGCAGGCTCTAGCGTTCTTTCCTGGTTTTTATTTTGCCCTTCATTTATGTTTTCTTTCTCTACGAGATTGCTAATATGGGGCTTCCTCTTTTCTAGCTATTTGCCTTTCCTTGAGAGCTCTCTGTTTGTGTACAAACCTGACTGCATGTCTGCCCTTGACCACCCAGCGTGCTAAAGAACGAGAGAGGACTATCTGATAATACACGGAGTCAGGTCATTGTGTAGTTCCAGCACTTGGTTCCTCGTGGAGCAGGTTTAGTAGATCAGCCCTGCATTGTGAGCCCAGTTTGTATAATGTAGTGTTTCTTCCAGCTCCTCTCCACTTTTTTTCCTTGTGGCAGATAGGTCAAGGTGATATGGGATAGATGTGACTCACTGGAGTATATAAGGCAGATATTATTAAAGAGCAGCTTCTGTAATATCTCAAAAGGTACTCTTGTCACACATTTCTGACATTTGCACACAAGCCTCTGTCCTCAGTACTTCCCTGGTGCTTTCTCATGTTTCTATTGACATTTCCCACACTCGTCCTACTTTCTGCTTACATATCCGTTTATTCCTCTTGACTGAGCTTTTTCAGAGCAAAGACTTTGTCTTATTTATCTTTGCATCCATATTTCAGTGCCTGGTACAAAGCAGGTATTCAGTAAAAATTAGATAATTGATTAAAAAACAGACACAAGGGACGCCTAGGTTGGTCAGTTGGTTAAGCGTCCATCTTTAGCTCGGGTCATGATCTCACGACTAGTGAGTTCAAGGCTAGTGAGTTTGAGAGCCCTGCATTGAGCATGGTACTGACAGCAGTGAGCCTGGAGGCTGCTTTGGGATTCTGTGTCTCCCCCTCTTTCCCCTCCCCAGCTCGTGCATGCGCGCGTGCATGCTCTCTCTCTCGCTCTCTCTCTCTCAAACATTAAAAAAAAAAACATGGACACGACTCTAGATGTCTACCCTTTGCCAGAACCTGTAATGAGTAAGTCACATGGATAGTTTTCTTTTAATAAAACTTGGCTTTATGTAAAAGGTTCTCATCTACTTTGGATTATTTATACCAACTTTCACAATAAAGAGATAAAGTTAGGAAATGAAGATAAATAAAAGAAGAAGGAAGGTCCCCTGCAAACCCCTTTCCCCAGCAATAACAGATGCTGGCATTTTGTTTTTACTCTGTTGGCATGTGTGTTTTTCTTAAAGAGTTATGTTATGTTACATGTGAACATACTGGTTTGTTACCTAACTTTTAAAATTTTATTATTGAAGTATAATTGACATACATATAGTTTCGGGTGTACAACATACTGGTATGGCAATTCTGTGTGTTGCTCAGTGCTAACAATGATAAGTGTCGTCCCCATACAATGTTGTTATAATATTATTGACCATATTCCTTATGCTGTGCTTTTCATCTCTGTGACATGTAATTTTATAATTTTGTATCTCTTAATTCCCTTTATCTGTTTCACCCATTCCCCCCAGCTCTCTCCCCTCTGTCAACCACCAGTTTGTTCTTCATATTTAAGAGTCTGTTTTTTTCCTTTTGTTTTTTTTTTGTTCATTCATTTTTTAGATTTCAAATATAAGTGAAATCATATGGTATTTGTTTTTCTCTATTCGATTTATTTCACTTAGCATAATACCCTCTAGATCCATTCATGTTGTCCCAAATGGCAAGATTTCATTCTTTTTTTTTTTTATGGCTGAGTAATATTACATTATACACCCATACACACACACACACACACACACACACACACACACACACCCACATCTTTACCTATTCATCTTTTAAATTTTTTTTGGTTTTTTACATATTTGTTTATTTTTGAGAGAAAGAGATTGGGGAAGGGGCAGAGAGAAAGTGGGGAAGGGGCAGACAGAGAGAAAATCCCAAGCAGGCTCTGCACTGTCAGCCAACAAGGGGCTTGATCTCACAAATCGTGACATTATGACCTGAGCTGACATCAAGAGTTGGACACGTAACTGACTGAGCCACCCAGAAGCCCATCCATTCCTCTACTAATGAACAGTTAGGGGTTTGTAACCTAATTTTATCACCTAATTAGCTCATTGGAATCATAGATACTCAATAAATATTGTCTTAATGAGCATTTTCCATGTTATCAAATATTTAAGCATCATTTTTTATGGTTTCATAGTATTTTTATTGTATGGATATACTATATTTAATTGATCCTTCTTTGCTCAGTATTTAGACTATGTATTGATTCATTTAATAGAGTAAGTTTGATCATACATACTTCCTTGGCATCATCTCTTTTCCCCTCCTATTTTTTACTTTGGTATTATTATTATTTGCACTTGATCTTAGTCCAAAGACCAAGAAGCAATACTTTGGTATTATTATTTGGCTTTGAAAACTTTATCTTCTCTTTAAGTTCCACATGTTTGCCATGCCTTTCCTCCTGCTTATAACATACTTCCCTCTTTGTCTAGCTAGTACACATTTTTTCAGACCTAAACTCAGCCATTCCTTCTTCTTGGAAGTTTTCCAAGACTGGATTAGTTACCCCTCCAGTGTGACTTATAGGTAGTATTTTGTCCTTATTCCTAAAAGCACTCAATCTGTTGTATTTTAATTGCATGCTTTCTTAAGTGTGCATCTCTCAGTAGACTAAAAACTCCTTCAGGAAAGAAACCATGTCTTATTCTCTGTTGTATTTTCCAGCCCTAAGTGATGTGCTGGGTATATAGCAGAAACTTAGTAAATATTTTTTTGAATGAATGAATGCATGAAACATCCCCTAGTTTCCAGTGTGTATCATTAAGTGGTGATCTTTAACAATCTCGTGTTTTTTATTTATCAGATAAGCATAATAAATAATCTTTTATTTGTAAAGTGCTTTATAGTATGCAGGATACTTTCAAAACTATTATTTCATATTGTTGAAATATGAATATTTCACTATATTGTACACCTGAAACTAATATATCACTGTATGTTAACTATATTGGAATAAAAAGAAAAAAGGAAGAAAAAAACCATTATTTCACATTGTTAAACTTTGACTAATTTTTAGTATTTTGCATTAAATGAATCAATATATTGTTTACTATATTAGTCTTCATTGATAGTTAAGTGATAATAATCCTCATTATGTGGTCTTAGCTTTTCTAATGTGCTTTTTAAGGAAATTTCAGTTAAAAGATATTTTCTACTTATATTTTAAGCCCATCTTAAGTAGTAATTATTAATGATTTTTTCTTTCTTTCTTTTTTATCTCCTTCCCAGCCCCTAGTCATTAACTCTTATGAGAGTTTTGTAATTATGGTTTAAATTGATTTAAAACTATACATGAAGCTAATGTATTTTTTGTTTTTTGTTAGCTAATGACTCATAGTAATTGGGCTTCCATCAGGCAACAAGAAGAGTATCCATTCAACAAATCTTGGACTTGGATCAGAGAACCTAATAGTGACAGAAAAATAAGATAGAACTGAAATCTTCACAGCTGTCTATATTGTCATGAAGTGACAATTTCTTTTTTTTTTCTTTTCTTTTCCTTCTTTGTTGGTCATGATAACACCTTACAGCAGTGATTCCTTCTTGGACACACTCTGGGGTAAGGGCAGTGGTGGTAGAATCCCCTGAGACTTTTTCAGCTGCTTTGCCCTCTCCCTGCATCAGCAGTTACCTCCACCTGTGGTGAGAGTTGATGAGGACCAGGTGTGTGAAGGTGGAGACAGGCCGAGGACCATGGGGACCACGGTTTTTGCAGGAAGACCAGATGGAACTTCTCCATCAGAAAAAGCCATGGTGGTGGAGTGGAAGGGAGGCTGGGTTTGGAGACCAGTACTGTGGTCTGCTCCGGATGAGTTGTGTGGAGTTAGGCAGGTGGTTTGACCTCTCTTTGCCTTCATCTTCCTTTCTGTACAACAAAGTGATTGGAGCTGATAATCTTTAAACTCACTTTCAGAATGAAAGCAGTGATCTGATTTTTCTGATGATCAGACATCAAAAGGAATGTTGTTCTTGAAAGAAGAGATAGGTGAATGAAAAATGGGAGTATTCATTTTTCTAAAATGTTACTAGTTTAACAGATGGTTACTACCATACATTTAAAGAGCCCTTCAAGTATCTTCAGTAAGTGTCTTCAAATTGTGGGCAGTTCTTCATTATCTCAGAAAAAGGAAATCCTGGTGAATTCTTTTCTCTATTGAAGCTCTTGAATCTAGGACAGTGATCTCATCTGTCCTCATTGTTTTAAATATCATCTCTGTGCTGACGACTTACAGCTTGGTATCTGTAACCTTGGCTGCTCCCCTGAAGTTGGCTGCCAACTTACTGGTCCTCTGAGATAACCTAATGGGCATCAAACTTAATCTGCCTAAAACTGAATTCCTGTCCTCACCCACCCGGCCAAACTGCTGTTCTTAAAGTCTTCCATGTCTAATCAAGACAAAACCTGAGAGTCATCTTTGATTTCTAATACTCGACCATCAGTCTGTTAGTAAATGCTTTCAGACTATAACTAGGCACTGCCCAGTCCTCACCAGCACTCCTTCCTCCTACTCTTACTTTACCAGAGTCTGTGCTCAGTCAAGAGCCAGAGCGTTCATGTTTAGCCATAAGTCATTGTTACTCCTCTATTCACAACCTTCAGTGGCTCCCCATCTCCCTCAGAGTAAAGTCCGAGACCTTAAACTAGTCAACAAAGTCCTGTGTGATCTGGTGCTCCAGTACTTCTCATTTCATACTCTTTCTCTTACTCACTTGTCTTCAGACACTTTTGCCACCTCATTGTAGACAGAACATTCCAGGCACACTCCTTCCTTAGGGCTTTTGCACTGGCTGTCCCTCCTGCTTCGAACACTATCCCCAGGTATTCACACACCTGCTCTCTGACCTCTTTCCAATTACTCCTGTGTAACCATCTGATGTGAGTATCTACTTTGATTTAAAATTGCACACTGCTGCCACTCCCACCCCCAGACTTCACACTTTATTTTCCTACCTGGTACATAGCACCTTCTGATATATTGTAACTTACTTATTAACCTTGTTTATTGTCTGTTTCTCTCTTCTAGAACAGGGACTTTTGTGGTGGACAGGGACTTTTGTCTGGTTCACTGCTGTATCACTGGCTTTGTAATATTTGGCAAATAACTTAATCTCTTTTCCCATCTCTAAAAATGAAGATGATAATAAATGGTCGTATATGTTTATCGATATTATTTTGGCTAAGTGTTTTCCAGTGAGTTTATATTTACCTGGAAGAAATCATGAGAGTTACAAAACCCATTTCACAAACTACGATCACTTATGCATATCAGAGGTCCTTAACTCGAGAAGGGTGCCCGACTACCATGTCTGGCAAGGACACTGCGGCACTCCTGCCTGGCCCTGCCTGCCTGTGTTGAGAGTGACTTCCTTAGGAGTCCTCATGTCTTGCTTTTCTCATTGCTGCTTTTCACAGCAAGCTCAAGACCTCCATGTTGCTGGTGTGCCCTTCCCCCCCCCCCCCCCCCCCGGGGCTCAGAGGGTTATAGGGTGAGCTTGGGGCTCTCACCACTTTTGCACTGTATTTTCAATTTAAATAGTCTGTTGTGGCCTATGATTGGAACATTTTATAGCTTTTTTGTAGGAAAAGTCATTTCCAGTTGTCACACCCACTGAAAGGGAACTTCAGAATGTAACCCATTCAGAAATTAGGAGATAACTTTTAGAAGGCATTTCAGTTGCTCTGTAGGAAAGATGTTACTGAAAGAGGCAAGATTAAAATATCCCTATAGCCCAACTATTCCTGAGAGTGTATTTATTAGGTATTTAAGCTTTTAAAGATTGTAAATCTGTGTTATCAATATATATTTGCTTTATGAAGACAAATTATATATGGGAAAGTACTTATTTTGATAAATTAATATCATTGCTGCATTATATTACTCTCTGTAATTTAATCCTTAAAAAAACTTGTTCTCTGCTTCCCTGTTTTTACATAGATAAAAGTGAGCATTGAGATGGTGGCTGTGACTGGATTAGAACCAGAAGGAACTGGCAGTTGGTTATTAGTGGCTATCCTTGCCCTGACTCTTCTCAGGTTGTGCTTTTCTGCTTTTTTTTTTTTTTTCTTCAGTTTAGCACAGAAGCCTTTTACTTCAGAAATAATGAAGTGTGGACTCTTCTGAATGAGCTGGTTTTACATAAGAGCAACTTCGCTAGCAACAGGGTGGGAGGGGAGGGTTGAGGGGAACATTTTATGTGTACTGGCAGTTTGCGTGCCTTTTGTGACCTGTCTTTGGGCATGTTTGAAGAAAGGCTTAGACAGAGGATGCCTGCCTTCTCTACTGGAAACCCCAGAGGGTTAAGCCACCTTTGGACCTCTTCCCTTGGCCTACCACCCTAGTGGTATGGTCTGTGGTCACAAGTGTCCCTGCTTCCAAACTTTCTGTTCCAGGCTTTCCCTCTGTTGCCTTTGATTCTGTGAATAGAGCTGTTCATTTGGTTATGTCCATAGGCTTTGAGGCAGACCAGAGTTTGAGTTCCATCTCCCTTGCTAACTTGACCATTGATCATTTTATTTAATCTCAGTTTCTTCTTCTTTAGAATTCAGAGAGGGGAATATGCACAATGTCTATTTAATAGTACCGTGATAAGGGGTGCCTGGGAGGCTCAGGTGGTTGAGCATCCAACTCTTGATTTCAGCTCAGGTCATGTTAACTGGTTCGTGGGATTGAGCCCCACATCAGGCTGTGTGCTGAATGTGAAGCCTGCTTAGAATTCATTCATTCTCTTTCTCTCTCTCTCTCTATCCTTCCTCCTCTCTTTCCCTTTCCCCCTCTCTCCAATTCGTACTCCCTCTCACACTCTCATATTAAAAAAATAGTACTGTGATGAGAATTAAATAGATAATGTGTGAAAATATTTATTGACACAAGCCTTGCACACCTAAGTGAGCTCAACAGGTGTTAGCTATTACTGTAAAAGTCTACTGTAAGCTATATTTTCTTTTATTCAGTCTTTTTTTTTAATGTTTATTTATTTTTTAGAGAGAGGGAGAGTCAGAGCGCAAGCATGTAAAGGCAGAGAGACGGAGACACAGAATCCAAAGCAGGCTCCAGGCCCTGAGCTGTCAGCACAGAGCCTGACGTGGGGCTCGAACCCACAAACCATGTGATCATGACTTGAGCTGAAGTTGGCTCTTAACCAACTGAGCAACCCAGGAACCCCTTTTTATTCAGTCTTTCAACAGGAATATGAATAGCATGTGAATAAGTACCCATGCTCTCTGCTGGGTTTTGGGAATACAACAGTGACCAAAATAGGTGTGGCCCAGACCACACTGAGTCAGGGGAAAGGTGTTTGTGCCTTGGAACTTGTTAAGTATTAGAAGAAAAATTTGACCCAGTCTAAAGTGGGAAAAGAAATTTAAATTGAAACATGGATTAAGTATTAAATTGAGAACTTAATAAAAGAACTCTGAAGTTAAAAAAAAAAATACTCAGGAAAATCAGTGTCGTTTTCCAGAGTTTTGAATAGAAGTGCTTTCACAAGCTGACAGATTTGCTTGTAAAGACAATTAGTAGGTCAGCACTAGACAAGTAAGAAAGGGAGTAGAAAGAAATAAGGTCTGTGAAGTAGACTGGAGCAAGTCCACAGAGGTTAAAAAAAAGTGAAACAAGGAGAGCAATTGTGAACTGGAAAGTGATGTCTGTAATTTTCCAGTAAAGAAGCCATAATCTCTGGTGGCACAGAATTTAGCAACTGGTTTTGAAAGAAAACAGGATTTGGTTTAGAAATAAAAGTCTCTACTGTTAAACATGTGATGATCATATTCATGTTTGGTAGCCTGTTTGTTTTAATATCAGTAAAGTATAAAATATAAAAGCATGCTATTAACCATAAGTAATACCTTTCATACATTGTAGTGAGATTTATTATAGTGAATAAATTGTGTATGTGGAAATATTTCCGTGGAAAAATCTTTTTTTTAAAGTTTGTTTATGTATGTATGTATGTATGTATGTATGTATGTAAGTAAGTAAGTAAGTAAGTAAGTGGTCTCTACACCGAATATGGGGCTTGAACTCATGACCCTGAGATTAAATGTCACATGCTCCTGACTGAGCCAGCCAGGCACCCCTACCTGGAAAAATCTTAATCCAAATATTGTTAACCAATCTTCTATTTTCTGTGCTAAAATTAGGCAATTTTAGAAACAAATATCCATCAACTAATGAATAAAATGTGGTACATTCACACTGTGTAACATTATTTGGGAATAAAAAAACCAAAGTAGTGATATATGCTATAGCATGAATGCAGCATGTAATAAGCCTTGCTAAGTGATAGAAGCCAGTCACAAGAGATCACATCTTGTATGATTCCATTTATTTGAAACATCCAGAATAGGTAAATCTATAGAGACAGAAAGTACATCTACAAGAGGGAGAGAGGAGAGGATTGGGGGGAAATGGAGTGTGACTGCTGATGGGAATAGGGTTTCTTTTGGGGTGATGAAAATGTTCTACAGCTGTGGTCATGGTTGCATAACACTGTGACTATACCAAAACCCACCAAATTGTGTACTTTAAATGAGTGAATTGTACGGTATATGATTAGATGTTAAAGCTGTTAATTTTTTTTAAATAAGCAATTTAAAGAATTCCTGACTTCAATAAGCATAAGAGGTAGAATAGACTATTTACACTGAGCTGGATTCTCCCTAAATTAGTGAACTCCAGTTCTAGCACATGTTAGAGGAGCACTTCTCAAATGCGGAGTGCATAGGGTCACTTAAGAATTTGTTAACCGTATGCAGCCCCAGATCCTTCCCTATAAATTCCCATTCAGCAAGCCTGGGAAGAGCTTGGGACTCTGACTTTTAACAGGCATTCCTAGTGAAGCAGCTGTTCTTTGAATCATAAATTGAGAACTGCTCTGATAGAGGATTCTATTAGAATACTTTCCTGTGCCTGTTGGTCCAACTTTATTATTTTTTCAGGTTTATTGTTGAGAGAGAGAGAGAGAGAGAGAGAGAGAGAGAGAGAGATAGACAGACAGACAAGGGGAAAGGAGCAGAGAGAGAGAGGGAGATGCAGAATCCGAAGCAGGCTTTAGGCTCTGAGCTGTCAGTATAGAGCCCAAAGTGGGGCTTGAACTCATGAGCTGCGAGATCATGACCTGAGCTGAAGTTGGACACCTAACCAACTGAGCCACCCAGGAGCCCTGATCCAACTTTATTTTTATTCAGTTGCTTTGGCTGCCTTATCAATACTAAGATAAATATTTAGTAATTTGTTTAGAATCTGAAATTACAGGGGTGCCTGGCTCTGTCGGTTGAGCGTCCAACTCTTGATTTTGGCTCAGGTCATAATCCCGGGGTTGTGGGATCGAGCCCCATGTCAACCTTTGTGCTGAGCGTGGAGCCTGCTTAAGATTCTCTCTACTTCTGCCCTTCTCCCCTGTTCACACTCATTTTCTCTCTTCAAAAAATAACAACATTGGAACCACTCTTGCATTGCTTTATTATAGACTAGGTAGCTGAAGTCAGAGAGATTAAGTTTTGTCTTCAGAGCTCAAAGTTACTAAGTGGGAGAAGTGGAGTCAAGATTTAGGTCTGCTTGTGCCCAGTCTATACTCTTCCTACTTTGTCACACCATCTTGTGGAGTCTTATTTTATATGTGATAATCCTTACCACTCCATGACTCCCACAGGCTTAGGTAGTAACCTACTTTTTAGTGGCTCTGCCTGTTCATGTAACTTTCAGGCTCTGTGACTTAGAGCAAATTACTTAACTTCTCTGTGCTTCAGTTTCTTTATCAGAAGGAAGTAGGGTAAGAATAATACCTAATGATAGAATTATCATGAGAATTTATTGATACTCATACATGTGAAATGCTTGGCTTAGTCACTGACAAATAGTTCATGCTCAGTAAATGTTAGCTGTCATTTCTAATAAATTTTAATGTATACCTGGAAGTAATGTGATGTCTCTGCATAAGAGGAAAAGCAATAATATCACGTTGGGTTAAAGAGGCAGTCTTTGAAGTCAGTTTCCTGGGTTCACATCCTGGCTCCACTAGTCATACGTTGTGTAATCTTGAGAAGGTTGCCTCACAATATGTCTGCACCTACAAGCTCATCTGTAGAATGGGGACAATAATTGTACCTTCTTCATAAGGTTTTATGAACCTTATGGGCAAAGGCATGAATGTGGAGATGAGTCAAACCAAATTATTTGTGGGAATAACAGTTTGTGCTGTACAGCTTAATGTTTTAAGATTATGGTGGCAAAATAACTGAGTTGTGAAGATGATTTTTATGTTTTTGGTAATTTGAGTGTTTTGTTAAATTTCTAGTCTTTCTCTTATTTTTATAAGTATAGAAGGATGAAAAGCTTTCAGCAGAGAAAACTGCTTGAATTATTTCACTATGACTATTGAGTTCTGCCGTTGTTGAAAGCCACCTATCTGGTATTCATTTCTCTGCTGTTCCTCTCTCAAAGTTTCTTGGTTATTTCTCTAACTTTTCCTTTTCTAATGAAAAACTATGCATATTTTTGAAGGATAAAATATTTTAGTATTCCAGTGTATCACATGCAGGCATGCGTGTGCATATATGTATGTTTTTCATTTGACTTGTTCTCATATTCATCATAATTTTATTTTTTGTCTATTTAATGTTTCTGAAGGAGATTTTAAAAATTTTCTATTGTGACTAAGGATTTATCCTTTGTCTTAATTACAAAGTGAAATCCAAAATTAAAATATTTGGGGTTATGTTTTGAAGTGATATTGTTTGGTGCATGCAAGTTCATAATTATTTTTTTAAGTGTCCCTTTTTACCATTTCAAGTACTGTTTTCCTTAAATTCTGTATTTTTTTGGATATTAGTATTATTTACTTTCTGGCTTTTTTCTGACTTGTGTTTTCTGGCATGTATGTTTCCATTCTTTTGTTTTAAAGCTTTCTGTATTGTGTTCGGTGGATTTATGGTGAACAGTATGTTGCTAGATTATCACTCTTTTTAAAATCGCATTTGAGAGTCTGTCTTCTAATAGGCATGCATTTCCTGTTTAAATTTATTATAATTTCTGGTATATTTGGACTAATTCTTTTTTTGTGTGTTATCTATATGTCATATTTTGTTTTAGGGCCCCCCTTTTTCTTGCCTTTTTGAAAAATCGCATATGGCAATATCATCATGCATTCCTTTTTTTTAAGTTTATTTATTTTGAGAGAGAGAGAGAGAGAGAGAGAGAGAGAAAGAGCATGAACAAGGGAAAGACAGAGAGAGAGACAGAGTGAGAGAGAGAGAGAGAGAGAATCCCAAGCAGGTTCTGCATTGTCAGTGGAGAGCCCAGTGTGGGGCTGGATCCCACAGACCGTAAGATCATGACCTGAGCAAAAATCAAGAGTTGGACATTCAACTGACTGAGCCACCCCTCAGCTGCCTCTCATTATGCATTTCTACATGGAAACATTCAGCTGAAAAAGTAAAGCTGTTGTCCCTTTTTTAGGGGCTGCACTCTCCAGTTGCAGTCCCCACCTGGATGTTCATTCTCTCTCTCTGATTCTTGTACTAAATTCCATGAGGGCAGGGTCCAAACCATGCCTGTTTACATCACCACTGCATCCCTAAATGTGGTACCTGGCAAATAGGTGCTCAGTGAATATTTACTGAATGAATCAATGAATGGTTAGGTGATCATAGTAATTACCTTGGTAGCTTTCAAATATACTGATACCTGGCCACATACCTTGGAGATTTTGATTTGATAGCTTTGATATAGAGCCTGGATACATACATTAAGAAAGAAAGAAACAAACAAACAAACAAATCCTCCAGATAATGTGATTATCAGCTAGATTTGCAATAATTTGGACTGAGGCTTTTCTTCTTTGAGACAACTTTTCTACTTTAAGAAAGTTTGTGACTCTCTTGATACAGTTAACTGTGAAGAGAAAAAATGATCATTGGGTAATCTGTTTATCTGCTTCATTGAAGTGGGGCCACAGTTTCCCTAAAACAAGGAAATACACCAAATTAAGCTGGAGGATAGCTGGTCGTTACCATCTGGGTAACGCCAAAGAGCAGTGGTAGAATTTTCCTTTGTCTTAAATAATTCTTTACACTTTCCTACATCCTTTTCTTGTGCTCTGCAGGAGACCATTTGGCTGAACATGCCTCTGTGCCCTTACATCAGTTAAACCAATCATTGGAAACATAGCCAAAGGGAACTAATGCATGGATTGACTGGTTGGACTGCAGATCTTAGGCTTTTTCCTATTTTTAAGATATTGATTCTCTTGGTCAATATTTATCTTGATTTATGGTATATAAAACTAACTGGGACACAAAGGACCTGATTTTGATTTTGGTTTATTGAATTGTACTCCTGATGCTGTTTTATTTGAGTTGATTCATCTGTGGAGTTAGGAAAGTAATTTACCTTCAAGGGGCAAACTTCATGGGAATCTGAACCTTTTAGGGTTGCAGACAACTGTTAATGAAACCTATGATTGACAAAGTAGTTCATCGAGTGTCTTGTCTGTATTTGAAACTGAGCATTTAGAGCATTAGTCTCTCATATGACCTTTGATTCAGTATATATCAGTGGGAATGATATTTTCAGATTTAATCACAATAGAGTAAAAATAAGGCATGGCTGTTTAGTTTTTTATTTTCATCTTTTAATCTTCGTTATTTACCTTCAGTGCTTTCAAAATGGAAATTATACTTTGTGCAATATGGAATCTTAATTAATGGTTACTAATCAAGTGTATTAAGCAACTTAGATGAAAGTTACTTTAGGTCAAAGTACTATATTAATAATATTTTGGGGCGCCTGGGTGGCTCCGTTGGTTGAGCATCCAGCTTCGGCTCAGGTCATGATCTCACGGTTCATGGGTTCGAGCCCTGCATCGGGGTTTGTGCTGACAGCTCAGAGCCTGGAGCCTGTCTTCGGATTCTGTATTTCCCTCTCTCTCTGACCCTCCCCTGCTCATGCTCTCTCTCTGTCTCTAAAAAATAAATTAAAAAATTAATTAAAAAATAATATTTTAAATAAGTAGTTTGAGAACTTTTTGTGGAAATGACTAACATAGGATCATTGACTTAAATGTCATGATTATTTTGTGCTTTTTGATGACATAGGACATCTTCCTCATTCTCAGGGATTCCTGGTCTCACTCGTGGGTTATTCTCAAATCCTTCTCTTTCATTACTTATCTGGGAAACTCAGTGACGTGTTAGTAGTTCAGCAGGCATCTATGGATTACCTGCCGTGTGCAAGGTGTAGTGCGGGGCACAGGAGAGAGACCTAATAAAACAAACTTTTTTTTTGAGAATAATGGAAGAATGATCTGGGAATAAGAAAAGTGAAGTATTCCCCCTCAAAAAAAATCTCCATTTTCTTTATTCTGTGTCTTTTCCAGATCTATCCATTTTTTTAAAAGAGACTATTTATTTTTAAGTAACCTCTGCATGCAACATGGGGCTTAAACTCACAACCCTGAGATCAGGAGTGGCATGCTCCACCGACTGAGCCAGCCAGGTGCCCTTGGATTTATCTTGATAATAGCAATTATAACATCTTACATGTGTATAGTACTGCCACCTAAACTAAGTCAGCTGATGTTTACAATAGGCCTTGGTGCCTTTGTTGTGCAACATACAAGAGGCAGTTAAAAATTTTAAGTGTTCAACAATGTCTTTTAGGCACTCCCAACCACCACATTTAACTGAGTATAAATAGAAGAGGGATATATATATATTTGTTAGGTCGTGCAGTGGTCTGCATTGAAGGAATGACATAAGCAATGACACAGAGGCGTGAACACTGTAAATTGTTAGATCATGTGTAGGACACAGGATAGTGGGGGATGAAGCTAGAGTGGCGCAGAGAGCCCAGGTCATAGGGGCCTCGTGCACCTGGAGGAGTTTGCAGTTCTTCCTGTGGCTCACCGTGTCTCAGATTTTAGTGCGTCTCAGAGCACATATACAGCACACTACCCCTGCCAGTTTATTCAGATCGGAATCCCCCATCATGCGGTGTTGCTGTTTTTCAAGACAAAGATTTGCATATGATATTCTTTAATATATATATATATATATATACACACATATAAATGTTTATTTATTTATTTTGAGAGAAAGAGAGTGCAAGCAGGGGAGGGGCAAAGGGTGAAAGAAAGTGTCCCAAGTAGGATCCACACTCTCAGTGCAGAGCCTGTGAGATCATGACCCAAGCTGAAACTAAGAGCTGGAAGCTTAACTGAGCCAGTCGGTGGCCCAATATGTACACTTTCTATAGCTTTATTAAGATACAATGCATATAGCAAACAATCCATACATTTAAAGTGGTTTTAGTATATTCACAGAGTTGTCCAGGAATCACTACAATCAATTTTAGAATATTTTTCTTCACTCTAGAAATACTTTTTTTTTTACCCATTAGCAGTTATTTCTCATTTCCTTCAATGTCCCTGGCCCTTGGTGACAAGTAATTTACTCTCTGTCTCTATAGATTTGCCAGTCCCTGGACACTTCATATAGATAGAACTATATGGTATATTCCTACTCTGGCTGGTAGTATAATGCGTTCAAGGTTTGTTCATGTAGCTTGTATCAGTACTTCATTTCTTTTAATGGCTGAATAAGCTACTGTACGGCTGTCACGTTTTGTTTTCCCATTCATCAGTTGATGCGCATTAAGTCTATTTTAGAATCTTGGTTTTAATAAAATTAGTTATGTAAATTGCTTAGGAAATTACCCCATTATAAGGAAAAATAAATGTTTTTCTAATTTTTTTAAGTTTATTTATTTTGAAAGAGAGAGAGGTCCTGCAAGCAAGGGAGGAACGGGGAAGGAGGGGGAGAAAGAGAGAATCTCAAGCAGGCTCTATGCCACCAGCACAGAGCCAAATTCAGGGATTGAACTCACAAAACTGTAAGTGAGATATGGCCTGAGCTGAAACCAAGAGTTGGACACTCAACCGACTGAGTCACCCAGGATCCCCTTTTCTAAGTTTTAACTGAAAAAATAAAGACTTGATTTGTTTTCTAGACCTTCACTTCCAATTTAACATAAGTGAAGCAATCAAGTATATGCTATCAGGAAATAAGCATAAATAAGGCTTATTCTACTATTATAGTCATGATGCTGAGATTTTTATTTTATTAATATGAATATTATTATTACAGATTTAACTTGCATACCTTTATCTTTTTTATGTTTGTTTATTTGTGAGAGAAATGGAGCATGAGCAGGGGAGGGGCAGAGAGAGAGAGAGGGAGACACAGAATGGGAAGCAGGCTCCAGGCTCTGACCTGTCAGCACAGAGCCTGACATGGGGCTCGAACTCACGAACTGCAAGATCATGACCAGAGCCAAAGTCAGATGCTTAACCTTCTGAGCCACCCAGATGAACTCGCCCTGCCACTTTTTTTTTTTGCATCCCCTTGTTTTTTATTTGCTAATTGACAAATATTTGTAGCAGCTCACATGTGGTGTAGCTGTGGATTCACGCTGTCCTCATTGCTTATTGTCCAGTTCTAATTAAAAAATGAGTCTGTGTGTAAAATGAAATTACAGCTCACAGTCATCACACTAATTTGTGATAGATAGCTGTCACTTCTGTAGCAGTAGCAGTCACTGTGGTCTGCCACTTAGGCTGAGGGGCTTGGCAGCCATGGTATGAACACCCTGTCAAACCAGGTGTAACTTTCTCTCCAACTGAAGAAAGCATTTCTACATGTGCCAGGAGTTGTGGGAAAATTCTTTAATGTAGTGTACTTTGATTTTAAAAGAAGTAGTGAAAGATTTTACTAAGAGAGGAACATGATAAAATTTGGGTTTTTAAATGGACCACTATTTCTTGATGGCTGGGAAACTTTCAAACCTTTTCTCTTTCTTCATGCCTCCAACACCCCCTTTTCCCTTCTCCGTTCTCACTCTCAGTTGCAGCTGTGCTTTTTTAACTTAAGAAAGTAGAAGCAACCTGAAGAGAACTTTCACATTCTCCCACTACCTCATCCGCTTCCTTGCATCTGTACCAAACAGCTATTCAAGGATATTATTTCAGAAAAAAGCAGAAAGAGACATTTCTATCCCCTACCACCACCTCCATGTCCTCTTCTCATGTTTCCACTGAAACTTACTCCATCAAAGCTTCTCTTGTCAAGGTCGTGAGTCAAAGAAGAAGAAAATTAGAGGAGTGTGGAATCAGGAGAAGATTAAAAAAAAAAAGATGTGATCAGCTGTTTCAGTTGCTGGTGACAGGTGGATTCAAAGCCTTGACGATTCAAGCAAACTATAGGCTGTACTCAGCACTCTAAACAGAGTGGTAGGTGTGAAGGAGAACTTGGTTCTAACAGGAATGGTTCTGGTGGAAAAGTAGATAAATCCGTCCCTTTCTTTTTGGAAACCCAAGTAACCCTTGCAGATAAGAGGAATCAGGCCTTTCTGAATATTGCTGAGTCATAGTACTTCTTAAGAAACTGAGGAGCCTCAATCAGAGTTTTTACTGTGATAAAATATATATAGCATAAAATTTTAACCATTTTAAGTGTGTAGTTCAGTGGCACTATCTTCACAATTGTGAAGCCATCACCACTGTTTTCAAAACTTTTTCCTCATCTCACAGGGAAACTGAACTCATTAAGCAATGGCTCCCATTCCCCCTTCTCTGGCTCCCTGCTGACCTCTAATCTACTTTCTTCCTTTAGGGATTTATGTATTCCATGTAAGTGGAATTACCACATTTGTATTTGTGTGTTGGGTTTATTTTCTTAGCATGTTTTTAGGGTTTATCCATGTTTAGCATATATCAGAATTTCATTCCTTTTTAAGTCTGGACAGTATTTCATTGTATGTATAGTCCCAGTCATTTAAAAATAAGCTTTATTCAGTGAGTGAGTGAGTGAGTGAGTGGGTGATTGTGTGTGTGTGTAAAGCTTTTCCCTCTCAGTGGTAGAAAATTCCTGTCTTATTCTTAGATGTTCAGATTTGATTGTCCTTGTCTTTTTGTATGTGTGCATGTGTGTTTTTTTTCCTCTCCTAAACGTCCTTAAGGTCTGAGTTTTTTGTTAAGTTGGAAACCAGTTCCAAAATGGAATGTCCCAACAAAACAGGGCAGGCGAGTTCCCATTATGATGTTTAGGGTTTTCAGAGGCAGCTCTTGCTGTACTTTGTTTTTACTCCTGTTAAAGTGCAATTTACTCAAAAACCTACTTATAGAAAAAAATCCATTTAACCTCTGTAATTCTTCAACCATGGCATTTCCATAAGCAACACTTCGTGTATTTATAGCCTATGTATTTTCTTTGAGTATTCAAACTCTTCAATTTTCTAATTCTTGTAGCTTTTGGGATTGGAAAGCACTTTAATTGGTTTTTCTTTAAATTTACTCTTGAAGAGGCTTAGATCCACAGAGCGTAAGTGAGAACATTGCATAGTGAGTAGATTCCATCTCATAACTGCTGATTCAGTATTCTCTTCACAGTGGAAATACTTTGTTCAGTTCTTTTAAAAATCACCTTTGTGGTGTAACTTAAATAAAACAAAAGCAGATATTTTAAGTGTCTAGTTCAATGACTTGTAACAAATCTCTACACTCCTGTAAACTCCACCTGAATCATTTAATCACCCCAGTGAGTTCCCTCTGTAGTCAGTTCCCCCTGACCTCTGGCTTCATGTAAATGTCATCATACAGAATGTACTTCTGTGTTCACGGTTTTGCTCAGCAGAATGTTTTGGAGATTCAGCTGTGTTGCTGTGAGAAGTAGCGTGCTCCTTTTTTTTACTGGGTAGTTGTTCACTGGGTAGATACATTGCAGTGTACATCTGCTCATCTGTTGATTGACAGTTGGGTGGTATCCAGTTTTTGGCTATTGCAGGTAAAAGTGTTGTAAGTATTTATGTATGAAGCCTTTTGTGGATGTATATTTTCACTTCTTTTGGGTAAGTAACTAGGAGGGGAATTGGTGGGCCATATGGTAAAAGTGTACTTAACTTTTATGAAAAACTGCCAAACTTTTTACAGTATGGTTGTATCATTTCATATTCACACCACCAAGGTATGAGAGTTCTAGTTGTACATCCTCACCAGTACTTTTTATTGTCAGTCTTTTAAATTTTAGCCATTCTAGAGTATGTAAAATGTTATCTGGTCATTTTGATGCACATTTCCCTATGTGAATAAATGCATTTATTCACATGCTTATAGGCCATTTGTATATCTTCTTTTGTGAAATTTACGTTAAGATCTTTTGTCCATTATTTATTGGATTCTTTATCTTAGTATTGAGTTTTGAAATTTTTGAATGTATTCTAGATTGAAGTGTTTTCTCACATATATGTCATACATATACACATACACATTCATATATTATATTTCTGCCCAGTGTGTGACTTACCTTTTCATTTTGTTATCACTGTCTTTTAAATAACAAAGTTTTTAATTTTGATGATATCTAATTTATCAGTTTTTTCTTTTGTGATTAGTGCTTTATATGTCTTGTATAACAAATATTTGTCTCTTTCACTGACAACATGAATATATATGTGGAAAATATTTAAAATCTGTGAGAAGCTACCAGTGTTATGTAGATATTTCCTGTGGTTTTTTGCTAGAAGTGTAATAGATTTAACTTTTTACATTATATTTACATTTTAGAATAAGTTTTGTATATGTTGTAGAGATCTAGGCATATTATTTTTCTCTGTAGTCATCAGTGGTTCCAGCACCATTGTTAAAATGATATCCTTCCTCCATTGATCTACTTTGACACTTTTGTTTAAAATCCATTGCTCACACAGGGTAGGATTAATTAAGGACACTCTGTTCCATATGTCTACCTTTATACCAGTACTAAACAGTCTTGATTGCTGCAGCTTTATTGTAAGTCTTGAAATCAGGTAGCCTCGGTCATTCAACCTTGTTATTCTTTTCCAAGGTTGGTGGTGTTATCCCATGTACATTTTAAAATCAGGTTGTCAATTTCTCTGCAAGTTCTACTAGGTTTTTGATTGGGATTGCATTGACCAGTTTGGAGAGAACTGACATTCCAACAATATTTAGTCCTTTAGTCTATGAACTTAGTGTATTTCTTCACTTACCCAGACCTTTAATTTCTTTCAGGAATATTTTATAGTTTTCAATGTTGGTATCTTCCAGCTTTTGGTAAGTTGTGTCTTTCAGGAAGTTTGTCTGTTTATCTGAAGCTATAAATTTCTTTCTAAGCACTGCTTTATTTCTGCCCCACAGATTTGGATATGTATTTTCATTATGATGAAATATTTTTGAATTTCCCTTGAGATTTCTTCATTGATCTAAGGGTTATTTAGAAGTGTGCTATATACTTTTCATCTACATTTGAAAAGAATGATTATTCTGCAGTTTTGGGTGCAGTTAATAGTCACCTGTACTATGCTAAAAGTCAGCTAAACAGCAAGGAAAGTTGAAGAGGGTAGAAATGATCAGTTCTGGAGTGAATAGGAATACTTCATACAGGAGGTAACACCAAGCTGGGATTTGAAGGATAGGTAGGATTTGTCAGAGAGAAATGCCATCAGCATGGATAAAGAAAGATACAGCAATATGAAAACGATTGAAGTAAAATGCACAGTGTGGAGCTGTGGATGGAAAAGTTCACTGGGTTTAGAAGGCAAAAGATTTAGAATGGCATGTTAATGAATTTATGATATATCCACATTAAAAGTGCTTAGGAAATAATAGTGAATAACTCATACATGTGCAAATGGACTTTTTTTTGCCACTTAATGAATAAAAGCAAAGAAAAAAAGCATGTCTGAATTTTAGGGAGATATTTTTTTGAGGTCTGATTTGCCCGACAAAGGTCTTGTAATAATTATTCTGTCACTGTCAGTAACTGTTCTCTTTTCATTATTTTCAGCTTTCCCCCCTCTACTTCCTTTTCATCACCAGTGAAACATGTATAAGGCCCTGTAGTCTTGAAAAGTAATAAAAAAAAATAAAATCCTACCTTAGTGCTGCTTCATCTCTAGCTGTTGTCACATTTCCCTTTGTCTTCATAAAAATTTCTTTTTTTTCTTTAAAGTTTATTTATTTAAGCAATCTCTGCACCCAATGTGGGACTCAAACTCATGACCCTGAGATCAAGAGTCACATGCTCCTCCAGCTAAGCTAGCCAGGCACCCCTATCTTCATAAAAATTGCTGATCATACTATGTGCACATAGTACTGTTTACTTACCCAGAGTGCCCTTGCTAAAGTCACCAGTAACCTCTGCCTCACTAAATCCAAGGTATGTGTCCTAGGCTTTTCCTCATCCACATCCAATACACATGACTATTGACTGTGTCTTCCTTCTTGAAGTCTTTTCTCTCCTAGATTTTTGTGATATCATTATCTTTTGCTTCATTCATTGTTTTATCCCTTCCCCAATACTAATGCTCCTTTACAGTCTAATATCTTAATTTCTCATTCTCTGACCATTAAGTGTTTGATTCCTCCTCCCTTGTGTATTTTCACTCCTTCAGCTTTCATATATTCTCATGACTTAGTTGACCAATTATTTGCCAAGGAATCCCACTTTATGACCCCACCTCATGGCTCTTTTCTGCAGTCCACGTAGCTGCGTATCTAACATCTGTGATTATGTTTCTCACAGGTATCTGAACTTACCATCTCTCTCTCTGAATCTTTTTCCTCCAGTTTTCCATATCAGTAAATGGTACCACTTTCTGTACTAGTCCAGACTAGAAACCCTAAGGATTGTGTTGATTCCTTTTCCCTACATTTAATGCATTGCCAAGACCTCTCTGCTAGCCATTTTCCTGTGAAGTTATATCAGATCCTCACTATTTTCTGTCAGAACAGTGTTCCCACCCTAGCCCAAGAAACCATCATCCCTGAGTTGGACACTACTGCAATAGCCTCGTAATTAATCTTCCTACATCTACTCTGACTCATTTTTCATCCATTTTCCAACATTGTATTTTTAAAGCTACCCTCTCTCTCTCTCTTTTTTAATTAATAGAATATTTCTTTCAGAGCAGTTTTAGGTTTACAGAAAAATTGGTTGGCAAGTGTAGAGTTCCCTCATACCCCTTACCTTCCCAGTTATCTTTTTAAAATATTTATTTGTGCGAGAGATAGAGAGAGAGAGAGAAAATGAGAATTAGCGGGCGAGGGGTAGAAAGTGAGGGGGACAGAGAATCCAAAATGGGCCCTGTGCTGACTTCAGAGAGCCTGATATGGGGCTTGAACTCATGAACCATGAGCTCTTGGCTTTAGCTGAAGTTGGATGCTCAACTGACTGAGTCACCCTGGTGCCCTCCCCCGTTATTTATAACTTATGTTAGTGTGGTACATTCGTTATAATTGATGAACAAATATTGATACATTATTATTATTATTATTATTAACTAAATTCCATAGTTTATATTAGGGTTTACTCTTTGTATTGTGCATTCTATGGATTTTGACAAACAATGTATGACATGTATCCACATTACTGTATCATGCAGAATAGTTTCACTGCTTTAAAAATCCCCCATGCTTCACCTTTTCATATCTTCCTAGCTCCCCAAATCCCTGGCAACCTTTGTAGTTTTCCATATTTTGTCTTTTCTAGAACATCCTGTAGTATTTATCTTTTCAGATTGGCTTCTTTTACTTAGCAATATACTTTTAAGATTCTTCCATATCTTTTCATAGTTTGGTAGCTCATTTCTTTTCATCTCTGAATAATATCCCATTGTATGGATGTTATCACAGTCTGTTACCCATTTGTCTACTAAAGAACATCCTGGTTGTTTCCAGGTTTTGTCAATTATGAATAAAGAACTATAAACATTTGTGTGCAGGTTTTCATGTGGACATAAGTTTCAACTTAATTTGGATAAATACTAAGGAGTACAATTGCTTGATTTTATCGGAAGAGTATACTCAGTTGTGTGAGAAACTGCCAGATGTCTTCCACAGTGGCTGGATCATTTTGCATTCCCACCAAACAATTAATGAGAGTTCCTGTTGCTTCACATCTTCACCAGCATTTGATGTCAGTGTTTTGGATTTTACTGATTCTAATAGATGCATAATGGGATCTCATTGTTTTAACTTGCAGTTCCCTAATGCATATAATGTTGAGTGTTTTCTCATATGTTATTTGCTGTCCACATATCTTCTTTGGTGAGTTGTCTGTTCCAATCACTTGCTCCTTGTGTAATCAAGTTCACTTTTCTTTCTTTTTTTCTTTTTTATAATTATTGAAGAAATCTCTACACCCAACATGGGGCTCAAACTCATGACCTAGAGTAGCATGCTCTTCCAGCTGAGCCAGCCAGGTACCCTGTGGTTTCATCTGTTACTGATTTTGAGTTCTTTGTGTATTTTGGATACCAGTCCTGTATCAGTTATCAGTTATGTGTTCAGCAAACATTTTCTGCCAGCTTGGGGCTTGTTTCATTCTCTGAACAGTACCTTTCATGGAGCAGAACTTTTTAATTATATTGAAGTTCATGTTATCATTTTTTTTCTTTTATGATTGTGCTTTTGGCGTTGTATTTAAAAAAATTGCCAAGCCCAAGGTCACCTAGACTTTCTCCTATGTTATTTTTTAGTTTTATAATTTTACATTTTACTTTCAGGATTATGATCCCTTTTGAGTTAAATTTTGGAAAAGTTATATGATCTGTGTCTAGATTTATATTTTTGCATGTAGATATCCTGTAGTTCAGTACTATTTGCAATAAAGACTGTCCTTTCTCCACTGAATTGCCTTTGTTCCTTTGCCAAAGTTTAGTTGACTATATTTTTGTGAATCTCTTTTCTAGGCTTTATTCTGTTTCGTTCATCTATTTGTCTATTCTTCTGCCAGTACCACATTGTCTTGATTACTGTGGCATATTATCTTTTATTTTATGTTTTTATTTTTAGAGAGAAAGAGACAGAGAGTGTGTGCATGAGCTGGGGAGGATGGGGAGGGTGGAGAGAGAGAGTGAGCCCAAGCAGGCTCCACACTCAGCACAAAGTCCAATGTGGGCCTTGATCCCACTACCCTAGGACTGTGACCAGAGCCAAAATCAAGAGTCTGATATTCAATCAACTGAGCCACCCAGGTGCCCTGGCATGATATCTTTTAATAATGAAATATGACCAGGGCGCCTGAGTGGCTCAGTTAGTTGAGCATCTGACTTCAGCTCAGGTCATGATCTCTCAGTTCATGAGTTCTAGCCCTGCTCTGTACTGACAGCTCAGAGCCTAGAGCCTGCTTCAGATTGTGTCTCACTTTCTCTCTGTACCCCCTTGTGCTCTTTCTCTTTCAAAAATAAAAATTTTTTTAATGTTTTAAATAAAGTATGATCAGATCATCCCACTCCCCAAAGCATGTCAGTGGCCTGCCGTTGCTTTTATGTGATGAAGACTCAGGTCCCTCAGATCACTCTACGAGTCTCCATGTTCTGTGTGAGGCACCCCCTCTCCACTTCTCTAGCCTCTTCCTAGCACTGCCTCTTGTCATTAGGATTTTTGTTTTCAATCATTCCTTGTTCTTCTTGACCTCCAGGCCTTTATACTCACTGTTACCTTTCTGGAATTCTACTCGAACTCTCTTCTCTGGTTAGCTCTACTTGGCTTTCACATCTCCATTTAAAAATTTCCTGAAGGAGAGTTTCCTGAATCTCTAAACTAGATTAGGGCTCCCTATCATATACTCTCATAATACCCTCTCTTCTTTATTATAATGTTTAGCACAATTATGTGAAATATTTATTATGTGTTTTCTCTAAGACAGAAGCTCTGTGAAGGGCAGAGAGCTCACAAAGGTGTTTTCTTCGTTCTATCTCCACTGCTATATACGCTGCTCTTGGTAAATACTTGTCAAACTGAGTGGATGAGTGAGGGGAAGGGAACTGTACATTGGACATTAGCTAGACTGATTAGTGGAAAAGTATACTTTCTTTGGATAGATTTTACTAGTGTGAGTTACCATGATATTTAGAGATTGCAACAGGAAATTTTATTAAATCTTTAATAGTTTTGTGAGCAAGGCAGAGAAGTGGCAGATCAGTATTACAGAGTTACATTGTAGTCAGTGTCAGCATGGAAAAAAATGTCTCTGGTGTTCTGAAGGGCTTCTTAGTTGCAACTATCCTATTTAATATTTACATCAATTTTAGAAGATTTAGAAGGCATACCCAAATTGGCAGATTTTATGTTTAGAAATGAAGTACATGAGTTAGATGGCAGACTCTAGATTTTAAATGATATTCCTAAGCAAAGCAAAAAGATTTTTTAATTTTTAAAAATACTTATTTTTCAGAGAGAGCGAGAGAACAAGACAATGAGTAGGGGAGGGGCAGAGAGAAAGGGAGGCACAGAATCCAAAGCAGGCTCCAGGCTCTGAGTTGTCGGCACAGAGCCCAGTGCGGGGCTCGAACTCACGAACTGTGAGATCATGACCTGAGTTGAAGTGGGATGCTTAACCGAATGAGCTACCCAGGTGCCCTAAAACAAAAAAAAAATTTTAATTATCAAGATACAAAGATAAAATAGATTAGAGAATTAGTAAAACACTTTACCAGGATTACATAACATCTTTACAAATACTAGGTAGAATTATGTTTCAGTTGTTAATTAATAGAGAAATTTGGTTAACTATTATGTGGTCTGTATAACTTGTCACTGTGGTTGAATGTAAACCTAAAGTGTCAGCAGTTTAATGAGCTGAACAGAAGTCTGAATATAAAACTGGGTATAACAAGGAAGGTGCCCATTTGTTATTTCTTTGATTGTACTACACATGGAATAGGATTTAATACTAGATAACATATTTTGGACAAGTATTGGCAGACTTAGAGATGTTCAGATGTGCAGCTTGGTTATAGAATTCGGGATGTGGAACTTGATAAGTGACGAAGTCAGATTGGAATTTTGACTCTGTTACTTGTTAATTGACACTAAACAGTTTATTGACTCTCTTTTAAGTTCAGTTTTCTCATCTTTAAAATGGAGATAATGTCTCCTTCACAGGATTGTGATAAGTAAAGGAAAAGATGTTCCTAATAAAATGTTACACAAATATAAGGACATCTCATTCATCTCACTGGCAAAGAGAGCTGAAGAGTTGAAGAAACTGTTTTTAATTTTCAGCCTGGAGAAGAAGGGATTTTGTCAATGAGGCATGATGGTGAAGGCAATAGCCGCTCCTGTTTGTTTGATGTCAGCTAGGCACCTTGCTTGACAACCTTGATAGGGGTTGTCCCCATTTAATCAGATTTGGCATTAAGTACTTCTGTGCTATTATACCTCTCATGTGTTTAACAAAGACTTTAAAGCATATACTCTGTGTAAAGCTAAGTGCTAGGCATTGTAGCAAATAACAGGAAGAATCATACTTAAAAAAATTTTTTTAATGTTTTTTATTATTTTTGAGTGACAGAGAGAGACAGCACGAGCAGGAAGGGTCAGAGAGAGAGGAAGATACAGAATCTGAAGCAGGCTCCAGGCTCTGAGCGGTCATCACAGAGCCCAACCCGGGGCTTGAACCCATGAACCGTGAGATCATGATCTGAGCCAAAGCCGGATGCTTAACTGATTGAGCCACCCAGTCACCCCAGGAAGAATCATACTTGATCCCTGTCCTAAAGGAACTTATGTTCTTTTTTTTTTTTTTAAGATACATTTATTTTTGAGAGAGAGAGAGTGCAAGTGGGGAAGGGGCAGAGAGAGAGGGGAACAGAAGATCCAAAGTGAGCTCTGTGCTGACAGCAGCAACCTCAATACAAGGCTCAAACTTGTGAGCTGCGAGATCATGGCTTGAGCTGAAGTCGGACGCTCAGCTGACTTGGCCACTCAAGTGCCCCGAAGTTTATATTCTAGTAAAGGAGACAAAACATGGACTCAAGTATTTTTAGGAAATGCAAGTCAAGTTGAAGAGGGGCCAGATGAAGTGAGTTAACATGGTAAAAGGAGGACTGTAAGTGAGCTCAATGTGTTACACCAACCTTGAATGCTTTCCATGAAACATTGATCTTAGTGGCTATGCTGCTGTTCTGTAGTGCAGCTACCCTCAGTGATGGCATGGCTGGAGGCCAGAGAACACTCAGTTCCATGTATGAGTCTCTTTGCCCCTGAGCTGTAGGGTTTTATACACAGCTGTCACTAGCTGAGAGGTAATTAGTCATGATGTTGTAGCAGCCTTAAATTTTGGAATATGTGGTTGTATTTGATGCCTTCTTTCCTCCACTCTTTATCAGTTGATTTGGCTTAAAAACCACAGATTTCAGTTGCGCTTCACTGGTTCCATTTAACTTTAAGATTTTATGCTGTAATTCCTGCTCACTTTAGAGTCTCTGGAAGTGTCTGGAATTGGGGGTGTGGTGCCAATGTGACAGTACGTGAAGGGTGATTTTCCAGCTGCTTGGAAACTGGTCGTTCAGAGGAATATTTTAGATCTGACATTGTTGTTTCCCTTTGGGTTCTTAACATTTCCAAAGGTTTTGTCAAAGGAACTTCTAAAATTAGTACAGGAAAGTATGTATCTAGGGAAGCCGGTATGTCTAGGTACAGTTATCCTTTGGTTATTGTTCTGGTGGTCACCCCTATTCCATAGCTCGAGACACTCTGAAGAACTGGGTATATATTTTAGCAAGAGGTTAAAAGTTCCCTCAGTCTAGAAGTAGTGAGTCACCTGGCGTACATGTCAGACTACTAATGCCCAGCCTTGCTATGCTGTTGTTTCCAAGAGGTTGGGTTAAATATAGAATTACTTTGTGGTTTAGGTTTAAATCAGGAAAGCTAAATAGATTTAGGATATTAAAACCAGGTTAAACATAGTTTATCCTTTAACTAGAAAGTTTTCAGAGGTTATTTATGGTTGGATCACCATTGTAGTGGTCTGTTGAAATGAGAAAGATTGAAGTGATGGGTATTTTTGCCTAGGTCCATAAATTCTATGTCTGACTTTTCAATTAGATCTGAGTTGAAGGAATTTCTGTTTTGGTTTATTCACTTGTTAACTGTTAAGTCTTTGCTGTTTATAAAATAATGTAAAGACATAACGATGAATCATAGAGGACTTCACCTTCCAGGAGGTTAATCATGTTGGGGAATTAAGATATGTACGTAATTAACTATAATCCAAGTTAGAAAGTGAAATGTACTGCATAAAGATACAGGTCAGGGGTGGCTGGGTGGCTCAGTCGGTTGAGCGTCCGACTTCGGCTCAAGTCATGGTCTCACAATCTGTGGGTTTGAGCCCTATGTCAGGCTCTGTGCTGACAGCTCAGAGCCTGGAGCCTGCTTCGGATTCTGTGTTTCTCTCTCTCTCTCTGTCCCACCCCCACTCATTCTCTGTCTCTCACTCTCAAAATAAAATAAAGACATAAAAAAAATTTTTTTTAATAAATAAAGGTACAGGTCAGTGTGATGGTGATTTTGAAGGGGAAACGATTGTTTTCATCAAGGAAGAACAGTGGATAGAGACTGTGAGGTGATGTAACAGCTGACAGTTATTAATAAGGGTCAGCAAGTCATTATGAAAGGGATTCCTTTGAGCAGGGAGATGGAAAAATGAATAGGATTTGGACATGTGAAAGTACAGGAGAAAGTCCATGTAGAAGGTAAGAACAGGGGCGCCTGGGTGGCTCAGTTGGTTGAGCATCCAACTTCGGCTCAGGTCATGAGCTCACAGTCTGTGGGTTTGAGCCCCGGGTTGGGCTCTGTGCTGACAGCTTAGAGCCTTGGAGCTTGCGGTTCGGATTCGGTGTCTCCTCTCTCTGCCCCTCCCCTGCTCACTCTCTGTCTCTGTCTCTCAAAACAAAAAATAGACATAAAAGAAAAAGAAGGTAGGACCAATACTGAAAAAATGTCATGGAGACAAAGTATGAAACATCTAAAGGAAAGAATAAGAAATTTACAGTTGGACAGTGGTATACATGAGTGATAATTAAAAAAAAACTACGTTAAAGCGGTAAAATATAATAAGATGAGAAAGTGTATTTGCCATTTAAGGCCTACTCTTCCACCCTGGGAATGTCTGCTTAGAAGACACACCTTTTACCATGACTGTGGTAAATAACATTGCTAGTTTTGAGTAGGACCCAGAACAAGAGAAGGCTCTGAAATAAGTCCTGTTGCTGTGCAAACTGCTCTGTCCCTTGGGCCATATGATCCAGCAAATCCAATGGTGCTTGAATTGGCAGTACATAGATGCTGTTTGGAGCCTTTGACAAGCTCCAATGGGTAAATGACAGTGTAGATCCTTAGGATTTTGGAGCAAAGCCCTGTTATTCTTTGTGGATAACTATTCTCCATTTGAGAAACAACTCCTGGTCTGTTACCGGGCCCTACTGCAGATTGAACACTTAACCATGGGCTGCCAAGTTACCATGTGACCTGAGTTACTCATCATGAACTGGGTATTATCTGACTCTTCAAGCCACGAAGTTGAGTGCGGATAGCAGCACTCCATCATCATCTGGAATGGTATATATGTGATTGGGCACAAGTCGGCCCTGAAAGCACTGCCCAAATGCACTTCTGCTATACTCCCTTTTCTTTTTTAGCCTGTATCTGTTTGCCTTATGGGGAGTTCTATAATCAGTCAACAGAAGAAAAGAAGACTGGGGCCTGGTTTACAGATGGTTATGCATAATATGCAGATCCCACCTGGAAGTGGACAGCGGTAGCAATATAGATCCTTTCAGGGATATCCCTGAAGGATAGGGCTGAAGGCAAATCCTTCCAGTGGTTGGAACCTTGAACAGTAAACTTGGTTGTGCGCTTTGCTTGGAAGGAGCATGTTTGGAATATCGGTGACAAGGAAATCTGGGGAAGAGATATGTGATTAGATTCTCTGGACCAAAAAAAAAAAAAAAAAAAAAAGTCTTTGTGTCCCATGTGAATTCTTACCAAAGAGTGAACTCAGCAGAGAAGGATTTTAATATTCAAATCAATGGAATGGCCTTTTCTGCGGATACCAGTCAGACTTTTTTCCCCAGCCACCTGTCATCATGCAGTGGTCTTGTGAACATGACTAAGGATGGGATTATGCAGGGGCTCATCAACATGGATTTCCACTCAAGGTTGACCTAGCTGTAGCCACTGCTGAGAGCCCAGTCTACCAACAAGCAGAGACAACACTAACTCCCCAATATGGCACTGTTACCCTGGGCAACAGCTGTTACCCAGCTGTGGCAGGTTGATTACTTGGACTGCTTCCATCATGGAAGGGACAGCATTTTGTTCCTCCTGGAAGAGTTACTTACTCTTGATGTAGATTGCCTTCCCTAGGTATGCAGGGCTTCTGCCAAAACTATCATCCTTGGATCTACAGAATGCCTTACTCATCATTATGGTATTCCACACAGCATTACTTCTGATCAAGTAATGAAATAGGAAATCAGGTGTAGCAGTGGGCCTGTGCCCACACAATCTACTGGTCTTACTATGTTTCCCACTATCCTGAAGCAGCAGCCTGGATGGAATAGGAGAATGGACTATAGGGAGACTTAAAGAGCTGTATGTGTGTACCAGATTCACAAGGGGTAGATTTGTGATAGTTAATTTTAGGTGTCATCTTTTATTATTAATTTTTTTATTTGAGTGTAGTTGGCACGCAATGTTACATTAGTTTCAGGTGTACAGCATAGTGATTGGCCAAGTATATACATTATGCTGTGCTCACCACGACACTATTACAATATCATTGACTATAATCCTTATGCTGTATATTTCATGTGACTTATTCATTCCGTAACTGGAAACCTTTAACTCTCACTCCCCTTCACTTATTTTGCCCACCCCCAACTCCCTCCCCTCTGGCAGCCACGAATTTGTTCTTTCTATTCATAGGTCTGATTCTGATATATTAATATATGTTGTTTCCCTTCAACTTTGAAAATAGGGATTAGAGTTCCAAGTCAGACCATACAAATGGATTAAAATATTCCGTATTTTCAGTGGGAAATAGTTATATATATATGTGTGTGTGTATGTATGTATATACATATATATATGATAGATTTCAAATTTTGTGGAGATTTTTTTTTGAGTGGATGCCTCAGTGCTTTTAAGGGCTGTATAGAGTATATGATGACAATGACTCTATTGTGTTTAACTTATCTTTAAAACTTCTGACTTTTCCTTTTCTTTGATACCACGTAAACAACTTTAAAAAGTCAGCATTGACTATAGCTACAAGTGGGATAAAGGAAAGGATAGAGCTCTCTGTTTTGAGGTGGGTAGCTAGATAAACATGGGGAAGAGGTGAGCTGGGGCAAGGGGAAGAGAGCAGAAAACATTTACAGAGCACCTATTATAAATCAGATACTATGCTAGTACTTCCATTCATGTGAATATCATTTAGTCTTAAAAATCTCATGAGATGTAGGTAGTTATTGATACTCATTGTACAGATAAGAAAAATCATGACTAAAATAAATTACCCGGAGTCAAATGGTTAGTGGTAACAGTCAGCATTCAATTTTAAATCTGTAGTTTCATTGCCTATGTTCTTCCCCCTCAAAGAGCTAAGGTGAAGTGAGCTACTAGCACTGTAAAATAAAAGAGAAGGGTTGTTTTTTCTTTTTCTTTTTTTACTTTTTATAATTTGTTTATTTTTTAAATTTACATCCAAGTTAGCATAGAGTGCAACAGTGATTTCAGGAGTAGATTCCTTAATGCTCCTTACCCATTTAGCCCATCCCCCCTCCCACAACCCCTCCAGTAACCCTCTGTTTGTTCTCCATATTTAAGAGTTTCTTATGTTTTGTCCCCCTCCCTGTTTTCATATTATTTTTCTTCCTTTCCCTTATGTTCATCTGTTCTGTGTCTTAAAGTCCTTATATGAGTGAAGTCATATGATATTTGTCTTTCTCTGACTGACTAATTTCACTTAGCATAATACCCTCTAGTTCCATCCATGTAGTTGCAAATGGCAAGATTTCATTCTTTTTGATTGCTGAGTAATACTGCATTGTGAATATATATATATATGTGTGTGTGTATACATACATATATACATACATACACACACACACACCACATCTTCTTTATCCATTCATTCATTCATCGATGGACATTTGGGCTCTTTCCATACTTTAGCTATTGTTGATAGTGCTGCTATAAACATTGGGGTGCATGTGCCCCTTTTAAACAGCACACCTTGTATCCCTTGTATAAATACCTAGTAGTGCAATTGCTGGGTTGTAGGGTAGTTCTATTTTTAATTTTTTGAGAAACCTCCATTCTGTTTTCTGGAGTGGCTGCACCAGTTTGCATTCCCACCAGCAGTGCAAAAGAGATCCTCTTTTTCCGCATCCTTGCCAACATCTGTTGTTGCCTGAGCTATAAATGTTAGCCATTGTGACAGGTGTGAGGTGGTCTCTCAAAATGGTTTTGATTTGTATTTCCCGGATGATGAGTGATGTTGAGCATTAACTTTTTCATGTATCCATTGGCCATCTGGATGTCTTCTTTGGAGAAGTGTCTATTCATGTCTTTTACCCATTTCTTCACTGGATTATTTGTTCTTTGGGTGTTGAGTTTGGTAAGTTCTATATAGATTTTGGATACTAACCCTTTATCTTATACGTCATTTGCAAATATCTTCTCCCATTCCATCAGTTGACTTCTAATTTTTCTGATTGTTTCCTTCACTGTGCAGAAGCTTTTTATCTTGATGAGGTCCCAGTAGTTCATTTTTGCTTTGGTTTCCCTTGCTTCTAGAGACATGTTAATAAGTAAGTTGCTGTGGCCAAAGTCCATGAGGTTTTTGCCTGCTTTCTCCTCTGGGATTTTGATGGCTTTCTGTCCTAGGTTTAAGTCATCCATTTTAGTTTTTCTGTGTATGGTGTAAGAAAGTGGTCCAGGTTCATTTTTCTGCATGCTGCTGTCCAGTTTTCCCAGCACCATTTGCTGAAGAGAATGACTTTATTCCATTGGATATTATTTCTGCTTTGTCAAAGATTTGTGGGTCCATTTCTGGGTCTTCTGTTCCATTGATCTGAGTGTCTGTTTTTGTGCCACAGTCTTGATGATTACAGCTTTGTAATACAGCTTGAAGTCTGGGATTGTGATGCCTTCAGCTTTGATTTTCTTTTTCAAGATTGCTTTGGCTATTCGGGGTCTTTTCTGGTTCCATACAGGTTTTAGGATTGTTTGTTCTAGCTCTGTAAAGGATGCTGGTGTTATTTTTATAGGGATTGCTTTCAATATGTAGATTGCTTAGGGTAGTATTGCATTTTAATAAGATTTGTTCTTCCTATCCAGGAGCATGGAATATTTTTCCATTTCTTTGTGTCTTCTTCACTTTGTTTCATAAGCTTTCTATAGTTTTCATGATATAGATTTTTTCACCTCTTTGGTTAGATTTATTCCTAGGTATTTTATGGGTTTTGGTGCAATTGTAAATGGTATCGATTCCTTGATTTCACTTTCTGTTGCTTCATTGTTGGCATAGAGGAATGCAACTGATTTCTGTGCATTGATTTATACCTAGCGACTTTGCTGGATTAGTTCTAGCAGTTTTTTGATGGAATCTTTTGTGTTTTCCATATAGAGTATCATGTCATCTGTGAAAAGTGAAAGTTTAACCTCCTCCTGGCCAATTTGGATACCTTTTATTTCTTTGTTTTGTCTGATTGCCGAGGCTGAAACTTCCAATAATCTGTTGGATAAAAGTGGCGAGAGTGGACATTCAAGTCTTGTTCCTGACCTTATATGGAAAGCTCTCAGTTTTTTCCCATTGAGGGTGACTTAGTGGTGGGCCTTTCATATATGGGTTTTATGATCTTGAGGTATGATCCTTCTATCCCTGCTTTCTTGAGGGTTTTTTTTTTTTTTTATCAAGAAAGGATGCTGTATTTTGTCAGATGCTTTCTCTGCATCTATTGAGAGGATCATGTGGGTTCTTGTCCTTTCTTTTATTGATGTGATGTACCACATTGATTATTTTGTGGATATTGAACCAGCCTTGCATCCCAGGTATAAATCCCACTTGGTCATGCGAAATAATTTTTTTAATGCATTGTTGGATCCTGTTGGCTAGGATCTTATTGAAGACTTTTTTGTCCATGTTCGTCAGGGAAATTGGTCTATAGTTCTCTTTTTTTAGTGGTGTCTCTGTCCGGTTTTGGAATCAAGGTAATGCTTGTTTCCTAGAAAGCATTTGGAAGTTTTCCTTCCATTTCTATTTTTTGGAATAGCTTCAAGAGAATAGGTGATAACTCTTCCTTAAATGTTTGGTAGAATTCCCCTGGAAAGCCATCTGGCCCTAGACTCTTGTTTTTTGGGAGATTTTTTATTACTAATTTGATTATTTACTGGTTATGGGTCTGTTCAAATTTTCTATTTCTTCCTGTTTCAGTTTTGGTAGTTTATATGTTTCTAGAAATTTGTCCATTTCTTCCAGATTGCCCATTTTATTGGCATATAATTGCTCTTATTATTATTTGCATTTCTGCTGTGTAGGTTGTAATCTCTCCTCTTTCTTTCTTAATTTTTTTTTATTTGGGTCCTTTCCTTTTTCTTTTTGATCAAACTAGGTCTATCAATTTTGTTAATTATTTCAAAGAATCAGCTTCTGATTTCATTGATCTGTTTTGCTGGTTATTTTTGGCTTCAATAGCATTGATTTCTGCTCTGATCTTTATTATTTCCTGCCTTGTGATGGTTTTGAGTTTTATTTACTATTCTTTTTCCAGCTCTTTAAAAGGTGTAAGGTTAGGTTGTGTTATCTGTGACCTTTCTTCCTTCTTTAGGAAGACCTGGATTGCTGTATACTTTCCTCCTAAGACCACCTTTGCTGCGTCCCAGAGGTTTTGGGCAGAGAAGGATTGTTTATTTGAGATCTTTCTGAGCAGAAAAGAAAGGTTGTATTGAGGAATAAAGTAAAATTCCCTTTATTGACCAAAGTCTGGAGCATTTATCAGGGTGACATTAGACAGTGTTACATACCTAGTGTTCCTAATTATATTCATATTTTGGGAGGTAATATTGGTGGAGGTGAGGAGGTGGGGAGGATTATCTATGCATTACATTGAAGTCAGACTTTGAAAAAGTCTCTCACTTGTTTGTATCATATGAGAGCTATGTGTTTTCAATAATTAAATGGAACTCACTGGGCAGTATTTAATGGTTATGAATATATATATGTATTTTTTTGCTTAAGCTTAAGTTAGCTGCCACTAATAATTGAGTTTGCAGTCTCTCAGATTCCTGGGATATCTGTGAAATAGACATTGGTAAACACCAGTGTAAGAATTCTGAAAGAATATGTGTTTTGATAGCTCTGTCTGTTCTTAGAAAAATCTTTTGGAAATGTAGAAAATCAACTGGTTAGCATCTTATATGAACGGGTGATATAGATTTTAGTTTATAGTATAAATCTAAGAAAACAAAAAAGTTCATGTATTGTGTATACTGGATTGAAGAAATCACACAAAAATTTCCATCTGGGATTTTTTTTTAATGCATACGTAAGTGAGGCTTACCTATTTCCTTAAATCTAATTTGCTACTTGTTTCTGCAGTGGAATAGATTATACGTAGCTTAAGTGTCATACTAAATATTTTATGCCAGTGTTAGTTTTAGAAAACTATTTAGTCATCTTTATTAATCACCTTCTTTAATGTCCCTAGGTTATTGAATCTTTGGGAATTGTTATTTATAAAGCACTGGACTATGGTTTGAAGGAGAATGAAGAAAGGGAGTTAAGCCCCCCACTAGAGCAGCTCATTGATCACATGGCCAACACGGTCGAAGCTGATGGCAGCAACGATGAGGGCTATGAGGCTGCCGATGAAGGCCTTGAAGATGAAGAAGATGAAAAGAGAAAAGTCTCAGCTATCCGGTCATATAGAGATGTCATGAAGGTAAAGAGGCAATTTATATAGTGCTTGTTTTTTAAAAGTTATTTCACTTTAGACTCTTAACTATAGAGCACAAATCGATGGTTACCATAGGGAGGTGGAGAGGGGGATGCATGAAACAGATGATGGGGATTAGGAGTGCTCTTGTTGTGATGACAATGGGTGTTGCATGTCAGTATTGAGTCACTGTATTATGCACTTGAAACTAATATTAACAATGTATGTTAACTAACTGGAATTTAAATGAAAACTTTAAAAAAAAGCATTTGGGGAAAAAATAAGTTATAAACTAAAAAAAGCAAATGGGAATTCAGCATTTGATAATAGTTTATAGATTTTTAGTTATAAGTGAAATGAATAAGGAACTAAAAAACTCCTGATTTTGTGATTTATTCATAGCTTCAACATGGCATTTTGTGATTAAATTATAATTCTCCCTAAAAAAGACACTTTTAGATATTATATGCTCCTAATATTACATATTATACACCAGCTTAACTGCACATTATATCTTGAGTTGACTTCTGCATTTTCTTTTATGGAATAAATAACAACTGTGACCTACTAATTTATATGAAGATCCTGAATCTGAAGTATCAGCTAGTTGTTTAACTTTGTTTTCTTGACCTACTCAGTGCTATTTCTATGTAATAAAACAAGTTCTATGGCTTGAATTGAAATTTTCTCCTTAGTTAAATTTTTGTGTGTACTTGAAGGACATAATTTCTATAATGCCAAGTGCACAGAGGTTAAAACTAAGATTTGTCAGCTTAATCTTAAAAGAGAATTCTGTTTAGAGTTATTTGTATATGGTGTTTACTAGGTTTTGTATGCAATATTGGTTATAGTATCACTTATTTTACAACTGTTTTGAAAGCATCCCAGAGGAGAGAATAGGGAGGAACCGTAAAGACGGTACTTCCCAGGTGTACCTGCAGCGTGCCCTGCTTCCTCTTCCTTCTCAGGTGATAAGTCTCCCGAAACTCTGGAATAGGGCTCTGCATTTATGATGCTCAGGAAATGCACATATATTTTTCAGCTCTTTTATTTTATTTCTTTTTTTTTAAGTTTTTTTTCTTAGGGAGAGAGAGACATGAGCGGGGGAGGGGCAGAGAGAGAAGGAGAGAGAGTGAGGGCGAGTGAGCAAAAGAATCAGGCAGGCTCCACGCTGTCAGCACAGAGCCAGACGTGGGGCTTGAATTTACAAACTGAGATCATGACCTGAGCCGAAATCCAGAGTCAGATGCTTTACTTTACCAACTGAACCACCCAGGTGCCACTAGTTCCTTTAATACTTGCAGTGCTTCTCATTTTAAATCAACAGTGTCTGCAGGTAAAATCCTCATATGTGTAAAAATTAAAATTTCACATTTTATTTTATATTTTCTAGGTGTTAAAGTGTATTTTTTTTAAGTTTTATTTATTTATATCTGTGCCAATATCAAGAGTTAGATGCTCAACCAACTGAGCTACTCAGGTACTCCTTCAAGTATATTTTAAAATATATATACACTTAAAGTTCAGATAAAACTTCTGCAGCTCACAAATGACCTGCTTGTTCCATTGCAGACCAGTGATAATGATTAAAAGTGAAAAGTAAGACATTTTTCATTAAGACATGAACCTATTTATGCCTCTAATATTGAGTCAGCACTTTTTTGGTGAGGGTATATAGGGGACGGTGAACAGGGAATGGTGAATGAGGAAGAGAACACCCACCTAACTAACTGCAGCAATTAAGTTAACCCTGGCACCAGGAGAAAGATAGGTGGTCATAGCCAGATTGCTCTCCTACTGCAGATTTGGAAGATAAGGGCTAGGGATTTATTGGACTCTTATAATTCTTATTCAAAGGCATTGAATATTTTAACTTATAAAACAAAAATTCTCAGACATTCAGCAATTTGAACTGAGCTTGTTTTATTATTTTTTAATTTGAGCTATTGCTTCTGGCCTGCTACCTATCTTACTGCTGTCATAATATAAAAAATAAATAATTGAAAGAGTGCTTATGTATCATAAAAACCCACTATTCATGGCCACATAGTGATACATAGAGTTTGTAGTTTGATTAGTGGGTTGAAATCTTCAGTTAGTAAACTGACTTCTTGTTTAATTGTTGGAAGAGAAGAAGTAACTGAAGAAATATAACTACTTTCTCCTTGTTGGCAGTGGAAATACGAAACTAAGTTTGAATAATATAGATAATAGGATATTTAGGAACTTGGAGACAGCTTGTTTTTAATTTTTAGTGAACAAGACCTCGTTAATATGTAACATTTCCCCTGAATAGTTATTTGTTCTTATTCTACTAATATTTTAGTTTGTTATGTTTTTATATATTTGTTGTTCTCTGAGCCTTACTGTAACACTGTGAGGTAGATTGGGAAGGCGTTTTTATACCTGTTTTACACATGGAAGAACTAAGGCTCAGAGAGGTATATGACTTCTTCAACTTCAGAGAACTGAGTAAGTAAGAAGGGTACATGGTGGTTCTATTCAGAGTTTATACTCTGGTAGGCCTGGTTTTACCATTTTCATACCAACTGTTGTTGCTCTGAATTATTTAATCCTATGATCCTTTTTCTTTTAATTTTTGGCTGTTTTCCTTTTTCTCCCTCCCTCCCTCCCTCCCTCTCTCTCTCTCTCTCTCTCTCTCTCTCTCTCTCTCTCTTCTTTTCTTTTTTTTTCTTTCTTTCTTTCTTTCTTTCTTTCTTTCTTTCTTTCTTTCTTTCTTCTTTTCTTTTCTTTTCTTTTCTTTTCTTTTCTTTTCTTTTCTTTTCTTTTCTTTTCTTTCCTTCCTTCCTCCCCTCCCCTCCCCTCCCCTCCCCTCCCCTCCCCTCTCCTTTCATTGTTGTTTGAGGGAGACAGAGTGAGCAGGGGCAGAGAGGGAGCCAAGGAGAGGATCTCAGGCAGGCTCCACCCCGTCAGCATGGGCCTGATGCGGGGCTGAACCCATGAACCATGAGATCATGACCTGATCCGAAACCAAGAGCTGGACACTTAACTGACTGAACCACTCAGGCATCTCATATTCTCTTTGTTTTTATATTTATTTATTTATTTTGAGAGAGAAGTGAGCCAGTGAGCGAAGAGTAAGCGCACATGAGTAGGGAGAAGGGCAGAGAGAGAAAAGAGAGACTCCCAAGCAGAATCCGTATTGTCAATGCAGAGCCTCACATGGGCTCAGTCTTCCAAACTGTGAATTCATGACCTAAGTTGAAATCAAGAGTCGGACCCTTAGCCATATGAACCACCCAGGGACCCCCTATGATCCTCATTCTTTTGTAAAATGAGAATAATATCTGCCTGATTGATGTTTTTGCAGGTTAAATTAGATAACATAATCAATAGAAAGTAGGATAGTTTTTGTCATGAATAACAATAGCATTTACTATATGCCAGGCATTTTCCTGGGTGCTAGGGACATAGCAATACACACCTTACAAATGGTCCCTACCTTTATGGCTCTTAATTGTAATGGAGAAAAACAATATAAACAAGTAAAACATAAACACACACATATAATTTTTTCTTACTCATTTCAGGGCTTTTTGTTACTGCATATAGATCGGAATAAATTGCAGTCACAAATTATGTCAGAGATAGAACATGCTCTTCCCTTAAATTAAGAATATAACACTTAAAGCATTCTCCTTTCAGTTGAAGTATTTCTTGAGAAACATATATATATGGTTATATATAATATATAACCAAGCACTTAATACTTTCAAGAAGCAATAAGAAAAGATCGTTCTAAAAAATTATATTCTTATCTGTAAGGGACACCCTGGATGGCTCAGTTAAATATACAACCCTTGATCTTAGGGTTGTAGGTTCAAGCCCTGCATTGGGCTCCACAGTGGGTGTGAAGCCTACTTTTAAAAAATTATTTTTGTATCTGTAAATACATTCTGGAAAATATTCACCCAATTAACATTAATCAAAAAGAAGAGATTGTAGACATTAAGGAAAAATTGGAGATTGATGGAACATGAAGTACAGGAAAGAAGATTGAAGAGAGGGGGTTAAGGATAATGGAAGAGTAAGACTTGAGAAAGTGGATAGAAAGGATAAGTAAAAAGAAAATGTGTGGAATCTAGGAAAAGTATCTGCGAAATGACTGACATTAATAGGAGAATAGTACATAATAGAGTTCTTCATTTGAAATGAATGTAAAACTCTCAGTTTATTCATATACTCATTTACCTTTTGAAATGTAAAGTAAGCACTTAGTGTGCCTTCTTTGTCCTGAGTGCTCTACCAGCACTTAGATTGCTGAGATTAAATAGGGGTTAAGTGGCCCCCGTGAGATATGTGGTATAGACCAGGTGTGCAGGACCATAGTAGCCCATACACTACCTTTGTGCAAATCAGCAACAGGGATTCCTTCTTCAAGATACTTGGCTTCCATCTGTAAGAAAGTTGTCATAATAAGTAGAAATTTGCGATGTTGGTGATGTGGAAGATGTCCTTCTAGATATAGTACCCTCGTGAACATTCTGAACATAGAGCAGTGGTGGCTCAACACATGGATGTGAAATCCCCAGGGAGTACAGAAAGAGGCACTGAACTCAACCTGGGGGATTCTGGTTCTCTTACACCATCCAGTCTCCCTAATAATCAGGGAATACATATAAAGCAATACATTTAACTCTTTCGCAAGCAAGAATTTAGTTTTGTTGATATTTGAAATATAAAATAATTTGACAGTGTATTAAAAATTTTGGAACTGTTCACTATGTATGATAGCAAAAGACTAAGAATATCCCAGATACTCATTAACAGGGGAATGGTTGAATTAACTATGGTATAGTCACTTAGTAAAGTACTATCTAGCTATCTGAAAGGATTGAGGAAGTCTCTCTCCAGGATACAGTGTTTCTATGAAGAAACAAGGTGGGGTGCCTGGTGGCTCAGTCAGTTAAGTGTCGGACTTCAGCTCAAGCCATGATCTCACAGCTAGTGGGTTTAAGCCCCACGTCCAGCTCTGTGCTGACAGCTTAGAGCCTAGAGCCTGCTTCAGATTCTGGGTCTCCCTCTCTCTCTGCACCTCCCCTACTCATGCTCTGTCTCTCTCTCTCTCCTTCAAAAATAAACAAACATTAAAAAATTTTAAGAATATATATAAAGGTATTTGTTTATATTGTTTTAAAAAAGAGGAACGATAAATCAAACTTAAGAAAAAGAAGTTAGCTATAAAGGAATAGAGCACAAAAAAGGACAGGCATTAAAGCGAAGCAGCTTAGTATACTTAATTCTGTAGATTTGATTTAGAAATCATATAAATGTTTTACATAATTATACAACAAAATTAAATATGGAAATATAATTCCCCCTGAATTCAAGGCAAATTGAACATAACTGTTAACACGGGGGAGACGTAACCACATAGGAAGACCTACAAAGGAATAACCACATAGTAGCAGCGAGCACAGTGACCACCAGCTTATGGTCTCTAAATATTACTTCCCTCTAAAAGAATCCCAGGATTCCTTAGAGAAATGGCCAATTCTAGATCTGGGAAGAAACTGTATAAAGTAGCCTGAAGCATCTTGTCATACCCGAAAGCAAGCAGACTGTCCGAGATTACTGAATTGTATAAAGAGAGGACTCAGAAGCCATCTCAAAGAAGTTCCCATTGGTCAAAGATGGAAAAATTTGATCATCAATAAGAACAATAGCTGTGATGAATTAAAAAGCACATCAAATATTCTGTATTCCATGAACACATAAATGATAATAAAACTCTCATTGGTCACCTTTAGAGGCTGTTAGAGATACAACTTATTTCAAAAATTGGCAAATAAAATAATCCTGCCTTTATTTTAGGGTAACCAATTAGTTTTGTACAGGTTTCTTTTTATAAAAGTATCCCAGCTAATATGTGAAAACAGAATAATAGGGATTGCAAAATAGTAATTTTCTAATTCCAAAGAAATAATAGCAGTCAGTAATCATTGTGGTGTCACAAGAGACCAACGAACTTAGTTCACAGCACCACTTGGGAAGTACTCTTGCAAGCAAGCAAACAAAAAACCCACCAATCTTCAATTTGATCAAGCCTCTAGATCTAACTACCAATTTTTAGGAAATCCAGAGGATATAGAAACATTTTAAAAACACCATAAAGGGGCACCTGGGTGGCTCAGTCAGTTAAGCGTCCGCTTCAGCTCAGGTCATGATCTTATGGTTTGTGGGTTTGAGCCCCACTTCGGGCTCTGTGCTGACAGCTAGCTCAGAACCTGGAGCCTGCTTCGGATTCTGTATCTCCCTCTCTCTCTGACCCTCCTCTGCTTTCACTGTCTCTCAAAAATAAAAAAAATTAAATGAAAACACCATAAAGATCCAATTATCAAAATCCAGATTATGGGAAACTATAGGACAATCATGTAATTTCTGTGATAAATAAATGTAAGATAAATGGAGAGGGAGAGAGGAAAAACTTAGATTAAAATAAACTTGATACATAGCAACCAGTTGCAATGTATGGACCTTATATGGGTTTGAATTAAATGAACAAATTGTAAAAATATGTGTGTATATTTGAGATAATCAGGAAAATTTTACCTTATGCTTATTTGATACTAGAAATTAGTCTGAAATATTTATATATGAAACTCAGTTATATGGGATTTGCAATAAAAATAATTCTAGAGGGTGGAGCTGAGCAGGTCAGGAAGTAGATAAAATAAGATTGGCCATGAATTGATTATTGTTAAAGTTGGATGATGAGTACGTGCTGATACATATACTATTTACCTAGTTTTGTTTTGACATGTTTTCATATAAAAAATTAAAATATGTAAAAGTATCCAGAATAATCCTTTATGATAGCAATACTACTGTTAGAAATTTTTCAGAAATAAATTTTTTAAATTAGTTAAGATTGACATATAACATTGCTGATTTTAGATGTACAACTTAATGATTTGATATATGAATATATTGTGAAATGATTATCATAATAAGTCTAGTTAACATCCATCACCACACATAGTTACACATTTTTTTTCCTATGATGAGAACTTTTAAAATTTACTCTCTCAGCAACTTGCAAATATACAATGCAGTATTGTTTAACTGAGGTCACCATGCTGTACATTACATCCTCGGGACTAATCTTATAACTAAGTTTGTGCCTTTTGAATTCCTTTACCCATTTTGCCCAACCCCCCCCCACCTGTTCCAACTACCCATCTCTTCTCTGTACAAGGAGATTATTCTTGTTAAGTTTTTATTTAAATTCTATTTAGTTAACATATAGTGTAATATTAGTTTCAAGTGTACAATATAGTGATTCATCGCTTCCATATGACACCAGTACTCCTTACGACCGGTGCACTCCTTAGTCTCCATCACCTGTTTTCACCCATTCCCCCACCTACCTCCCCTTTGTAACCATGTTTGTTTTCTATAGTTAAGTGTCTGTTCAAAGAGACAGTTTTTAAAAGGAGAAAATGTTACATAGATACATTGAAGATAATGTTTTTTTTTATTACAAATGTTTTATTTAACAAAGGTAAAAATACAGAATTCGTTGCCGAAAACTACAAATGTGAGAACTATTTTGAGATAAATGAATTTTTTATCCATCTAAATGCCATCTGTCAAGAAATATAGTTTCCTATTAATACTTCATGTTGATCATTGCAACTTATACAGTAAAATCACTACAGAAAAGAACAGATATCCTGTAAAAATGAACAAGGCAGAAATAGTTCCTATTAGTTGCTCTGAATTTTTTTAAATCATTTTAAGTTTACACATTGAAGTCTGTTAAATAAAAATACAAATTAAATAATTTGATTTGAAATTTTTTTGAAAATTGTAATAAATAAGATTTTTCTTACATTGATTATACTATGAATTCATTAAACAACTTTCTCTTATGTTTCCAAAAATATTGAATTAATTTTAAAATTCCAAGGCAACTGAGTATTGCTCATTTTGCATAATATTTCTCTTTGAAAGATTGCAGATATTCTTTATTTTTAAGTTAAATTAAATTTTATTTTTATTTACTTATTTATTTTTGAGAGAGAACATGTGCACAGTGGAAGGGCAGAGTGAGAGAAAGAGAGAAAATCTTGTTTTTGAGAGAGAGGGTATGAGCAGATGAGGGTTCAGAGGGAGAAAGAGGGAGATAATTTTTTTAATGTGTTCCTTTTTTATTTTTTTAGTTTTTATTATTAATTTTTTGAGAGAGAGATAGGGAGATTGGGATGGGCAGAGAGAGGGGGAGAGAGAGAGAATCCCAAGCAGGCTCTGCGCTGTCAACGCAGAGCCTGACATGAGGCTCAAACTCATGAACCGTGAGATCATAACCTGAGCTGAAATCGAGAGTTGGATGCTTAACCAGCTGAACCAGCCAGGCACCCCAAGGGGGGAGGATTTTAAGCAGGCTCCATACTTGGTGTGGAGCCTGACATGGGGCTCGATCCCATAATCCTGAGCTGAAATCAGGAGTCAGACACTCAACTAACTGAACCATCCAGGCACCCCTTGAAGATGTATTTTACAACATTATTTATTTATACTATTCTACAATGAACTAAATGGCTCACAAAGAAATGATGTATCAACTAGATGGCCTATTAGATAATCTCTAAAATTATAATTCTGTGAGTTGTTCAGCAATATGGAACATTTCTGTATTAATAAATGGAAAAGATACTACAAAGTTCTGCATATACTGGTATATGGGTAAAGAATGAAAGAAATGGTGGTAATTTGAAATAGTATATTAGGGGGCTCCTTGGTGGCTCAGTTGGTTAAGCAGCCAACTTTGGTTCATGTCATGATCTCGTGGTTCATGGGTTTGAGCCCTGAGTTTGGCTCTGTGCTAACAGTTTGGAGCCTGGAGCCTGCTTTGGATTCTGTGTCTCCCTTTTTCTCTGCCCTTCATGCTCTGTTGTCTCTCTGTCTCCCAAAAATAAATAAACATTAAAAAAATTTTTGAGGGGCGCCTGGGTGGCTCAGTCAGCTAAGTGTCCGCCTTCCAGCTTCAGCTCAAGTTATGATCTCATGGTTCGTGGATTCGAGCCCCACGTCGGGTTCTGTGCTGACAGCTAGCTCAGAGCCTGGAGCCTGCTTCAGATTCTGTGTCTTCCTCTCTCTCTGACCCACCCCTGCTCATGCTGTCTCTCTCTCTCTCTCTCTAAAATAAATAAAAAATATTTTTAAAAAATAAAAAAAATTTGAAATAGTATATTAGTAGAGGTATGATTCAGAGTGACCCATTTAGCCTCAGAAATTCTATTCCTCATTGTTTACCATTTATATAATAAAAGATTATAAAATTTTAGTATATTAAGTATATTATTGGCCATGAATAGTCTTATAAGTTATGCTTTGTGTTAATTTATAATTTAAAACAAAATGCAGCATATTTCTGCAAATATAAGAATAAAGTTTATACATAATAAAGCCCTGCTTATAAAAAGCTAGCACGTTTTTGGTCTGCCATGTAATGTCAGAATTTGCAAACTATTCTGAAAATCCTCAAGGGAAAGTTTAAGAAAAGAATGGTATTGGAGAATGTAGTCTAAAATAGAAATAAGCTTTATGTATTTAATTTTATTATGCCAAACTAGATTAATCCAGTACAGAATTTGTCTTCATTTTAAAATGCACATGTATTATAAATAGCTAATGCAGGATAAACCTATTCTTTTCATTTATGTATGAATGTGGCCTTGGTTTAATGGAGCATATGCAAGAGAAGGCAAGATGTTTGAGCTTGTCTTTACTGAATTCAGATCTCTGTGAATATAGGTTAGTTGGGTGAATGAGATTCATCAGGCAAATTAGACTCCAAAGAAAGAAATTGCAATTCTCTGTATTTCAGAATGTTGTGTTCTCTCAGTTTTGAAATTTGCTGGGAACAGACTAATTTGTTTTTACCGATTTAGGCAAAAATTAAGTAATTTATCCTAACTGTATAATGCTAAATTTGGTGATATTTTTTGTACTTTTTTCTTTGTTTACTTATTAATTTCTTATAAAAAAAATACATGATTATACTCATTAGCCAAAACATCTTAGGTATATTAAGATAATATTTTACTTAGGTTGTGCAAAGAAATTTCTGAACTTTGTGAACTAACATTTTAAAAAATGTTTGAATTTCAACAATCAAGAATAAATCATGGGGGAATATTGGAGTCCGATGTTATCAGCAGAGGACTATGATGTGATAAATTCTAAAGATCTCAGAAGATACCATTTTGATTATGCCATTTTCTTTTCTGGGATGATAGAATTTACACACATTGCAATTATGTATTTCTAAACAAAGGGTGACTTAGATTGCTAAATGCTTTGGAATTTAGAGTTTAAGCAAAAACTGTTCTCAGTTTTGCCAAAGTTTCAAGAAAAACTTGATGGTCTGTATAGTATTTTGGCACTAATTAGGGTAAAAAAAAATCAGTAGATAATATATAGAATTTCTGGCATAGAATTTCTGAGTTACTGGCATACGTCTTTGATATGATATCAAATAAAATTTTTTCTTTTGGTGCATTGCTCTAAAAATATAGATGTTAACTTATTTGACAAAAAAGTGAAAATGTTTCAAAATGCTAGTATTTGTGGGGGGAAGGCGCCTGGGTGGCTCAGTTAGTTAAACATCTGACTTTGACTCAGGTCATGACCTCACAGATCAGGGGTTTGAGCCCTGCCTCAGGCTCTTTGCTGACAGCTCAGAGCCTGGAGCCTGCTTCCCTCCCTCTCTGCCCCTCCCCTGCTTGCATATTGTCTATCTGTCTCTCTCAAAAATAACCATTAAAAATTAAAAAAAAAAGAAAGTATTTGTAGTTTGACTTTTTTTCGGATCACATCTATCTAGTCAAGATTTGCAGATATTTTCAAGTTTTGTTGAAAATATATAACAAGGTATATTATTATTATAGTATTATAGTATTAATGATACTTTCTTTTTCTTTTATAGTTTATTGTCAAGTTGGTTTCCATAGAACACCCAGTGCTCATCCCCACAAGTGCCCTCCATGCCCATCACCCCCTTCCCCTCTTCCCCTTCACCATCAACCCTCAGCTTGTTCTCAGTATTCAAGAGTCTCTCATGGTTTGCCTACCTCCCTCTCCCCAACTATTTTTCCCCTTCCCCTCCCTCATAGTCCTCTGTTAAGTTTCTCCTATTCCACTTATAAGTGAAAACATATGGTATCTGTCCTTCTCTGCCTGACTTATTTAGTATTAATGATTCTATGTAGGGAATCCAGATAATGGAGTTGTCAGATTGACTTTTAATTTTAATTTTATTTTAAATCACTCTTGGAACTCAGGGTTGAAGCTTTGAGTAGAAAACTAGAAAATATATAAAAAGAGCCAGCTCAAAATTTTGGAAAAAAAAAATACTTGACTGGGTTTAATAGACCAGGCAGAGCTGAAGAGAGAAAGAATGAAATGGAATATTGTCAATAGAAAATACTCAGAATGAAGCATAGAGACACAAAAAGAATATAGAATAGAGGCTCAGTTACGAAGGCAGTACATCTAATTAAAGTCCTAAAAGGAGAGCAAGGAAGAGGGAGGAAGAAATATTTGAATACTAAGAATTAATACATACTAAAGTAATATAATCAATACATAAGAATTAGTACAAACTAGGAATTTTCCAAAACCATAGAAAACACTATGCCACAGATTCAAGAAACCCCACAATTAAGAGCAAGAAAGAAAGAAGGAAAGAAAGAGAAAAGAAGATAACATAGTTTCATTATAGTTAAACCGCTACAATTTACTAACAGAAAATCTAAAATATTAAAGGAAAAATGAGACTGCACCTTCTCAGTAAAAAGAGTGGAAGCTGGAATATGATTAGAATGATTCTTCAAAGCTCTAAAAAAGAACTTAAATCTACCTTTCAAGAATAAAGGTAAGATAGATCTCTTTCTGACAAACAAATATTAGGAGTGGCCTAGAGCAGGAGTTGGGGAGTCATCAGCCTTCAGATGGCATTTAAAGTTCATATTAAATTTTTATTTGTAAAAGAAAGGCAGGTTAAGTAAGACATAACATAGTTCAGTCCTCTCCTTTTAGAAATAGACTGAAACCCAGCACTGTCAAATAAATTGTTCAAGGTCATAAAGCATCATGTTGGTAGGTATAGGACAGAAACTATTCTTTTTCTCGTTACGTTCTTCTATCCCCGTATTGTGTCTTTTTTTGTAACTGTAAAAGATGGTTTTCTTGCATGCCTACTGTGTACCATGTTGTGTGTTAAAATACTTTAAAAACATGATTTTGCTGGGTGGCTCAGTCAGCTAAGCATCTGACTCTTGGTTTCAGCTCAGGTCATGATTTCCCAGTTTCATGAGTTCAAGCTCTGTGTCAGGCTCTGCGCTGACAGTGCTTGAGATTCTCTCTCTCTACCTCTCTCTCTCTCTGCCCCTTTCCACTCGTATTGTCTCTGTCTTTCTCAAAATAAATAAATAAACTTAAAAACATATGATTTTCTTTAATACAAAAGTAATATACATTCATTTTAGAGTGTATAAGAATTTGGCTTTTAGAGGTTGACTGTGTAGGTTCAATTTCACTTCTCCTGCCCATCTGTGTGATTTGGGTAAATTACATAGTTGTTCTAAATCTCAGTTTCCATATCTATAAATTGGGTTCTTGTAAGGATTAAATAAAATGATGCATTTAGGAACAAAGAACCAAATAAAAATCAAGAAGTTCATGGGCAGTGAAATAACCACTTAGATTATTTCTCCTCCATGGGATTATTCCTCCTCTGTGTTAATGGCAACTTTGTAGAATTTTGTTCTTTGTTAAGGTTTTAAAATATTTGTTTAAGTTTGTTTTGAGAGAGAGGGAGAGTGTGAATTGGAGTGGGGCAGAGAGACAGGGGGAGAGAGAGAATCCCAAGCAGGCTCTGTGCTGTCAGTGCAGAGTTCTACACAGGGCTTGATCCCACGAACTGTGAGATCATGACCGGAGCCAAAATGAAGAGTCAGACACTTAATCGACTGAGCCACCCAGGTGGCCTTAAGACATATTTTAAGTTGTGGTAAAATATATATAACATAAAATTTATCTTTTAAATTATTTTATTTTATTTTTTATAGATTTTTTAAGTTTGTTTATTTTGAGAGAGAGAGAGAGAGAGAGACAGAGAGAGACAGAGAGAGACAGAGAGAGAGAGACAGAGAGAGAGAGAATCCCAAGCAGGCTTTGTGCTGTCAGTGCAGAGCCTGATCTGGGGTTCAAACTCAGAAACCATGAGATCATGACCTGAGCTGAAATCAAGAGTCTGATGCTAAATGACTGAGCTACCCAGGTGTCCCTAAATTATTTTAAAGTGTATAATTTAGTGGCATTAAGTATATTCACAATATTGTCCAGCCATCACCATTATCTAGTTCCAGAGCTTTTTTATCACCTCAAATGGAAAACCCTACTCATCTCTTCTTATCCCTCATCTTTCCGTCCCTGGCAACCACTAATCAGCTTTCTGACTTTATGGATTTGTGTACTCTGGGAATTTCATATAAATGGAATTATATAGTATGTGACCTTTTGTTGTCTGTCTTCTCTCATTTATGGTAATGTTTTTAAGGTTCATCCATGTTGTAGTGTGTGTCAGTACTTTATTCCTTTTTATGAATGAATAAGATTCCACTACGTGTATATACTTCCTCTGTTTTCCCGTGTATCAGTTCAGAACACTTGAATTGTTTCCATCTTTGGCTACTATGAAGAGTTGCTGGTATGAACATTGGTATGCAAGTTTTTGTTTGAACACTTGCTTTCTATTCTTTCGATTTATAGTAGTTGAACAGGGCAGAGGTCAGGGACATTGATCCCCTGCAAAGTTGAAAATTCGGGTATAATTTTGATTCCCAAAACTTAACTGCTAAGCAAACCAACTGTTGACCAGAAGCCTTACAGATAACATGAATAGTCAATTAACACATATTTTGTATGTTAAATGTATTATATACTGAATTCTTACAACAAAGTAAGGTAGAGAATGTTATTAAGAAAATCATAAGAGAAATCATTTATATTAAATGTATTTATATTTTAAAAATCTGCATGTAAATGCACCTGAGCAGTTCAAACCCATGTTGTTCACGGTCAACTGTATGTGGGGTGAGGGGGTATTGCTGACCATGGTAACTTTTAGATGAACCACCAAACTAGTTTTCACTGAGGCTGTACCATTTTACATTTTCACTAACAATACACAAAGATTTCAATCTCTCCACATTCTCATCAACATTTAATTTCCATCTTTGGTTGGTTTGTTTTTATAGCTATCCTACTAGATCTGAGTGGTATCTCATCGTTTTGATTTACATTTCCCTAATAACTAATGATGTTGAGCACCTTTTTCTTTGCATTTTGGTCAGTTATATATTTTCTTTGGAAAAATATCTATTCAAGTCAGTTTTTATTTCATTATGTTAAAGAGTTCTTTATAGGGGTACCTGGGTGGCTCAGTCGGTTAAGCATCTGACTTCAGCTCAGGTCATGATCATGTAGTTCGTGGGTTCGAGCCCCACATCAGATTCTGTGCTGACAGCTCAGAGCCTGGAGCCTGTTTCAGATTCTGTGTCTCCCTCTCTCTTTCTGCCCTCCCCCACTCATGCTCTGTCTCTCTCTGTCTCAAAAATAAACTATATAAAAATTTAAAAAAAAAGAGCTTTTTATTCTGCATAGCAGACCCTTAGCAGATATGTAATTTGCAAATATTTTCTTCTGTACTCTGGGTCTCTTGAAAGTGTTCTATGATGTATAAAATCTTTTAACTTTAATGAAGTCTTAATTTATCCATTTTGTTGTTGTTGCTTATGCTTTTGGTGTCATATCTAAAAAATCATTACCACATCCATGAACATGAAGGTTTATCCCTATGTTTTCTTCCAAGAGTTTTCTTTTTTGGGATGTTAAATTTAGGTGTCTGATCTACTTCGAATTAATTTTTATAAATGGTGGGGTGTCTGGGTGGCTCAGTCGGTTAAGCCTCTAACTTCAGCTCAGGTCATGATCTCATGTTTGTGGGTTCAAGCCCCATGTCAGGCTCTGTTCTCACAGCTCAGAGCCTGGAGCCTGCTTCAGATTCTGTGTCTCCCTGTCTCTCTGCCCCTCTCCCTCTCATGTTCTGTCTCTCTCTCAAAAATAAATCAAATATTAAAAAAAAATTTTTAATAGTATGAGATAGGGTGTGGCTTCGTTTTTCTTTTTCTTTCTTTCTTTCTTTCTTTTTTTTTTTTTTTTTGGCATGTGGATATCGTTTCCTCAGCATCATTTGTTGAAGAGACTATTCTTTCCTAATTTAATGGCCTGGGCACTTTTGTCAAAAAACCAACCAAACATATATGGGGTTATTTCTGGACTCTGTATTCCACTAATCTATAGGTGTTTCCTTATGTACCACACTGATTTGTTTTTTTGAAGATTGTCTTGGCAATCCATATGAATTTTTAGGATTAGCTTTTCTGCTTCTTAAAAAAATGCCATGAGGATTTAGTTAGGGATTGCATTCAGTCTCTTGAATACTGTTAAGATAGCAATACTATTGCTATCTTAACAATATTGTCTTCAAAACTCATGAATATGGGATGTCTTTCCATGTATTTGGGTCTTAGAGCAATATTTTATAGTTTTCAGCATGTAAATCTTACACCTCCTTGGTTACATTTATCCTTAGCATTTGTTAATACTTTTATAAATGGAATTGCTTTCTAACTTCATTTTCTTTTTAACATTTAGATGAATACTTTGTCCATTTAATTTTTTGTATTTTTAATGTAATTTGTTGTCAAGTTACGTAACATACCTCTAGGCTTCAGGGGTAGATTCCTGTGATTATCGCTTACATACAACACCCAGGGCTCATCCCAAGTGCCCTCCTCTATGTCTGTCTCCCGTTTTCCCCTCTCCTCCATGCTCCCTCCCCCATCAACACTCACCTACCCTACAACTCAGCAACAGCAGTAGTAGGAATTTATCCAAAGGATACAGGAATGCTGATTCATAGGGGCACTTCTATCCCAATGTTTATAGCAGTGCTTTCAATAATAGCCAAATCATGGAAGGAACCAAAATGTCCCTCAACTGACAAATGGATAAAGAAGATGTACTTTACATATTCAATGGCGTACTACTTAGCAATGAGAAAGAATGAAATCCTGCCATTTCTAACAACACAAATGAAACTGGAGGGTATTCTCCTAAGTGAAATAACTCAGTCAGAGAAAGATAGATAACATGTTTTCACTCATGTGTGGAACTTGAGAAATGTAACAAAAGACCATGGAGGAAGTGAAGGGGAAAAAAGTAGTTGGAAACAGAGAGGAAAGTAAACTCTTCATTTTCTGATTATTCATTGATATAGAGATACACTGTGTGTGTGTGTGTGTGTGTGTGTGTGTGTGTGTGTGTGTGTGTGTGGATCATATATCCCACAACTTTGCTGAAATTGTTTGTTAGATCTAAGTTTTTTGTGGATTCCTTTGGAAAAAAAATGTATACACACACACACATTTATATAGGATTATGTCATATACATTAAAAAATTTTTAGACCTAGTTATTACCTTTATACCTGTGTTTTTTCAAGTTGCTGGTCACAGCCTGTTAGGGAAGCATGAAATCAATTCAGTGTGTAAGTTTAGTTTTTGTGAAATTTTTTGTGTATAAAACGTAGAAATATGCATTGAGTCCTTGTATAAAATGTGTTTCTTACTGGGAATTATAGTCAAAAATATTATGCCATATTTCATATTATGTAATTAGAATGTAATATGGGATTAGTTGGATGAAGATGAAATTCTTAGCAGTTGTTTTTCATTCCCTTGGATATGAAATTCTATATTGGAAGCTGTCTTCTGTGTACAAAACTAATTGCACAAAAAATATACTCTGTGTTCATTGGTAGCTCTGTGAATAATAAGCTTGTGAGATTTTTTAAAGTTTTAATTTAAATTCCAGTGAGTTAACATGCAGTGCAGCATGAGCTTCAGGTGTGCAACGTAGCGAATGAACACTCCCACGTACCGCCTGCTGCTCATCAGCCCTAATCCCCATCACGCATCTCACCCATCCCTCCCCCACCTTCCTTCTGGTAGCCATCAGTTTGTTCTCTGTAGTGGAGAGTCTGTTTCTTGGTTTGTCTCTCTAACGCCCCTCCTTTTCTCCTTTGTTTTGTTTCTTAAATTCCACATATGAGTGAAATCTTATGGTAATTTGTGTTTGACTGACTGACTTCGTTTAGCATAATACCTTCTAGCCCCAACCTTGTTGCAAATGGCAAGATTTCATTCTTTTTTGTGGCTGAGTAATATTCCATTGTCTAGCTTGTGAGATTTTTGCTTTTTGTGCTTTCTAATAAATCACTTCTTAGCTTCCTTTTGGGTACTGTGGGGAAAATTTCTTACTGAAACCCAAGATATTTTTCTTGAGAATATATTTCATTAAAGATAGTAATCTAATAAATGACATGATACTTATTACAAATGAAAATAACAGAAGGTACATTATGAAGGATAGTATAATCTACAAAGACATCTTTCATTCTCTAATGGATAAAAATTATTAAAATATAATAAAACTTATATTTTCAGTAATTGCATTAATGTCAAATTTACCGAATATAGTAAAGAATTAAGGGAGAACTTGCATCTTTTTAAAGCAAATGAAGTCCCTTAAAACATAACTATAGTACATGGATACAAAATTATTACTCTACAAAAAAGTAAAATGATTCCCATATACTAAACCCTTGATAGGGGATCTTTCCAGTCTAATAAATTACATGGTGTAATTTTTCTAAATTGTGCATGATGTTAAATTGCATCTTATACCCACTGGTATTTTGGGGGAATTTTGGACGATTGCAGTAAAGACAATGGGACTGGAGGTACAACCAGCGGACTTACTCTGTCCTCCGCTTTTGTTGCTGCTCTCTCTGTTTATTGTTGTCGTGTCGTCCCTGTGGTCCATGTCAGCCTGAGTGTTTATGACTGCATTACACAGTTCAGCATGTATTGGGATGAGCCTGGGCTTCAGAAACCCATAAAACTGTGTTTAATTCGTTTCCATCATGTCAACTTTTTGACTGTGGACACGTCACTTGAGTCCTCTTAACCTCAGTTTCCTTTGCTATAAAATGGAGATAATTCAGGGTTACACTGACAAGTAAATGATATTATGCTGTATATATGACATGTCAAATACATGCTTGGCATGGTAAAAAATAAATAATAACTAATAAAAATAAATAATAGCTATTAATGTACCTGCATTATGACTAATACTCAGTAAATGGTAGTTCCCTTTCTACTTCCAACCAAAACTTTTATATATGGCCTTTCATTTTCAAATAGAAGCAAACTAATTTTACTAAGCGCTATTGGCTATTTGTTAGTGGACCACTTTTTCCATATAATTTTACTGATGGTTTTGTGGTACATTAGGCTTGAATGATGGGAATTGCCTTACTGTCTAATATAAAAATATGAATATATTGGGTATGTCTATGTTTTAGGTACCAAAACCCCAAAATAATAAATTAGCACTGCTGTTTTATTTTCCTCTTCTGTAGTTATGTGCTGCTCATCTCCCAACTGAATCGGAGGCACCAAATCATTATCAGGCAGTATGTCGTGCACTGTTTGCAGAAACAATGGAGCTGCATACATTTCTGACTAAAATTAAGAGTGCAAAGGAGGTAAGTACTACTGCTTTCATATTATTGGTATTGCAAAAGATTAACCTGAATTTTCAACACTGTGCCATCATATTATTTAAAAAATTTATTACCATTCTTATTATGAATGCTGAAAATTATTTAGGAAAGAAGCAACTTAGGCAAAATTAAATCTGTGGCTTTTTAAAAAAGAACTCTAGTATAGTTAACATAAATTGTTTTATTACTTTCAGGTATACAATATAGTAATTGAACAATTCTGTAAGTTTTACTCAGCACTCATCATAAACGTTCTGTTAATCTCTCTCACCAGCTTCACCTATCTTCCCACCCATCTCCCCTCTGGCAACCATCAGTTTGTTCTCTTTATTTAAGAGTCTTGTTTTTTGTGTGTCTCTCTTTTCTTTGTTCTTTTGTTTCTTAAATTCTGTATGTGAGTGAAATCATATGGTATTTGTCTTTCTCTGATTGGCTATTTGGCTTAGCATTATGACCTCTAGATCCATCCATGTTGTTGGAAATGGGGAGATTTCATTCTTTTTCTATGGCGGAGTAGTGTTCCATTGTACCTTTATACCATATCTTCTTCTTCTTTTTTTTTTTTCTATTTTTATTTTTTCTTATTTATTTTTTTTTAATTTCTGTCCTTGACGGAATGTATTAAATAAGCAAACAC